>NC_134271.1:132904938-133251798 GCF_031893055.1 Leptodactylus fuscus
GAACTAGACAGGGATAGATGTACAGGCAGGATTAGCTAGGAATTAGCTTTATTTAGGTAGGAATCTTACTCAAACAGCTCTTTGGGGATCTATATACCTGTTGAGGGAGAATGACTTCTGCCAGAATACTGGTCACTTTCAGTGGTCAGTCACCTGCTCCAAATCAATCATGCATGTGCGCGCTGACCAGAATGAATTCTGACACACAAGTCAGTGTTAATCCCAGTCCATGCATAGGGCATGATGCCTGTTCACATAGTACTGAGGTTTATTGAGAAAATCACAAATCTTATACAGGAATGCAAGAAAGATAAGATAACGGCAGTCTGTAAGCGTATATGTCTTGTATCCAAATACACTGGCGATCAGTCATTGGCTCTTAATTTTCAACATCTCCTTAGGTTTCGATTCCCAGGAAAATGATACTGTCTTTCTTGTAAACCACATGACGATCGTGTGCGTCAGCATCTGGGTGTGGTACTGGATACAGGCACCATCTTAATGTGTATAAGGTATAATAAGCTTGCATAGAGAAAAATATAATTTATTAAGCAGTATAAGAGATATAAAAATAGGAATATATGGGTTTACCTTCACAATCCCCCCTAAACTATATTTTTCTCTCCCTAATATAATAACATGTGCGCGCTGACCACTGAAAGTGACCCGTATTCTGGCAGAGGTCATTCTCCCTCAACATACCTTCCTTGCCAACCCAAGATACAGGCAAGAGTACGGTCAATGCATTCCTATGGGAAAAAGTCAGCGATCCCGACTAGCATACAGTGTTGACCAAAAGTATTGGCACCCCTGCAATTCTGTAAGATAATACTTATTTCCTTCCAGAAAATGATTGCAATCACAAATTATTTGGTATTATTATCTTCATTTAATTTGTCTTCAATGGAAAACCACAAAAAGAATTGTCAAAAAGCCAAATTGGATATAATTCCACACCAAACCTAAAAAAGGGGGTGGACAAAAGTATTGGCACTGTTTGAAAAATCATGCGATGCTTCTCTAATTTGTGTAATTAAAAGCACCTGTTACTTACCTGAGGCACCTAACAGGTGGTGGCAATAACTAAATCACACTTGCAGCCAGTTGAAATGGATTAAAGTTGACTCAACCTCTGTCCTGTGTCCTTGTGTGTACCACATTGAGCATGGAGAAAAGAAAGAAGACCAAAGAACTGTCTGAAGACTTGAGAAGCAAAATTGTGAGGAAGCATGAGCAACCTACAAGTCCATCTCCAAAGACCTGAATGTTCCTGTGTCTACCGTGCGCAGTGTCATCAAGAAGTTTAAAGCCCATGGCACTGTGACTAACCTCCCTAGATGTGGACGGAAAAGAAAAATCCATGAGGTCATGGGTCTTCCAGCAGGACAATGACCCAAAACACACTTCAAAAAGTACTAGAAAATGGTTTGAGAGGAAGCACTGGAGACTTGTAAAGTGGCCAGCAATGAGTCCAGCCCTGAATCCCATAGAACACCTGTGGAGGAGAGATCTCTTGATGGCAGTTTGTAGAAGGCCTCCTTCACATCTCAGGGACCTGGAGCAGTTTGCCAAAGAAGAATGGTCTAAAATTCCAGCAGAGCATTGTAAGAAACTCATTGATGGTTACTGGAAGCGGTTGTTTGCAGTTATTGTGTCTAAAGGTTGTGCTACCAAGTATTAGGCTGAGGGTGCCAATACTTTTGTCTGACCCATTTTTTGAGTTTTGTGTAAAATGATCAATGATTTGACTTTTTTTTCATTTTCTTTTGA
This sequence comes from Leptodactylus fuscus, assembly GCF_031893055.1. Classification (NCBI taxonomy): domain Eukaryota; kingdom Metazoa; phylum Chordata; class Amphibia; order Anura; family Leptodactylidae; genus Leptodactylus; species Leptodactylus fuscus. Next base: position 132,906,709 of record NC_134271.1, read on the forward strand.
GTTTTTTCATTGCAAGCAAAATAAATTAAGATATTAATACCAAAGAGTTTGTGCTTGCAATCATTTTCTGGAAGAACATGAGTATTATCTGAAAGAATTGCAGGGGTGCCAATACTTTTGGCCAACACTGTATGGTGCACTGCCACAATGTGTTTGCATTGAACTTACTCTCGCATTTCGCTCTGGCTGGCAAGGTCTCATCACTTTCAAACTTCACCTGCAAACACATCTCGTGGCAGCCCATTATATGCTAGTCAGGATTCCTGGTAGCTTGCATTATGTGGGAGCTGCCTTTTACTCATAGGAATGCATTGACCAGCATTGAATGGCCGAATGCCATACAGTGTACAGCATTGGCCAATCAATGCTGGATCTGCCGGAGGCTCGTCTGTGAGGAGGCAGAGTCTAAGGTCAGTCAACAGCAGTCTCCATTGTGGTCCGATCTCAGGTGTAGCCAAGTTGAGTGCACAGCTTTACTACATCTCAGATGTAGCAGAGTTGAGCGCATAGCTCTGCTACATCTCAGGCATAGCAGAGCTGTGTGCTCAATTCTGCTATACCTGAGATGTAGTAGAGCTGTGCGCTCAACTCTACTCTACCTGGAATGCAACTGGGACAGCAGGGGAAGCATGTCTGGGGGCATCTAACATGCCCAAGTCGCTGTATTACATCACTAATAATGCAGGAGGTGACTTTTTCCCATAGGAATGCATTGGCCAGCGTTGATTGGCCAAATGCCATAAAGTGTACAGCATTCAACGCATTCAGACAATCAACGCTGGTTCTTCCTGAGGAGGCGGAGTCTAAGATCGGTCCACAGCAATCTCCATTGTGGTCCGATCTGAGATGTAGCAGAGCTGTGCGCTCAACTCTGCTATACCTGAGATCTGACCACAATGGAGACTGCTGTGGACCAATCTTAGACTCCGCCTCCTCCGGCAGAACCAGCGTTGATTGGCTGAATGCGTTGCATGCTGTACACTGTATAGCAATAGGCTAATCAAGCTGGCCAATGCATTCCTATGTAAAAAAAAAATCAGCTCCCACATTATTAGTGGTGTAATACAGGGACTTGGGCATGTTAGATGCCCCCAGACATGCTTCCCCTGCTGTCCCAGTTGCATTCCAGGGTGTTGTCACTAGTTCCTGGGGTGTCATAGTGGACTTGGTGACCCTTCCTGAGTCGAATAGTGGTTTCCCCTTAAACAAAGCTTTTTTCCCCGTAGGCTATAATGGGATTCGATATTTGTTCAAATAGTCAAATATTGAGGGGTTATTCGAAACGAATATCGAATATTTTACTGTTCGCTCATCCTTAAGTTGTGATATTCCTCCTACTATCTTTTATACCTATAACTTTTTATCTGTACCTACTGTCACTGTAATGCCTCTACAATGGAACTTTTGTATTTGTATTTTGTATTATTATTGTATTACTTTATCTATTCTGCTGTAACACACTGAATTTCCCCATGGTGGGACTTTTAAAGGATTAACTTATTTTAGGTCTAACTTTCCAGGGCAAGTTTGTGTCTGGACAGATTTCATGAGCCATTCTAAGTGTCAAAATCAGCACCAAAAAACTCCATGTGCACTGACCCTACCCCTATACACAAAGGTTCACAATATTCACAGATCGCACCCAACCCTGCTTTCTCTGTTTCTCCAAAAATAATCCCTAATCTTAAAATAAACCCTAGCTTGATTTTAAGGGCTTGAAATATAAGCCCTACTCCAAAAATAAGCCCTAGTTACAGTCAGTGCCTCCAGTGCTAGGTTATGTTACGTAATGTCACTGACAACACAGAGACGGAGACTAGGTATACTGTAGCTTCCAACTGCCCTGTATCTCCCGTCATGGCAGGGAAAAATCCGTATACCTGCTCCTAAGTCCTGCTCTAGAGTCCTGCCTCCTGATTCCATCTTCCAAGTATCGTATCCTAGGTCCCACTTCCCACACTTTGTGTGGCATGGAACCACACAAAGTGTTAAGAGATAGAGAGGCTTCCAGTTTAAGACCCATTGACCTTGACCCATCAATCCTGAATGTAAGTTAGGATTCCTAATCAGTTTAGAAGATTCGTCCCAGAAAAGATTCTGATTTGCTCCAGTGCCTGAAAAATAAGACCTACCCCAAAATAAGCCCTAGCTCTTTTTTTCAGAGACAAAAATGATACAGTGTAAGACCCAGTCTTACTTTAGGAGAAATACAGTGTTTCATAGAAAACTTATAAAGACCCGAGAGACCTAGTGGTGTCTTTCTTACTTGTATCAGGCTGTATCGTGTTAGTTTTTTGTATAGTGTATTTTTTGACAGTGGTAGCAGTACTAGTGAAGCCTTAAGAAAGGCTATTCTTCTCCTACCTTTAGATGCCCTGCCACTGTTCGGTAGAAATCCAGGTTTTCTTCAGTATGAAAATGAGTTCTCTTGCAGCACTGGGGGCATTTTCCAGTGGTCAAACAGCACTGGGGGCATCCCCAATTCTGCGAGAGAACTCTCCAGGAACACCTCCATCTTCTGTCCTGGGTTTCAATCTTCTAGGCCTTGGGCAAAGCTGACTGTGCATGCCCCGTGGCCACAAGAAAATGGTCACTTTTCTAGTGGCTGCTTACACAGCTTACTGAGAAAGTGGCTATTTTTTTGTGGCTGCAGGGCATGCGCAGTCGGCTCTGTCCGAGACCTGAAGCCTAGAAGATTGAAACCCAGGACAGAAGAAGATGCAGGAAGAGGCCATTCTGGAAGAAAATGGAGGCATCACTGGAGAGTTCTCTCACAGCATTGGGGATGGCCCCCAGTGCTGTTTGAGCGCTGAGGACCGCCCCCAGTGCTGCGAGAGAACTCATTTGCATACCGAAGAAAACCTGGATTTCTACCGAATGGTGGTGCGGAGAAGACATCTAAAGGTAGGAGAAGAATATCCTTTATTAAGGCTATTCCTACATGTTATTATAAATAGGAAAAACATGGAGTAACGCCGGCTGCCATTCACAGCCGTACACGCGAGCGCTGCGGAAGGCTCCCAAACACTTCCAATTCACTTCAATGGGAGCGCTCGTAACGCCGCCTTTATGAGCACTCCCATTGAAGTGAATGGGAAGTGTTTGGTAGCCTTCCGCAGCGCTCGCGTGTACGGCTGTGAATGGCAGCCGGCGTTACTCCGTGTAAAGGCAGCCTTAGTCAGAAAAAAAAGGGTATCCAATGATAGGATCTCTTTAACATATTGCTGGTCTATGACTGCATGTTTTAACGTCAAGTCAATAGAGTGACTTCTTCAGAAGACAACGGGGGTCATTTAGTAGTGTGGAATGTGCCTGAATTATTAAGAATATGTAGATTATAATGTGACATTTTGGTCCATGTCCAAACCTTCATCACACTCTGTACTGTTGTAAAGGTTTAGAGACAAGTTCCCCATGGAGTAAATAAGGAATGGCAATGATAGTAGTGGTATACGCACATAGAGTGTTATTCTGTCTTTACACCTCTCCCTGCCCTATGTACGTACAGATATTGCAAAGTTTACCTTTACTATATGCTGCAGCAGGTTATCAAACTCAGGTTACAAATTTGTGCATCTTTTCATAGTTTCAGGCTAAGGCCCCCAGTTGCAGAAACACGGGAACACATGGGGAAAAATAACACTGTGTTTTACAGTACCAGCAAAGTGAGGGAAAAAAAAAATCTACCTGAGGATATCCAAAAAGTTGAGTTAGGCGAGCTAAAGTATATGTAGAAGATGATAGCAAGTGTCCAACTACTGCAGCTGACTTTGGACTCCTCTCACAGATGTAGTTTGGAATCGGTTCCTGAGTCTCTGAAATAATGTTCAGGACACTTTTTACTGCCAGATTTTCACTGGTACAAGTGTCGTAGATCTGGAATCCTAAGGTGATATTGGGAAGAAGATCTGTGCTATTGTTAATCTCCTCAATGGCAAAGATAAAGGCCAAGAAATGCTTCAGGTACTCATAAGATGTCCTGCAAAATGTTATGTTGAAAATGTTGAATTTCAATAGTAAACACTTAAAGGGATTGCACAGGTTCAGCAAATACATTTTATGATTTGTATATTGAAAAATTTACACAATTTGACAAAATATTTTCCATATCAATTCCTCATGGCTTTGTAGATCTCCACTTTCTGCCATTCACTCTGTTTACTTGTGGTGGCCATGTGATGGATACATAGGTATCCACAGCCTGGAGATGCAAACGGGGCGACACAGGCAGAAGTACAAGCCATGGGAGAACAGACTGTGCCAGCAATGTAACCAGGGGGCCCTAGAGGAAGAAGCCCATTTCCTGCTACACTGCACCAAATACTCAGCTGTGAGGGTTGTCTACTTCCAAACTCTACATCCTACTGGGAGAAGAGGAGTCCACTGTTGAGATCGCCGCCCAATATGTGTCCGCCTGCCACAAACAGGGGTTAAAATGAAACCCCATGGACTCTGATACACCCCAATCCCCTCCCTCCACCATAACAACCACTCTCTTTGCCTTGACAATGCCAAATATATATTCGGGGTGCCAATAAAGCTCTTTTGATTTGATTTGAATTGTATCCATCACAAGACAGATCTCAGAGTGTACATGGTCAAGAAGGGCCAGGACGCCTTTCTTGAAAGTAAGAACACCACAAATTATGGATGCTTTAAATTTTAGGGATTGGATGTTGATCCAGATATTTAGTCCAGATATTTAGTACAACTGCCCATTTGAAGATGGGGAAATTTATTTCTACTTCTTGGGGGTTTTGCCTTCATCTGGAACAACTTGGTAGGTTTATAGGTTGGACATGGTGGACCTGTGTCTTTTTAACCTTATCTACTATCTTACTATGTTAGTAGTAAGCAATGACAGCAAGCAGAAATCTAGGAAACATCGAAGAATTGACACAGAAAATGTATTGGAAAATTGGAAACAATTATATTGTTTAATAAAACGTTAACGTCTTTAATTATAGGAAACATTGAGAATCTGAACAGAAAACGGGCAATGTATATAAGAACCAAATTATGGTTTCCCTGACTGTTAACCATGAGAACTGTCTACTAAAAAATAAAATAGGAAAAAAAAATCTTATTTAAAAAAAATAAATAAATAAAGTTAAAAATAAATAAATCAATTCAATTACCGTATTGACTTATCTGGTAACCTGATATATTATAGCACAATTAAAATACAATAATAATACAGTCACATACACATTTGCTTAAATATTGTTGCTCCTATATACTTACCCCCCGCAGTAGGCAATAGAGGGTCTCTCCGAGAAGTCAAATGTCTCTTGGTCATGTGTGAGAAGGATTTGTAAAATCCCACCTATGATGACATCACCATCTCTTGAATAACTCATAGGTGAGTCGTTGTCACCATTATGGAGCTCACAACCCAAGTGATTCCCAGAACATAATGGTAAAGACAGGAAAAGCATAAAAATCATGACAGCCAACTTTACCAGCTTTAAGACAAAGAAAGGAGACACTTCAGAACTTGATGTTTCCATCTCATGTTTCTTTCTGTGTCTTCGGTCGCCATCTATTGGATGCCTGACATGCAGCGTGATATGTGCAGGTAACCTGTCTGATGTATACAGACGTGTGTGCAGCAGTCTGCCTCTTATACACCATGATATTCCCTTGCTGTTTTCTACAAGTAGACCATGCTATGCTTTTTTCTAGTGCACATTATATTTAGTATTTCCCTTTGCGCTTCTAGATGCACTTTTATAGTTCTCTTTGTTTGCTGCTGTTACCAGTGAATCTTTTGACACAAACAATAGGAATTAGTTTAGGTTTACTTTGTTGCAATGTGACTATTACTACTGTAATCCATAGACTGGATATACTGGTTGGACTTCAATTAAAGGGGTTTCCTGGGACTTGCAAATTGACTAATTAACTTAGTAACTAGAGATGAGCGAACAGTAAAATGTTCGATATTCAATATTCGTTTTGAGTAGCCCCGCAATATTCGACTACTCTAATCGAATATCAAATCCTATTATAGTCTATGGGGGAAAAATGCTCGTTTCAGGGGTAGGCAACATTCGATCAAATAGAACTTACCAAGTCCACGAGTGAGGGTCGGGCTGGATCCTCCGAGAAGTCTTCTCCGTGCAGCATCCCCGCGGCGTCTTCCGGCTCTGAATTCACTCTGCCAAGCATGGGGCCTGGGCATAGCCGACTGCGCATGCCTGCACTACAAGCCCGATGCCTGGCAGAGTGAATTCAGAGCCAGAAGACGCCGCGGGGAAGCTGCACGGAGAAGACTTCTAAAGATAGGAGAAGAACCAGCATTGATTGGCCAACTGTATAGCATTCGGCCAATCAATGCTGGTTCTGCATCAAACTTTTACATTCGAATAGCGAGTGGTACTCGATCGAGTACGAGTATTTAGAATACCGTAGTATTCGATCGAATGCCTACTCGATCGAGTACTACTCACTCATCTCTATTAGTAACCCACTAACTAAAGTTTGGCAGGGGTCCAACACGCAGACCCCCAGCTGATCAGCTTTTTTGAAGAGGCTGCAGTGTTTGCGTGAGCGATGCAGCCTCTTTGGTACTTACTAAGCACATGGCTGTATATTGTATAGCAGTTGTTCTTAAATTGTAGATCAGCCCACACACTGGAATGAGAAAAAACTGTGATCAGGCCATGTGACCGTGATGTCACATGGCCTGTAGAGATGAGCAAACAGTAAAATATTCGATGTTCGTTATTCGTTTCGAATAGCCTCTCAATATTCAACTATTCAAACAAATATCGAACCCCATTATAGTCTATGGGAGAAAATGCTTCGTTTCAGGGGATCCCACCATTCGACTCAGGAGGATCACCAAGTCCACTATCGCACCTCAGCAAATGATGCCAACACCTCTAAAATGCAACTGGGACAGCAGGGGAAGCATGTCTGGGGGCATCTAAAAAGCCCAAGTCACTGTTTTACCCCAACATAGAACCTCTATCAAAGTGGGAAAATACCTGGAAACCTTCTTTACTCCCCAAATGGATGGACACAAACCCAAATTTAAGCTTAACAAACATTAACAAGCACCCCTTTAAATCATGTTACCCATGACAACCACAGATGGAATAGGCAATGGGAAATCCATCAGTACCCACCCTGAACTGTCATTGTGTGTGTGTGTGTCAGGATTTGAACCTAGGGACTTCAGTGTCCCAGGTGGCAGCTCTGCAGACTGAGCTATTCAGCCTCTTGGACAGCTCCAGTGCTGATCCGAGCCTAGTTCCCGCTGGCTCTAATTCTAGTTCCTGCCTCTCTGGGTTGCTCCACCCTGTTCTCTGATTGTGCTTCCTATTTAAGCCCAGCCTTGGACTTCCTGCTTTGCGAGATTATTGTGCTCTGCATATGATCAAGCTGCCTTACTGCCCTGCTATCAACCCAGACGCTCATCTCATCTCATCTCGTGTACTGACTACTGGCTTGTCCCTGACCACGGTATTTGCTCTCTCCTCCAACTCTGACGCTCACCTCGTGTACCGACCTCTGGCTTTCCCTTCTGACGATTCCTTGGACTTTGATTCGGCACCTCACCGCTCGACTCTTACCGAACCCTTGGCTAGCTCCCGACCACGTTTCCAGCCTTACAAGTAAGTCTCCATCCAGGTGGTAGCAACCTTAGACTCCAAACCAGACCCAAAACCGTTACAGAATAATCTCGCCCAAAAATGGAGTCTGTTGTGACTACCTTGAGGCAGCAAGTAGCTGAGCTTCAAGAATTTGGTTCTACTTACCAAGAAAAATTTTGTAAGTTACAAACCCTTGTGCTGGATCAACAACGAGATATCATGGAACTGCAAAAACAACTCCTGGAAATGCGCAATTCAGGCTCAGATTTAAATGCTCATATGCCTCTGCCATCAAAGTTCAGTGGGGACCGTCACCATTACCGAGGATTTCTTAATCAATGCCGTATCTACTTCCAAATGCAACCTGCTCCTTTTACTAGTGACAGGAAAAAAGTGCTATTTATCATTAACCTGCTGTCAGATGAAGCTCTAGCATGGGCATCCCCTTATGTGGAAAAGAACTCTGAGCTCCTCAATGATTTTGAAAACTTTATCACTGCTATGGATCAAGTCTTTGATGACCCAAATCGTTGCGCCACAGCTGAGACCAAATTACATAATCTGCGTCAAGGACGTCGCTCAGTTGCTGAATACACAGCGGAATTTCGACGTTGGGTAGCTGACACCACATGGAATCTAGCAGCCCAAAAGAGTCAATTTCGACGAGGTTTATCAGAGCTTGTAAAGGATGAGCTTGCCAGAGTTGAGGCTCCTGATGGTCTGGAGGATTTTATACAATTGAGTATCCGGATTGATCAGAGACTTACTGAACGTAGAAAAGAGAGACTGCGTATATTTGGAAACCAAGCCACCTATTCTTTCAGTCACTCAGAATTGAACACTCAGCAAAAGACTGAACCCTTATCAGAACCTATGCAGATTGATGTAATCCGAAAACCTCTCAGTGCCATTGAGAAAGAGAGGTGCCGTACAGCAAATCTGTGCCTCTATTGTGGGGGATCAGGACATTACGCCATTAATTGTCCCAACAAGTTTCAAAGGTCTATAGCCTGCACCAGTGCTAAGACAGACATCAATCCTGAACTCTCTGAACTGCCGGATTCAGTTATGCAGACCATCTCATCTGTGACCCAAAATGAAAACAAAATGTATTCGGCATCCTCTCATTTTGTCATTCCAATTCAGGTCATGGTTGGGAGCCATAAAATACAGTGTTCTGCCATGTTAGATTCCGGCACGGGGGGAAATTTTATGGACTTACAATTTGCGCTTGACAATAACATTGCACGTAGAATAAAATCCGTGCCAATTGATATGGAAACTGTTGACGGTTCACCTTTGTCATCTGGACCTGTAACTCACGAAACAATGGAACTTGGAATCTGTATAGAACCTGCTCATCATGAAACTATTAGTTTTCATTTGATTTCTTCTCCCAAGTTTCCCGTGATTTTAGGAATTCCATGGTTTGCTGTCCATAATCCTTCTATCAACTGGGAATCACGGACTGTTACTTTCCTTCTGAATACTGTAAGGACAATTGTTATATGTGTTTAGCCATCCAAGAGCAAACAAAATTTTCCAAGATTCCTCACCAGAATTATGAGTTGCCACCACAGTACCAACAGTTCAGTGATGTCTGCAGCAAGAAAAAAGCTGATCAACTACCTCCTCATCGTCCTTATGATTGTCCCATTGAGTTGCTGCCTGGAGCTACTATTCCTTTTGGCAGAATTTACAATCTCTCTGAACCAGAATTAAAAGGGCTCAGAGAATACTTGGATGAGAATTTAAAGAAAGGCTTCATTCGACCCTCCTCATCCCCAGCTGGGGCACCTTTGTTCTTTGTGGAGAAGAAAGACTCAAATTTGAGACCATGTATTGACTACAGAGAACTGAATAAGATGACTATTAAAACCGTTACCCTCTTCCTCTAATTCCGGAGTTGCTGGAAAGACTCCGTTCTGCTAACATTTTTACCAAACTAGATTTAAGAGGTGCCTACAATCTTGTACGCATTCGTCCAGGGGATGAGTGGAAGACTGCTTTCAGAACTAGATATGGACATTTTGAATACCTGGTTATGCCTTTCGGTCTCTGTAACGCCCCTGCAACCTTTCAACATTTTGTGAACGATGTGTTTCGGGATTGCTTGGACCAATTTGTTGTTGTGTACCTTGATGACATCCTTATATTTTCAGACACCTTGGTGGAACATCGGAGACATGTTCAATTAGTCTTGGAACGTCTATTGGAGAATAATCTTTATATCAAACTGGAAAAATGTGAATTCAAACAAACAAAGATCCAATTTCTTGGATATATCATCTCTCCAGAAGGTTTGAGTATGGATCCTAGTAAAATCAAAGCTGTAATGGATTGGCCCACTCCAAGAAATCTTAAAGATATCCAGCGATTTATAGGGTTTGCGAATTTCTACAGGAGATTCATAAAAGACTTTTCTAAAATCATCTTACCAATCACTTTACTCACAAAGAAAAGACAAGTATTTTTATGGTCCCCAGAGGCACAAGTTGCTTTTGACAAACTAAAAACTCTCTTCACTTCGGCGCCCATACTGGTCCATCCAAACCCTGAATTACCTTTTGTAGTTGAAGTGGACGCCTCAGATTATGCTGTGGGAGCAGTCCTGTCTCAACGAGTTGGAGACAAGATGCAACTCCATCCATGTGCTTTTCTTTCTCATACCATGACATCAGCAGAAAGAAATTATGACATAGGAAACAAAGAACTATTGGCTATTAAAGTTGCGTTCACTGAATGGAGACATCTTTTGGAAGGAGCTAATCATCCAGTAACTGTCCTTACTGACCACAAAAATTTAGAGTTCATCCGTACAGCTAAAAGATTGTCGGCAAGACAAGCAAGATGGGCCTTGTTTTTCTCTAGATTCAATTTCATCATTTCTTATCGTCCAGGTTCAAGAAATGGCAAGGCTGATGCCTTGTCCAGGAATCTTGCCGAACCAGAGGAGGGGTCTAAACCAGAGTCTACTATTTTATCTTCCAAACATTTTGTAGGAATACTGGACTCCAAAGATCTTTTAACCATGCTCAGAGAAGGATATCAGAATGACTCCTTCCTCAACCATCCTTCTAAAGATGTGGACCTTTGTTTTAAAGAGGGGTTTTGGAAGCAGGAACACAGAATATATGTTCCTGAAACTGCTCGACTTGAAGTCCTCAAATTGGTCCATGATTCTAAACTTGCAGGGCATCTTGGAGTGATGAAAACTTGCGACTTGTTGCTTCGTTCATTTTGGTGGCCTAACTGTAAGAACGATGTTAAAAAATATGTATCCTCCTGTTTAACATGTGCACGAAATAAGACACTGCGATCTTCTCCTCTAGGTCTTCTTCAACCACTTCCAGTTCCATCTAGGCCTTGGGGATCAATTTCCATGGATTTTATTGTAGACCTTCCCCCATCTAAGGAAATGACTACCATTCTTGTTGTTGTAGACCGACTCACAAAGATGGCCCACTTCATTCCAGTCAGAGGAATTCCTACTGCAAAACAAACTGCAGAATTAATGATTAAGGCGATATTCAGGTTGCATGGAATTCCTGACAACGTTATTTCAGATAGAGGTGTTCAATTCACATCAAGGTTTTGGAAGAACTTCTGTACAGCCTTAGGAGTAACTATAAATTTGTCTTCTGCTTTTCACCCTCAGTCTAATGGCCAGACGGAAAGGACAAACCAAACTCTTGAACAATACCTCCGCTGTTTTGTTTCTTACCTTCAAGATGACTGGGTGGACTATTTACCAACAGCAGAATTTGCCTACAACAACTCCAAACACAGTGCTACATCTCAAAGTCCATTTTTTGCTAATGTTGGCCTACATCCAGTATTTATTCCTAACCTCCCTCTTAGTATTCCTATTCCTGCTGTTACTGACAGATTAACAAAATTGCAAGAAACCCAGAGGAAACTAAGAGAGATGCTACAAGAAGCTCAAGAAGTCTATAAAAAAGCAGCGGATAAACGTCGTAAAGTACCTCCTACCTATAAAATTGGTGATAAGGTTTGGCTGTCTACTAGAAATCTGAAAACACATGTTCCATCTCCAAAATTGGGCCAAAAATTCATAGGACCTTTCCAGATTACTGCACAAGTAAACCAAGTTGCTTTCCGGCTCAAACTCCCTAATAGATTGAAAATACACCCTGTATTCCACGTATCATTGCTCAAGCCATTCAATTAAAACCCGTTTCCAGGGAGAAATCAGCCACCTCCTGCCCCAGTAAAAGTTCAAGGGGAGGAAGAATATGTTGTTGAACAAATCTTGGACAATATCAACTACAATATCTGGTGCAATGGAAGGGTTATGGACCAGAAGAGAACTCATGGGAACCAGAAAGCAATGTTCACGCCCCTAGGTTTACAAGGGCATTTCATCTAAGGTATCCTGAGAAACCAGCTCCTAAGATGTCCAGAGGCCATCCTGAAAGGAGGGGACTACTGTCAGGATTTGAACCTAGGGACTGCAGTGTCCCAGGTGGTAGCTCTGCAAACTGAGCTATTCAGCCTCCTGGACAGCTCCAGTGCTGATCTGAGCCTAGTTCCCGCTGGCTCTAATTCTAGTTCCTGCCTCTCTGGGTTGCTCCACCCTGTTCTCTGATTGTGCATCCTATTTAAGCCCAGCCTTGGACTTCCTGCTTTGCGAGATTATTGTGCTCTGCATGTGATCAAGCTGCCTTACTGCTCTGCTAGCAACCCAGACGCTCATCTCATCTCATCTTGTGTACTGACTACTGGCTTGTCCCTGACCACGGTATTTGCTCTCTCCTCAAACTCTGACGCTCACCTCGTGTACCGACCTCTGACTTTCCCTTCTGACGATTCCTTGGACTCTGATTTGGCACCTCACTGCTCGACTGTTACCGAACCCTTGGCTAGCTCCCGACCATGTTTCCAGCCTTACAAGTAAGTCTCCATCCAGGTGGTAGCAACCTTAGACTCCAAACCAGACCCAAAACCGTTACAGTGTGTGTGTGTGTGTGTGTGTGTGTGTGTGTGTGTGTGTGTGTGATGTGGTAAGACTTTCCAAAATTCACTTTACTTCCCCTTAACATGAGCCCTTCCAAATTAAGTTACAGGTCCTTAAGCTGAGCTACCAGCAGAGATTGAGGCCCTTCAGGTAACTTCAGACTTCTACCTGCAGAGTTTTAGGCCCTTTAATTTAGTTCAACCTTGCACCAGCAGAGATTTGTTGGCCCTTTGGGTGAGTTGAGCCTTTAAAAAGCAGTGTTTCTGGCCCTTGGAGTGAGTAGAGCCTTGCACCAGCAGTGTTTTTGGCCCTTGGAGTGAGTAGAGCCTTGCACCAGCAGTGTTTTTGGCCATTGCACTGAGTGGAGCCTTTAAACTACAGTGCTTTTGGCCCTTGGCATGAGTAGAGCCTTTAGAAAGCAGTGTTTTTGGCCCTTGGAGTGAGTAGAGCCTTGCACCAGCAGTGTTTTTGGCCCTTGGAGTGAGTAGAGCCTTGCACCAGCAGTGTTTTTGGCCATTGCACTGAGTGGAGCCTTTAAACTACAGTGCTTTTGGCCCTTGGCATGAGTAGAGCCTTTAGAAAGCAGTGTTTTTGGCCCTTTGAGTGAGTAGAGCCTTGCACCAACAGTGTTTTTGGCCCTTGGAGTGAGTAGAGCCTTGCACCAACAGGGTTTTTGGCCCTTGGAGTGAGTAGAACCTTGCAACAGCAGGGTTTTTGGCCCTTGGAGTGAGTAGAGCCATGCACCAGCAGTGCTTTTGGCCCCTGGAGTAAGTGGAGCCTTTAAACTACAATGCTTTTGGCCCTTGGCATGAGTAGAGCCTTTAGAAAGCAGTGTTTTTGGCCCTTGGAGTGAGTAGAGCCTTGCACCAGCAGTGTTTTTGGCCCTTGGAGTGAGTAGAGCCTTGCATCAGCAGGGTTTTTGGCCCTTGGAGTGAGTAGAGCCTTGCACCAGCAGTGTTTTTGGCCCTTGGAGTGATTGGAGCCTTTAAACTACAATGCTTTTGGCCCTTGGCATGAGTAGAGCCTTTAGAAAGCAGTGTTTTTGGCCCTTGGAGTGAGTAGAGCCTTGCACCAGCAGTGTTTTTGGCCCTTGGAGTGAGTAGAGCCTTGCACCAGCAGTGTTTTTGGCCATTGCACTGAGTGGAGCCTTTAAACTACAGTGCTTTTGGCCCTTGGCATGAGTAGAGCCTTTAGAAAGCAGTGTTTTTGGCCCTTGGAGTGAGTAGAGCCTTGCACCAGCAGTGTTTTTGGCCCTTGGAGTGAGTAGAGCCTTGCAACTGCAGTGTTTTTGGCCCTTGGAGTAAGTAGAGCCTCGCAACAGCAGAGTTTTTGGCCCTTGGAGTGAGTAGAGCCTTTAAAACACAGTGTTTTTGGTCCTTGGAGTGAGTGGAGCCTTTTAACTACAGGGCTTTTGACCCTTGGTATGAGTAGAGCCTTTAGAAAGCAGTGTTTTTGGCCTTTGGAGAGAGTAGAGCCTTGCACCAGCAGGGTTTTTGGCCCTTGGTATGAGTAAAGCCTCACACCAGCAGTGTTTTTGGCCCTTGGAGTGAGTACAGCCTTTAAAAAGCAGTGTTTTATGCCCTTTTGGTGACTAGAGCCATGCAGCAGCAGTGTTTTATTTTTTGGCCTTTGGGGTGACTAGAGCTATGCAGCAGCAGTGTTTCATTTTTCGGCCCTTGGGGTGACTAGAGCCATGCAGCAGCAGTGTTTCATTTTTCGGCCCTTGGGGTGACAGGAGCCATTCAGCAGCAATGTTTCATTATTTGGCCCTTTTGGTGACTAGAGCCATGCAGCAGCAGTGTTTTATTTTTTGGCCCTCGGGGTGACTAGAGCCATGCAGCAGTAGTGTTTCATTTTTTGGCCCTTGGGGTGACTAGAGCCATGCAGCAGTAGTGTTTCATTCTTTGGCCCTTGGGGTGACTAGAGCCATGCAGCAGCAATGTTTCATTCTTTGGCCCTTTTGGTGACTAGAGCCATTCAGCAGCAGTGTTTCATTTTTTGGCCCTTTTGGTCACTAGAGCCATGCAGCAGCAGTGTTTCATTTTGGCCCTTGGGGTGACCCCTAAAAAATTAGATTTCAGGACCTTGGGGATGAGCCCTAAAACATTAATTTTCAGGCCCTTGGGGGAGCCCTAAAATATTAATTTTCAGGCCCTTGGGGGAGCCCTAAAAAATTAGATTTCAACCCCTTGGGGGTGAGCCCTAAAAAATAATTTTTCAGGCCTTTGGGCTGGACCCCTAAAAAATTGAGTTGCAACCCCCTGGGGGGGGGGGGATAATGGAAATTATATATATATATATATATATATATATATATATATATGATTTTCACATGCAGAAATAGGGGCTGGGGTTGTAGAAGGAGGAGGAGGAGGAGGATGAGAGGGATGAGGAAGAGTAAATTGTTTGCTGACTGAATCTCTCCAGTACCTGGGCTATGGAGTGGATACCCAGCTGGTTATCCACGTCCTCACCCATGTCCCCTGCTGCTGCTGCCAGCCCCTCTCCAGTACCTGGACTGTGGAGTGGATATACAGCTGGGTATCCACATCCTAGCCCACGTCCCCTGCTCATAATGATGAAGGATATTGGTGGCATCCCCTCTAAAGTACCTGGACTCCACAGTCACCCAGCTGGGTATGCACGTCCACGTCCTCTGTTGCTACTGACGAGAGGCAATGCTGGCAGCCCCTCTCCAGTAGCAGGACTGTGGACTACACACACAGCTGGGTATGCAAGTCCACGTCCTCGCCCATGTCCCCTGCTGCTACTGACAAGAGGCAATGCTGGCAGCCCCTCTCCAGTACCTGGACTCTGGAGCTGATACCCAGCTGGGCATCGACTTCCACGTCCACGTCCCCTGCTGTTACGCTGCATGATTTTCTAGCTAGCTATTATTAAGCTTTGAATAGAGCTGTTATTATTGTCCATTCCTGCCTAACCAAAGCACTGTATCGCACTGACAGTCTGAAACCACACTCTCTCTATGACTCCAAAACGAGAATGAGAAGAAGATGGCCGACAGTATTTTTATGAATTGGGAGGTCACATGTTTTCGGCAGCCAATGGGTTTTTACCATTTTTTTCACTGCCTCCATTGTCGTAGTTCCTGTCCCACCTGCCCTGTACAGTTAAGGGTGCAAAAAACGCTCCAGGGAAGGTGGGAGGGGATACAAATTTTTACTGCGTATGCGGCCTTGGCAGAATGTATAGCATTCTGCCGATCAACATTGGTTCTGCATCGAACATTAAACTTCGAACAGCTAGTAGTGTTCGATCGAGTACGAGTATTTCGAATACCGTAGTATTCGATCAAACACCTACTCGATCGAACACTACTCACTCATCTCTAATTGTGATCCCTTTATGGGGCTCACAATCTACATTACAAAAGGGTAACACTAGTTAAATGTAATGGTTAGGAAAGGTACTGCAGAATGAAGACTACACACCTGTTTGTTTGTAGTCTATAACCAAGGAGAAGCAGTCAGTCAAAGGTTGTATACTCCTATACTTTAATAAAATTCACACATTCATTAGATACTAGAGATGAGCGAGTACTGTTCGGATCAGCCAATCCGAACAGCACACACGCATTGAAATGAATGGAAGCACCTGGTACTTCCGCTTTGACGCCGGCCGACAGCTTAACACCCCCCGCATGCCGGCTACGTCCATTCATTTCAATGCGTGCGTGCTGTTCGGATCGGCTGATCCGAACAGTACTCACTCATCTCTATTAGATACATTTAAACAAGGAATAAAAAGCTGAACCTCAGCGCTTGACCTTCATATTTCATAGACTTTTACTGAAATTTCTCCTTTTTTATTACGCTCTGGCTTCAATAATATAATGTAGCATTTTGGAAAGAATATAAAGCCCAGCAATGCTCCATTAGAAGCCAAAATAGCAAATATCTCCACAGCCACCATATATTTTCCTTTAGTGCATACATATGTTGGAATAAAAGATATCCAGACACTACAGAACACCAGCATACTGAAGGTTATGTATTGGGCCTCATTGAAGGTGTCTGGAAGCTTCCTAGATATAAAAGCAATAATAAAGCTAAAAATGGCTAAAACCCCAATATATGAGACTGAAACATAGAAAGCAATGATAGATCCTTCATTACATTGTACAATCATTGTCCCAGGTATAGTCTTACTATCAAGTTCAACAAATGGTGGAGCAGAGATCAGCCAAGTGACACATATGATGAATTCACCCAAGGAGCACAGAATGACAAGTCCTGTAGATATCTGAGATCCTACACATTTTCTTAGTTTACTTCCAGGTTTTGTGGCATTGAACGCAATGAGAACTGTCGTTGTTTTCCCCAGAACAGAAGAAATGGCGACGGCAAAGACAAACCCATAGGTTGTTTGTCTCATGAGGCAGGTCAGTTCTTCAGGATGTCCAATAAATAAGAAGGAGAGAAGGAAACATATCATCAAAGACACCAGGAGAACATAGCTCAGGTTACAGTTGTTGGCTCTGACCAGAGGAGTGTTCCTGTATTTAACAAAAATCCAGAGCACCGATGATGTCATCCCAAAGAAGATGGTGGCAATGATGGCTAATGATATCCCTAAATCCTCCTCATAGGATAGGAAATGTAGAGGACGCTTAATACATTTATCTCTAGAGGGATTAGACCATTCATCATCTGGACAGCTTGCACAAGATTCCATTGCTTAAAGGAAATAAGATTGGACACAAAATGATACATAATACACAATGTGCTATCGACAAACCTACAGTGTATGTTTGAGATTAATGTAAGGTCAATTTATGACTATATGTACCTGTTCCATTAGTTATTTCTCCATCTTTACACAATACACAGTCAAAGCAACAAGCCAGTTTACCTATCTTCATGGATTTCCTATAGCCGGGAGAACATGGGAAATTGCACAAAGATTGTGGGGTCTGTGGAGAAAATTGCAAATAGGACTATTGAAAGGAGTTTTTTTCTGAAAGTCAGTTTATAGCTGTATTTTTTATTTTCCTCAAATTTTTGCTTCCATATGTTATCAGTCCTACTAGGGTGGGCTCAGGACAGCAACTGATTTTTCCTCTCCAGCACAAAAATTCTATTGTATATGTTCTACAGTGGGTTGCTCTGTAGTGACTAGAAGATAATTATACAGAAAATTGGTGGTGGGAAAATTGAGGCCTCAATCACATCTGCGTTGGTATTCCATATGGGGGATTCCACATCAGGATCTCCCCCCCCCCCCCCGAACAGAATACTGAACGCAACTGCAAGTGGTGTGCAAGTGAAACCACATGGACCCCATAGACTATAATCTCTTAATATATATAAATAATAACATCTCCGCAGGGATCATGCGGACAGGAAAGTAGTTCACAATCCACTTTCCTGTCCACATGATTTGTGGGGGCAGCGCGCATCAAGCACACAGATCCCATTATAGTGTATTGAGTCCTTGTGCTTTTACTGCCCACCACTTGCAGTTGCATTCGGTATTCCATTCGGGGGGTCCCCATGTGGACTTCCCGAATGGAATACTGAATGCAGATGTGAACAAAGGGTGACATGTAGAGATGAGCGAGTAGTTAAATACTCGATATTCGATATTCGTTTCGAGTAGCCCCTCAATATTCGACTACTCGAATCGAATATCGAATCCTATTATACTTTATGGGGGGAAAATACTCGTTTCAGGGGTAGGCAACATTCGATCAAATTGAACTTACCAAGTCCACGAGTGAGGGTCGGGCTGGATTCCCCGAGAAGTCTTCTCCGTGCAGCGTTCCAGCGGCGTCTTCCGGCTCTGAATTCACTCTGCCAGGCATCGGGCCTGGGCAGAGCTGACTGCGCATACCTGCACTACAAGAAAATGGCCGCTTACAGTCAAAGCGGCCATTTTCTTGTAGCGCTGGCATGCATAGTTGGCTCTGCCCAGGCCCGATGCATGGCAGAGTGAATTCAGAGCCGGAAGACGCCGCGGGGACGCTGCGCAGAGAAGACTTCTAAAGGTAGGAGAAGAACCAGTGTTGATTGGCTGACTGTATAGCATTCGGCCAATCAACGCTGGTTCTGCATCAAATTTTTCCATTCAAATAGCGAGTGGTACTTGATCGAGTACGAGTATTTCAAATACCGTAGTATTCGATCGAATACCTACTCGATAGAATACTACTCGCTCATCTCTAGTGACATGCTATGGCTTATTAATTTCATATCAAGCCATATTTTCTTAGTATTGCAGCTTAGCACCATTCACTTGAAATGGATCGAGCTACTGATGTGCCATGTGACTGTGGAACATGACATCATCAATATAGGGAAGAGGACTTTTCAAAAAGTTGATCAGCATGGGACCTGGGTTCTGGAGCCTCACCAATCAAATACTGATGACCTATCCAATCATGGTATTGCACTCTCTGTGTTATTAGCATGGGTTGCTCTGCCTCTTCTCTTATGCTCAGTTAACCTGTTTGTAGAAATGTTTTTTTCCTAAGGTATTTGTTATCACCAGCTGACTTTTTTCATCTTAGGCATTGTGTGTGAATCTTATTGGGGCAAAGACTGTTATTCTGTTATTTTCTTGGAGCACCAGGGAAGAAATTGATGCATGTACTTAGGCAGTACGTATAGCAGGAGGGGGGAAGAAATCTATGGTCCCTTCCCCTACAAAGCTTGGCTTTGGAGAGATGAATTGTCCGATGAGTTGCGACCATATAAAGTTTTTTTCAGCTGCATCCAGAGAGTCCCACTTCAATGAGTTATCTCTGAACTAGTAGGTGAAGACTAGCTACCATGATGTCTCCCAAATAGAGACGAGCGAGTAGTACTCGATCGAGTAGGTGTTCGATCGAATACTATGGTATTTGAAATACTCGTACTCGATCGAGTACTACTAGCTGTTTGAAGTTAAGATTCGATGCAGAACCAGCGTTGATTGACAGAATGCTATACATTGCCAATCAAAGCTGGTTCTTCTCTTACCTTTAGAAGTCTTCTCCCTGTGCAGCGTCCCGCGTCCTCTTCCGGCTCTGAATTCACTCACTCTGCCAGGCATCGGGCCTGGGCAGAGCCGACTGCGCATGTCCGCTTGTAGTGCGGACATGCGCAGTCGGCTCTGCCCAGGCCCGATGCCTATCAGAGTGAATTCAAGGCCGGAAGAGGATGCGGGGACACTGCACAGGGAGAAGAATCCAGCCCAACCCTCACTCATGGACTTGGTAAGTAGAATTTGATCGAATTTTGCCTACCCTTGAAACAAGCATTTTCCCCCATAGACTATAATGGGGTTCGAAACCCGTTTGAACAGTGTGCGGCTGTTCGAATCGGATTTCGAACCCCGAACATTTTAGTGTTCGCTCATCTCTACTCCCAAACACTGCACATAAAAATTATAGATTACTCTGCCACATAACCATCACATACAAAACCATTACCATTACCATATTGGACATGATCAAGACACAATGACCAGTAGGTTTTTCTATACTAGTTTTACCGTATTTACTTTTTTGTGTTGGTATTTTACCATAGCCGCGACTGTTTTCTTCACAATCTGTATTGCTCTCAATTTGATCACAAGCTGACACAATACACTTTTGCGATGAGAGATGGACACAGTGAGTGCTGTCAAGCCAGATTTTACCAAAATTCCTCATAAGTTTTAGTTTCTAGTGGGACTCCACATGGTGTTGGAGAGCCCAGAGACATCCTACTCCACTGTGAGTCTCTAACGCATATTCCTTAGGACAACCAGATATACAGAGTCAGCCAAAGGAACACTCACTAGGTCTGAATAGGAATCCTAATATCCATTAGGGTTGTTATACAAATATACAGAATAGCCGCCCTAATGAACATTAAAAAATGTCATAACACTTAAAGAGGGACTTTCATGTCCTCAGGCACACACGGTTTTATATACCGCTAGAAAGCTGACAGTGTGCTAAATTCAGGGCACTGTGAGCTTTCCCATTATGTGCCCCCGGGGCTGGTGATATCTTTGCATTCTTTACTCCCCAGCGATGAGGCTAAGCTTTGAGGAATACCCCCCTGACTGTACTTGTCCATAGACTAGTATTGCGGGGGCATTCCTCACCGTTCAACCCCATTGCTGGGCGGTAAGTAACGCCCCAACTGACAGTACAACACTATGGATGAGTACTGTCAGGGGGAACGTTCTTCACAGCCCAGCTAGACTGTCAGGAACGCTCTTCTCAGTCCATACAGTGGACTGAGATTGTTGCTGTTATGACGGCAAGAATATCTTCAGCCCCAGGGCACATAACGGGAAAGTCAACAGTGTGCTGAATTCAGCGCACTGTTGGCTTTCTAGCGGTACATAAAACTGCATGTGCCCGAGGACATGAAAGATCCTCTTTAATATCCGTGCTATGACTAAGGCAGTTGGCCTCGAAATTCATAAGAAGAAGTGCACCACCGGCTTCTTGTGTGGGTGTTTTTAACATGAGAATTTAAAGTAAAATTTTATTGGTATATATATTATTGGTGCTAGATCCTACACATCCTATACTAATGAATAGAGATGAGCGAACACTAAAATGTCCGAGGTTTGAAATCCAATTCGAAGAGCCGCACACTGTTCGACTGTTCGAACGGATTTCGAACCCCATTATAGTCTATGGGGGGAAATGCTCATTTCAGGGGTACGCAAAATTCGATAAAATTATACTTACCAAGTCCACGAGTGATGGTCGGGCTGGATTCTCCTTGAAGTCTTCTCCCGGCGCAGCGTCCCCGCGTCTTCTTCCGGCTGGAATTTGCTCTGCCTAAGCATCGGAGCCTAGGCAGAGCCGACTGCGCATGTGCAGTCATGCGCGGACATGCGCAGTCTGCTCTGCACGGCCCGACGCCTGAGCAGAGCCGACTGCACATGCGAGGGCATGTCCGCGCATGCGCAGTCGGCTCTGCCTAGGCCGGATGCCTAGGCAGAGTGAATTCCAGCCGGAAGACGCCGCGGGGACATTGCACGGAGAAGACTTCTAAAGGTAAGAGAAGAACCAGCGTTGATTGGCAGAATGTATAGCATTGAAACTCTCTATTAGAGATGACCGAACAGTAAAATGTTCGAGGTTCGATATTCGTTTCGAGTAGCCCCTCAATATTCGACTACTCGGATCAAATATCGAACCCTATTATAGTCTATGGGGGGAAAATGCTCATTTCAGGGGTAGGTAACGTTCGATCAAATTTTTCTTACCAAGTCCATGAGTGAGGGTCGGGCTGGATCCTCCGAGAAATCTTCTCCGTGCAGCTTCCCCGCCACGTCTTCAGGCTCTTCATTCACTCTGCCAGGCATCGGGCCTGGGCAGAGCCGACTGCGCATGCCCGCACTACAAGCGGACAAGCGCAGTCGGCTCTGCCCAGGCCCGATGCCTGGCAGAGTGAATTCAGAGTCGGAAGATGCCGCAGGGAAGCTGCACGGAGAAGACTTCTAAAGGTAAGAGAAGAACCAGCGTTGATTGGCCGACTGTATAGCATTCGGCCAATCAATGCTGGTTCTGCATCGAACTTTTACATTCGAACAGCGAGTGGTACTCGATCAAGTATGAGTATTTCGAATACCGTAGTATTCGATCGAATACCTACTCGATCGAGTACTACTCGCTTTCTATGTCCTATTAGAACATATGGATATAAATTGATAACTCTTCTGCTTTGCCCAAATAATCACATATATGGTCCATTATTTTAATAGGTTCTATATGAGTAATATCATTGGCTTCTCCAAGAAATAACAGATCACAGTTAGGGTTGAGCGATCAGGATTGGGAAAGATCGATCCCGATTGGCGATGAAGCAAATTTCACGACTGGGATCGGCTGGAAAATTATCGAAAATCGGATTTTCAAAACAATCCTGAAATCTCAAGATTGGCTCAACCATAGTGTACATACATTACATTACTAGGGTTGAGCGATTGGGATGGGGAAAGATCGGATCCCAATCAGCGATCGAGAAATTTCACGATCACGTTCAGGATCGGGATCAGCTGGAAAATGATCGAAAATCTGATTTTAAAAACGATCCTGAAATCTCAAGATCGGCTCAACCCTAATCATGGTGGTTCTCAAGGGGTTATCCATCATAAAAAGTTGTAAAAACTAGATATTTTACTGAACACAGACTTTACCCATGGAAAGTTACTAACACTGTGATACTTTCTATGGACGGTATATAGAGAAATTGTTAGTCAGTATACATAAGTCTATGTTTCAGCAGTATATTGTATGTAGACTGTAAATGAAGATGAATGATTAAAAAAACAAAATGGAAAAAAATTCACATAAATTTTCTACCTTATTAAAATATGGATTCCAGAAAATTGCACTATTGTTGATTTTGAGGTGTTTGGAAGCATAAGGCAACCAACTACCGACAACCACTTTGGTTACTTTCATATCTGTATCTGTCACAAAGTTCAGGATATCAAATCCTCCTTCAATAAATCCTTTATTGTTGAAAACGATATCGGCACCTGAAGACGCTTTCAGACTTACATGCTTTAAATAAAAGTTCAGCTTTAAAAAACATAGAAAAACATTAAGATTAGCAATAATTTACCATAAAATAAAATCGCAAAAAGAAGTGAGCGATTAGTTCCAAGCCGAATATTCCAATTTTTTTTTGATTTTTAACAAAACCGAATAAGTGGCGATTTGACTTGGACAAACTAAAATGGCCATCACTGCATATAGAAGACACACATGTCTGTTAGTTACTATGACATTCTGGCATCACCTGATATCATCTGACAGCCTCTCATCCAATAGTCAGTAGTGATCGACTCCTTACAGTGTTGACGTTATTTACAGTCTATAAGGTTGTGTGAGCTGGAACGCAAGGCATTTCAGTGATGGTTGGAGTAAGGGGTGGGTGTGTTATTCATAATGACTAGAGATGAGCATGTAATTAAATACTCGATATTAGATATTCGTTTCGAGTAGCCCCTCAATATTCGACTACTCGAATCAAATATTGAACCCTATTATACTCTATGGGGGGAAAATGCTTGTTTCAGGGGTAGGCAACATTCGATCAAATTGAATTTACCAAGTCCACGAGTGAGGGTCGGGTTGGATTCTCCGAGAAGTCTTCTCCGCGCAGCGTCCCCGCAGCGTCCTCCGGCTCTGAATTCACTCTGCCAGGCATCGGACCTGGGCAGAGTCGACTGCGCATGCCCGCACTACAAGAAAATGGCCGCTTACAGTCAAAGCGGCCATTTTCTTGTAGCGCAGGCATGCGCAGTCGGCTCTGCCCAGGCCCAGTGCCTGGCAGAATGAATTCAGAGCCGGAAGACGCCGCGGGGACGCTGTGCGGAGAAGACTTCTAAAGGTAGGATAAGAACCAGCGTTGATTGGCGACTGTATAGCATTCAGCCAATCAACGCTAGTTCTGCATCGAATTTTTCCATTCGAATAGCGAGTGGTACTTGATTGAGTATGAGTAGTATTCGATCGAATACCTACTCGATTGAATACTACTCACTCATCTCTAATATGACATGATATAGAACATTGACTGCAGCGAAGCTTGAATTATAGCTAGAGTTTTTGAGGTTTTTTTTATGCTCACCTAGTCTGATACAGCCTGCTAATCTGAAGCCCTTTTTTTAAGGTTTTTTTTTTTTTTTACCAAATATATACAAGCAACCATACAGGCAAAAGGGAGGAGGAAACACTTGTACAAGTACTAACAGTAAGCCTATACATATGTTACCGGCATTATATGAAATCCGGCGTTCTACACAATGCCTAGGTGTTGTATAGAATGCCTAAATCTAGCTGGCAATGTATGAAACGATTTGTCATTTCACACATTGCCTAGACATTCTATACAATGCCAAATGAGAAGCCGGCAAAGTATGAAATGATAGGCGACCTTCGTTCTCACTTCGCTTATAGCATGAAGGCGCTGCCGCTTCCGTGTACACACAATACAGATGACGGTCTCTCTCTGCCGCTGCCTCAGGCTTACACTTCGTTCAGCCGCATCTCCGATGATCTCTCTCTCTCTGTCTCACTCTCGCGCGTTTCGTTTCTAGCATGATACCCGATGGTCTTCTCTGCTCTGTCGTTGCCTCAGGTCTTTGAAATTCCACTTAGTTTGGTTTTGTTCATGAATGAAAATGTGGGAAGGGGAGGAGAAGCAAGCTGGAGGGTTGGAGAAGGAAATGAAACAATGATTCGATGAGGAACTGTCCAAAATTCGGGGGAACGCTGCCAAAAACAGTATTTGCTTAAGCCAAACTACTTACCAGAAGTTAATCAATGATATCCAAAACACACACACACCAAAAATGACTACTAAGAAGGAACCCAGGGACTATCGGTTGCTGAATCGCTACAATGATGTGATGATTGTAGGGAACAAAAGTAAACTCGTTTATCCTGTTAAAGAAGGTGTTAGTAACTACTATCCAGTATGACGTCACGGACTGTTTTCACTATATTTCACTCCCTTCACAGAGCTTGTTTGAGGCTTTTCATACTTTGCCTAAATATCATTCGGCATTCTATAGTCTAGGCAAAGTACGGAACGATTCTCCCATTTCATACATTGCCTGAAAACGCCAGGCATTCTATAGAATACCTGCTTTTCATACATTGCCTGTAACATATATATACAGTCCTATGAAAAAGTTTGGGCACCCCTATTAATCTTAATTTTTTGTTCTAAATATTTTGGTGTTTGCAACAGCCATTTCAGTTTGATATATCTAATAACTGATGGACACAGTAATATTTCAGGATTGAAATGAGGTTTATTGTACTAACAGAAAATGTGCAATATGCATTAAACCAAAATTTGACCGGTGCAAAAGTATGGGCACCTCAACAGAAAAGTGACATTAATATTTAGTAGATCCTTCTTTTGCAAAAGATAACAGCCTCTAGTCGCTTCCTGTAGCTTTTAATCAGTTCCTGGATCCTGGATAAAGGTATTTTGGACAAACAATTCAAGTTCAGTTAAGTTAGATGGTCGCCGAGCATGGACAGCCCGCTTCAAATCATCCCACAGATGTTCAATGATATTCAGGTCTGGGGACTGGGATGGCCATTCCAGAACATTGTAATTGTTCCTCTGCATGAATGCCTGAGGATTTGGAGCGGTGTTTTGGATCATTGTCTTGCTGAAATATCCATCCCCAGCGTAACTTCAACTTCGTCACTGATTCTTGAACATTATTCTCAAGAATCTGCTGATACTGAGTGGAATCCATGCGACCCTCAACTTTAACAAGATTCCCGATGCCGGCATTGGCCACACAGCCCCAAAGCATGATGGAACCTCCACCAAATTTTACAGTGGGTAGCATGTGTTTTTCTTGGAATGCTGTTTCTTTTTGGACGCCATGCATAACGCCTTTTTTTATAACCAAACAACTCAATTTTTGTTTCCAAAATGAAGCTGCCTTGTCCAAATGTGCTTTTTCATACCTCAGGCAACTCTATTTGTGGCGTACGTGCAGAAACGGCTTCTTTCTCATCACTCTCCCATACAGCTTCTATTTGTGCAAAGTGCGCTGTATAGTTGACCGATGCACAGTGACACCATCTGCAGCAAGATGATGCTGCAGCTCTTTGGAGGTGGTCTGTGGATTGTCCTTGACTGTTCTCACCATTCTTCTTCTCTGCCTTTCTGATATTTTTCTTGGCCTGCCACTTCTGGGCTTAACAAGAACTGTCCCTGTGGTCTTCCATTTCCTTACTATGTTCCTCACAGTGGAAACTGACTGGTTAAATCTCTGAGACAACTTTTTGTATCCTTCCCCTGAACAACTATGTTGAACAATCTTTGTTTTCAGATCATTTGAGAGTTGTTTTGAGTAGCCCATGATGCCACTCTTCAGAGGAGATTCAAATAGGAGATCAACTTGCAATTGGCCACCTTAAATACCTTTTCTTATGATTGGATACATCTGGTTATGAAGGTCAAAGCTCACTGAGGTTACAAAACCAATTTTGTGCTTCAGTAAGTCAGTAAAAAGTAGTTAGGGGAATTCAAATCAATAAAATGATAAGGGTGCCCATACTTTTGCACCGGTCAAATTTTGGTTTAATGCATATTGCACATTTTCTGTTAGTACAATAAACCTCATTTCAATCCTGAAATATTACTGTGTCCATCAGTTATTAGATATATCAAACTGAAATGGCTGTTGCAAACACCAAAATATTTAGAACTAAAAATGATTAAGATTAATAGGGGTGCCCAAACTTTTTCATAGGACTGTATATATATATATATATATATATATATATATCCCTTAGGGCCCCTTCACACGGCGTAAGCGCTCGGCTCATTCCGAGTCGTACACGTGAGCGCTTCTAAACACTTCCTATTCACTTCAATAGGAGCGCGCGTAAAGCCGGCTTTACGAGCGCTCCCATTGAAGTGAATGGGAAGTGTTTAGAAGTGCTCGCGTGTACAGCACGGAATGAGCAGAGAGCTTACGCCGTGTGAAGGGGCCCTTAGAATGAATTAACTCCTTTTTTAAGGTTTAAAGATGACCATAAGTCCATATAATATATTTTTTTTATATTTTGCCTATAGGCTTTTTTTTGTTCTAAAGAACTTATCTTCTATAAAGAGCATTTTGGAACTCATACTGTATATGGTATATTACTCTTTAGACTAATTTACATTCCAGTCGAAATGCGGAAAAGTGATTTTGTCATTAATATGTTCAGACTATATGTATATGACATTTTTATCTTTCTCAATCCCAAATGATCTAGTATAATTGTAGTAATACCTCGGAAGGCTTCACTTTATACAATATTGGCATGGGAGTATTTAAACTAAACATACGCAAAGACAGAAAATATACAGCAGATAATATTTTCAACTTCAGAGGTAAATTTCAGAAGTAACCGAGCGACTACCTTGGTCTAAAAACTATTTTCCCCTTATTATAAAATATAATTTTTTCAGTGTTTACTAGAGATGAGGGAGTAGTGAAATATTCGAGATTCGTTTCGAGTAGAGCCTCAATATTCGACTACTTGATTGATTATCGAATCCCATTATTGTCTATGGGAAAAAATGCTCGTTTCAGGGGAAACCACTATTCGACTAAAGGAGAGTCATCAAGTCCACGAATAGCAGGAGAAGAGTGTTTAGGAGGAGCGCTGTGCAGTTAAAGTGCACGGACCCCATAGACTATAACGGGTCCATGCGCTGTAACTGCACAGCGCTTGCAGTTGCGCTGATATTCCATTGGGGGGGTCCTTCTGCGATCTCCTTCCGAAGGGGAGGCAAGCGCTAATGTGAACTTACTCGTCCTGCAGAACCAGCATTGATTGGCCGAATGCTATACAGTGCATAGCATTCAGCCAATCAATGCTGGTTCTGCAGCAGGCTCTTCTTTGCTAGTCAGGAGAGCTGGCAGCTTGCGGTTATGCGGGAACTGACTTTTTCTCATAAGAATTCATTGACCAGCGTTGATTGGCCAAAAGCTATACAGTGTACAGCATTCGGCCAATCAACGCTGGTTCTGCCGGAGGCTCGTCTGTGAGGAGGTGGAGTCTAAGATCTAACCACAGCAGTGTCCGTTGTCTCGGGCCTACTGCAAATTGGAGTAGCATTCGAACAAGTATGAGTATTTCTAATACCGTAGTATTCTATCGAATACTTACTCGATCGAATACTACTCACTCATCTCTAGTGTTTACCAGTAATAAATCAATATCTCCGGCTTTAAAAGATCTAGTCAGAGTTTGAAAGCGCCAGTAGATGTGTGGTTTCTTTTATTGTACTGGACATAGCCTTGTTGTACTAACCAAACTGTTCCCCTTCATTCTATATCATTATCTTTTAGATCATCTGACATTTTTTGTGTTCCATTGTCGAGAGAGTGAAAGCCGAATCCCTTTCATTGCATGTCCTTCCAATGTGGTTAAAAGACTCCATTTTGTGTCTGAATTATTTTTGTTATTCAAAGTGATGGTTAAAACTAGCAAGATTTGGTTAGTAAATAGAGGTTTGCCCACAAATTTTGGTTCTGCTTTAACTGGAAGTCCTTCGCCTCTCATGGGCATCCCTTCTTCTTTCCTGTCTTCCGGTCTTTACCAGGAAGTCTTGCAGGTCTTGCAGCATCTTTTTCAATGTCACCTGCCCCAGGGTCTCTCCTATGGACTGTGTTTGGGTTCAGTAGGCTTGTGGAGCATGCTGACGCTTGTTAGCACTTCCCACGTGACTGCTGAGGCTTAACCACAGGCCTTCTCAGGTATCCCAGGGTTCATGACGTCAGAGAAAATGCTGGATAAAGGTAATTGTGAAGTCCTTAGTTCGATCAACTGCTGAATGATGGAAGAGCATGAAGGAAAACCTATAATAGTTTCACTTCACAGGGCACAGAGCCATCTGCTTCTAGCTCCATGAGGTGAATAAAGATACTGGAGCATTTATCATTCCCTTTTTTGATGGAAAACTGGCATAGAGGGATGATATTGAGGCCCATGTTTGTCCAAGGCCCTATTTTGAGCCAAACATCTGCTTAAAGCCCTGATCTGTACCTCACCTGCCACAGTGTGCAAATGTGGGCAGCGTACACTGGCGTAACTAAAGTCTTGTGGGCCCCGGTGCAATCTTTTGTCCAGGGCCCCCTACCTCATCCCTACAGCATCTTCATAATAGTGATGGTTACGGGTGCTGAGGAGTTTAATCCACCTTAGTGTGGTTCGGGTAATCTGTGGGCCTCCTTGGCTTATGGGCCAGATGGAAGCTGCAATCTCAATACTGATGCCAGTGCTTATGGTCTCTCTAAGGCTTCTGGGCCCTGGTGTGACTGCGTCCTCTTCACCCCCTCAAGTTACGACCGTGGCCGCCTAGGTCGGAAATTGGGGACGGCAAAGGAGTCCACACAAAGGTCTGACACATTTATTATAACTCACACCATGACATGAGTTGCAATTGAAATCTATGCTAGTTCTTATCTGAGGTAGATTTCCATTCTGGCACAGGGAAAGCAGACAGACTTATAATGATGCCAAAGCCTCTTCATAAATCTATAGGTACCTGCACTAGTTGAAATTTCATTTTAAAATGTTCTACAAATGCTGCCTAATTTTTGTCTATTTGTACATAGATAGAGATAGAGATATATGGATGGATAGATAGATAGATAGATAGATAGATAGATAAATAGATAGATTTTAAAAAATAATGCACACAAAATTTAACAACTTTTTAACTTGAATACACGTTATGTTGCATTACTATGGATACTTGTCTTATATCTATCTCACACACTGCTGCAGAGCACTGAACCACTTTACAGATGGTGAACATATTAACATACAAATGACAGAACAATGTCTTTTCTATCGCTTTATTTTCTCCTAATCTCGAATATTCCGATTTTAACTCATTTTGTTCCAATTTTTTGCTTCGTAAGAAAAAATCACTAACTTTACGTTTTAATCTATTCCACAGGCTTCTTGTGATCGGTTTATGGAATTGTTTCTGTAAATCCATTTGGTGCAAAGCTTTCGAAATAAAATGAACCGCTTCATAAACCGTGTACGAGTATCGATAAATTGTGGCCCCATTTTCAGACACAAGATTTTTCCACAAAACGTCATCAGCACAATTTTCATTAGAGTCCGAATTTCCATCAAAACAACCAAGACTAAAATACCAGAAGAATCTTATAAAAATATTATCTGGCTTATTCACACACGTAGATTGATATAAAAAATTCTTGAATCCGGGAATTTTTCCATTTTGGATGGTTACTCCTAATGAACCATTGAATAATTTAATAAAATGAGGAACTTTATTATGATAAAAGTTATCGATCCCTGTCGATGTTACCCATATTCTCCCAGTCATCGCATTGGAGGTGGTTTCCAGAATTCCAACAAAAAACGTCTCTGTGCAAAGTAAAACAATGACCTTTACAGACGACTTTTTAATGATTTGTAAAACTTTTTCCTTACTATTCCTATGATTTTCTGGATCCATTGAAACGGATGTTAAGAAGTCAACACAAATCCCATGTTTTACCATTTGTTTTTTAAGCTCCACAGTTGCCCGTTGGTTACTGTTATCATCTGTTGTAATAATCCCGACCCAAGTCCACTCAAAGTGGATCAAAAGTTGAGTGATCGCACGAAACTGAGATATTTCACTTGGGACTGTTCGGTAAAGTAATGGAAAGTTCTCACTTTCACTAAAAGCAGAACTGAGTGCTCCATAACTTATCTGCAAGTGCACAAAGGTATTTTAGTATTATTTGCTCTACAATTTTCAGAACAGTATAGTAAGGATCACAAAAAAAAAATTAAAAAAAATTAAATTTTTACATTTGTAGTTTAATACATAACTGTATCCACCTCATTGAAACATTGTACTTCAATCCGATAAAAATTGTATTGTGGATGTTTTTGGAATCAGATTTTTATGAGCAACAGATATTTTCTTCTTAAAGGGATTCTATCATTAAAATGCTATTTTTTGTCCCAAACACGAAGGAATAGCCTTAAGAAAGAGTATTCTTCTCCTACCCGTAGATGTCTTCTCCGTGCCGCTGTTTGGTAGAAATCTCTTTTTTTTTTTTTCTTTCTTTAATGTAGATTGTGAGCCCCATGTACATTTTTTCCCCTATCAGTATGTCTTTGTAGAATGGGAGGAAATCCATGCAAACACGGGGAGAACATATAAAATCCTTGCAGATGTTGTTCCTGATGGGATTAGAACCCAGGACTCCAGAGCTGCAAGACTGCAGTGCTAGCCACCGTGTTGCCCCAAATCCCGGTTTTCTTCTTTATGCAAATGAGTTCTCTCACAGCACTGGGGGCGTCCCCAATGCTGCGAGAGAATTCTCCAGCGCCACCTCTATCTTTGTCTGGAACGGCCTCTCCTTGCGTCTTCTTCTAGCAATGGCTTCAAACTTCTAGGCATGCACAGTTGGCTCTGCCATCAGGCCTTGGGTAGAGCCGACTGCGTATGCCCATGACAATTTTCCAGTGGCCGCTTACACAGGATTTTTACCTAATTTTCTTAAGGCTATTCCTATGTGTTCTGGACAAAATATAGCATTTTAATGATAGAATCCCTTTAAGGGCTCTTTCACAAACTTTTCTCACCATTTCTCAATAGCGTAGTTCATTTTAAGTATTTTTCAAAAGCATTTAGTGGTATTTTTTATTTTGTCACACAAGGAGTTAATGTTGCTTTTTTTGTTGCAGATTTTGCACACGGTTTTTGAGCTAAGGCCAGGAGTAGATTTAGCAGAAATGAGAAATATAACTCTTCCCTTTAAAATTCCCATTCATTTACATTAAATCCACTCCTGGCTTTGGCCGTAAAACCGCAATAAAATCGGCACCAGAGAAAGTAACAAAAACTCTAATAAATGGGTTTTGGGAAAAACACCACCCCACCGATCTTCCGCTTTCTTTACTACCTGCTCCTTGGTAGGCTTCATGCTGATCATAGCGGGGTCGCCTATCCCTCACCTGTGGTGGACACCTAGGGCACCTTGTATAAGCACTGTTCTTCAAATAGCTGATCAGTGGGGGTCCCAGGTATAAAAACTCTACTGATTTTTATTTTGATGACCTGGAAGAGGCTCGCAGGGGGTATTATTAATAAGGTGCACTATTTAAGAGGGCAACATGGCCAATATTAATTTACAGATGTATCATTCGGTACTATTCTTTCTGGGAGAGGTTGTATGATATATTTTATAATTGGGGAAGCAGGAGAATGGGGACATTGTTTACGTAAGAGAAAATGTGGGTGAGGTGGGTGGAGGAGTGAGGAGCCAAAGATGTCTGGGTTGCCAACTTTACAGAGACAAGTCACAGCTGGAAGAAGTGGTCATGGCGGTCCAGATGAAAGATTAGAAATGTGATCAATTAGTCAGAAACGTCTCCTCTAAATCACATAATGTTTCTTGTGCTGTATTCATACTGTCGGCATACTTGAGTTGGGGGTCCACTTGAACACATTTGCCCCCACCCGTGCCGAACTCCTAGCTATGCCTCTGGTCATTGCTTTTAGAATCCTAACATTTCACAAACCCCAGATGGAACATCCAAAATTGATACATAATTTGTTGTACACTATGGTACGGACAATATTAGTGACACCCCTACCTGTGGGTATCCATAACACTGAGTGAGTCTTGTTATGGTATAGGTAGATGAAGATAACAAGTGTCCAACTACAGCAACTGTCTTCTGAGACTTCTCACAAATATAGTTTGGGACTGGTGACCAGGACTCTGAAATAATGTTCATGGCACTTTTTATAGCTAAATTGTCACTGGTACAAGAGTCATAGATCTGAAATCCTAATGTAACATTGGGAAGAATGTCAGTGCTATTGTTAATCTCCTCAATGGCGTAAAGAAAGGTCAAGAAATGCTTCAGGTACTTAAAAGATATCCTGTAGGGGATAAAAATATTCACCATTATCTGAAGGGCAGCCATTGTTTGACAAGGTATTAAGAGTCTGTTCACATCATATTATAAGACTACATTTGCATGAGGAAAACTCATATGATACCATATCATGTCATATCATATCACTGTATACTATGCTATTCTATGTAATGACATCTTGGATAATGACCTACCATGTACTATTTATGTCATACGATACATTATTGTATGACTATATAGTGACATGCATTAGTATCTCTAACAAATTAATGTATATGAAGAGCATTATCTACGACCCAGAACATGCCTAAAAGACTCTCTCATAGTCAATTTGGTCATTGTTAGAGATGAGCGAGTAGTATTCGATCGAGTAGGTATTCGATCAAATACTACGGTATTCGAAATACTCGTACTCGATCGAGTACACTCGCTATTCGAATGGAAAAATTTGATGCAGAACCAGCGTTGATTGGCCAAATGCTATACAGTCAGCCAATCAACGCTGGTTCTTCTCCTACCTTTAGAAGTCTTCTCCGTGCTGCGTCCCCGCGGCATCTTCCGGCGCTGAATTCACTCTGCTAGGCATTGGGCATGGGCTAGGCATGGGCAGACCAACTGCGCATGCCCGCGCTACAAGAAAATGACCGCTTTGACTGTAAGCAGCCATTTTCTTGTAGTGCGGGCATGCGCAGTCGTCTCTGCCCAGGCCCGGTGCCTGGCAGAGTGAATTCATTGAATGATGACGTGGGGATTCTGCGCGGAGAAGACTTCTCGGAGGATCCAGCCCGACCCTCACTCGTGGACTTGGTAAGTATAATTTGATTGAATGTTGCCTACCCCTGAAACAAGCATTTTTCCCCCATAGAGTATAATAGGATTCGATATTTGATTCGAGTAGTCAAATATTGAGGGGCTACTCGAAACGAATATCGAATATCGAGTATTTAACTACTTGCTCATCTCTAGTCATTGTGTCTATGGCCATGGGCCATCTTCAAGAAACAAGAAGTGACAGACTATTTTAGGCTTAGTGGCTACAGTTGCCAATTCAGGAGTTTTAGATATGTTTATATATGATGGAAAATTTAAAAAATGACATCATTAATCATAATAAAAAATAAAAAAAAAATAAACTTTTTTTAAGCTATAGGTAATAGTGGCACTTTCCCTCTAAGGTTAGACACATCTAACAAAGATTCCCATGTTTGCCATGGCCATAAGTCTACTGACCGATTAGGAGAAAGTTAAAGTGAATAAGGGGAACAATAAGGGTTTCTGATGTTTCCATAGTTAGCATGGTCACATTCTGGAGTCGGTTAGTAGATGGTAGAAACAGTAGTAGTTCAGCCTTTGAGAGAATCAGTTTCAGACAGAGGGAAGGTATGTCATGGGATGAGGAATATAGTTAGCTGTCCTCGGCATAAAGATGGTACCAGAAGCCAAATCTGCTCAAAGTTTGTCTAATAGGTGCTGAGTAGAGTGAGAAGAGGAGAGGGCCTCGGACCAAGTTCTAAAGAAATCCAACATCAAGGGGAAGAGAAGTGGCAGATGATACACTGAAAGTACAGTCCGAGAGATAGGAGGAGAACAAGGAAGAGCAGAGTACCAACACACAGGACCCTCCCCCCCCCCCCCAAATAGTCATCTGTTGGAAGAGGCCACAACAGTCATGTGAGCATTGAGGCTTATTCACTGAATACCAAATGCAGCATCATATTTTGGATAGGGGCTGTGCTTATTATTGCA
This sequence comes from Leptodactylus fuscus, assembly GCF_031893055.1. Taxonomy (NCBI): domain Eukaryota; kingdom Metazoa; phylum Chordata; class Amphibia; order Anura; family Leptodactylidae; genus Leptodactylus; species Leptodactylus fuscus. Next base: position 132,941,447 of record NC_134271.1, read on the forward strand.
GTCCAGTCCCATCACTTGAATAGGACCATGATACAGCTGTACCATGTGGCCAATGAACACGACATCATCGGCATGGAGAAGAGGCTGCAATAGCTATGGGCTTTCAAACACCTGAAGTCATCAATAGTTCAGTCTTTTTTTAGGATAAAAACCCATGTGGCAAAATGCAGCCAAACAATGCCCTCGGAAATTATTCAGCAAAAAAACTAAATTTTCTCTGCTTTTTTTTCTTTCCTCTATTAAATCTATAGGGAAAATGCTTGTGATTCTGCAGCTTTGCCATAGCTTTTTTCTACAATGTGTGGATGAGATTAACAAAAAGCTTTTTCCTGTCAGGTAAAATTCAGGTTTGTTTCCAAATCACGGGGCATTAGCCTTAACCCCTTCCCAACATGCGCCGTAATAGTACAGCGCATGTCGGGTCTGTAACTATGGCGACCGCCCGGAAGACAGTCCGCCGCCATAGCCGCCAGGTGTCTACTGCTTTAAGCAGTAGACAACCGGCTCTAATACCTCTGATCGGTCCCCGGACTGATCTGAGGCATTAACCCCCCACGGCGCCAAGGCTCCCAGGCTTGTCTGCAAATCCTCTCTTTTGTAGTCTGGTCTATGCAGCCTGCAAAAGAAATGATGATTTTTTTGCAATGTATTAGCATTGTAATGCATTGCATTAGTGATCAGACCCCCTGGGGTTCAACACCCCTAAGGGGTCTAATAAATGCAAAAAAAAAAAAAAAAGTTAAAAAAATATAAAAAAAAATATAAAAAGTATTAAAAATTCAAATCACCCCCCTTTCCCTAGAACACATATAAAAGTAGTTAAAAACTGTGAAACACATACATGTTTGGTATCCCCGTGTCCGAAATCGCCCGCTCTACAAAGCTATACAAATATTTTTCCTGAGAAAAAATTCCAAAAAGGATTCAAACAAAGTTTGAAGGATCTGCAGCTCAGAGGAGGTTAAAACTCAAAAAAACTTTATTTCATACTTTTAAAAGGACTCACCCCAAGTGGGTGAATACATTCAGAGGTTTAACAACAGAGCATAGTGAGAAAAAGATAGAAAAATGTGGAAATAAAACCAAAAACCGCTGACGCGTTTCGGGACAGATTTTTAGTGTCCCTTAATCATAGCGGAATACAGCCTACACAATGTGTTGCCTCGATCTCTTATATACTACTGACTTTAACCCAGTTTAGAACACTTAATTGTCTAATCCCCATCAGCCTTCTACATGTCGGTAAAAAAAAACTCCACCCGATAACTTTTACAATGCCGGTAAATAACCCCAACCCATAATAAAACACCCTGACAGCCAGGTTTAAGATACTCAAGCCCTTCCAATTGTATAACAGACATCCAAAAGAAAAAACATTAAAGAAAAATACGATATTCAAATTGATGGAAGAATATACGATACCATGAAACTAGCTTTGCTAGGCATCAACCTACAGTTGTATCCCATAGAATATCAATCACAGGTTTCGTAAGTGTTTCAACCTACTCAAATCTGACCCCAAGGTAATTAACTTGCAGATCAGAAAAGGGGGAAGCTAAATGACTTTCATCAATATTTACACAGTCCGTATCAGAGTGCCATCTAAACAGACTGCCGTCTCTTTAGTGTTAATTTGCTAGCAGACTGAGCGAAGGGAAGACAAGAGTTAAATAGGGGTTAATCTTCATGTACACATTTATTGTTGTTATACTGATAAGATGAACAAAGGGATCTATTGTTATTATACTTGTAGACTGTACGAACGGCCAGTAGGGGTTAAATATAAGTTAATCCCCATGTGCAGATTTTTTTTAAATATTTTACTGATAAACTGAACAAAGGGGTTAGTTCTTTTTGTGTTAGTAAACTAAACGAAAGGCAAATAGTGGTTAAATAGGGGTTAATCCTTATGTACATGCCACTAGTTCTAAAACTAAAATCGGTGAAAGGATATATAACACTGACCTGCCAATGTTTGGGAACAAACACACCTAGCTCTTCACATAGTACAAAGACTTTCCCAGAGAACATCAATTCCACTGCACTGACATGTCAGTCCACCCCCGATAGATTGATTTATGAGGAGGACTTATCTCATTCACAAAAAGAGAACACGTGACTACTACAAGTCAACAAAGTACTAGGCTCGAAATAGACTAAACCATCGATGTTATCCCATTCATAAAACAGTCACATGTCTATTAGTAAAAGGAAAATGTTTGTTTTGGTACCGTGTTAGCCAGTGGTTATAAAATATAAAAAACAAAAAAAACTTTGCAAGTCTTCAGTAGGTGACACCTTTTTTAATGGCTAACTCATAATGATGACAGAATATGACGTTTCGAAGCTTTCCTCTGAGCTTCTTCTTCAGATATAACTAAAAGACACTTTCTAGAGGCTGCATATTTATGTACAACAGGACACAGGGCTAGAATTACAGGAGGGAGGGGGGAAGAGGCTTATTACTATATACTTATCACAACAAACAATCAATTGCCAGATCCCCCAGTTCTTATCTTAATGGCTGTCTTAATGATGTGTATAAAAAGACATAAACCCACGTGAGATGTTCATCCCATTGTCCAACGTCTGGAATAGGGTCATGACCTTGTACTCATAAATCAGTCGCTGTTTCCTTGATTTAAAGTTCCCTTTTAAGATCAAGATTTTCATGTCATTGGTGATATTATGATCTTCCTGGCAAAAATGACTTGGCACGGGAAGATCAGTTCTCTGTTGTTTGATTGTATGGCGATGTGAATTAATTCTCATTCTGAGTTTCTGTCCGGTCTCTCCAACATACAGATTTTCAGTGGAACATTTGGTGCAAATGATCAAATACACTACATTAAGTGTGTTACAGGTGAACGTACCTGGGATTTGATATTCCCTGTTAGAGTTTGGTATCTCTATCTTGTCAGTGGTCAGTATGTGCGGGCAGGTTTTGCACCTCTTCTGTCCACATGGAAATGTTCCTTTGTTAGTTGGAGGTGACAGTGAGCTGCTAATAATCATATTCCTGAGGTTTGGTAGCTGTCTGTAGCACAAGAGAGGGGGGTCAGAAAATATGGATTTTAGACGATTGTCTTTTTGCAGTAGTGGATGTAATTTGCGTGTGATTCCTCTCAGCGTCTCCAGGTGGGGGTTGTATGTGACAACCAGGGGTACCCGAGTGTTCTCCTGTTTGGTATTGTATTTTAATAACTCCGATCTTGGTATCCTGGTGGCTCTGGTGATTTGGTTATCAACTGTTCTTGGATAGTAACCCTGCCTCAAGAATGTGTTTTTGAGGCCCCCAAGGTGTTCGTCCCTATCTGCAGGGTTTGAACATATGCGATGGTATCTGATGGCCTGGCTGTATACAATGGAGTTCTTTATGTGTTTAGGATGAAAACTATCCCATCTTAGGTAGGTAGGGCGGTCAATCGGCTTCCGATACAGTGATGTCTCAACTTTGTTGTCCTGTATCTTGATGACTGCATCCAGGAAGTTTATTTCGGAGAAGGAGTGATTGAGCGTCAGGTTGATGGTGGGATGGAACTGGTTGAACTGTTCATGGAAGGTTTTCAGCTGTTCCTCAGACCCGGTCCAAATGATTAGGATATCATCAATGAAGCGATAGTAGGCCCGAGGCCTAATGGTGCAGGTGGATAGGAAGTCACTCTCAAGCTTGGCCATGAAGAGATTAGCGTACTGTGGCGCCATTTTGCTCCCCATTGCGGTGCCGGTCCGTTGTAAATAGATGCAGTCACCAAAGGAGAAGTAATTGTGAGTGAGGATGAATTTTGTCAGTTTCACCACCGATTCAGCGTTCATACCTCGCTTTTCCATGAAAAACTGGCAGGCATTTATACCGTCCTGGTGTGGGATGTTGGAGTACAGGGATTCTACATCCATGGTGGCTAGGATGGTTCCATCTGGAAGGGGACCTATAGTGGATAGTTTGTTTAATAGGTCTGTAGTATCCTGTAGGTAGCTGGCTGTATCCTTCACTAGGGGTTTCAGAGTGCCCTTCACCCATCCAGAGATTTGTTCAGTGAGAGTCCCAACACATGAGATGATCGGTCTCCCTGGGTTCCCAGGTTTGTGCAGTTTTGGAAGCATATAAAAAGTCCCTGTCCTAGGGCTTGCCGGTATGAGGCTGCTTAGGCTTATTGCTCCATCAGATAGGCCGGAGATAACCTCTCCTATGCTACAGACAGCCACCAAACCTCAGGAATATGATTATTAGCAGCTCACTGTCACCTCCAACTAACAAAGGAACATTTCCATGTGGACAGAAGAGGTGCAAAACCTGCCCGCACATACTGACCACTGACAAGATAGAGATACCAAACTCTAACAGGGAATATCAAATCCCAGGTACGTTCACCTGTGACACACCTAATGTGGTGTATTTGATCATTTGCACCAAATGTTCCACTGAAAATCTGTATGTTGGAGAGACTGGTCAGAAACTCCGAATGAGAATTAATTCACATCGCCATACAATCAAACAACAGAGAACTGATCTTCCCGTGCCAAGTCATTTTTGCCAGGAAGATCATAATATCACCAATGACATGAAAATCTTGATCTTAAAAGGGAACTTTAAATCAAGGAAACAGCGACTGATTTATGAGTACAAGGCCATGACCCTATTCCAGACGTTGGACAATGGGATGAACATCTCACGTGGGTTTATGTCTTTTTATACACATCATTAAGACAGCCATTAAGATAAGAACTGAGGGATCTGGCAATTGATTGTTTGTTGTGATAAGTATATAGTAATAAGCCTCTTCCCCCCTCCCTCCTGTAATTCTAGCCCTGTGTCCTGTTGTACATAAATATGCAGCCTCTAGAAAGTGTCTTTTAGTTATATCTGAAGAAGAAGCTCAGAGGAAAGCTTCGAAACGTCATATTCTGTCATCATTATGAGTTAGCCATTAAAAAAGGTATCACCTACTGAAGACTTGCAAAGTTTTTTTTGTTTTTTATATGTCTATTATTAGCCTATAGAATCAAGTCTACTAAATCTCTACCTTCCATGATACCACTAAGGCTTGGATTATTGTATCATTGTTCCAGTACTGGAAATTTGAAATTTAACCACTACAATATCCAATGCACCCCTCAACTCAAGGTAAATAAGATCTTATAATTATATAATTATTATACAGTATCAATTTGACATCCCTTCATTAAGAGTGTCCCTGTGTATGTTGTAATTATGCAGTTTTATAAAAAGAAGACAAATGATCCCATTCTTAATTTATGCAAATTATTTTCTGATCATTGTAACCTAACCCTTCATATAACTATTACGCAGCAAAGTCTCTACATTCAAAAAATGAGAGCCAGATCTGATTTTGCATTCATTCCTGTTGGCTGCCTGCACCCAAACCTAAGGATCCAGAGAGCTTCCTTTTTCAAAAGAACCTTTTTCCTATTGCCCCCCCTAATGTTTTCTTTTATGGTTTCTAATCCCCAAAACCGGAGAGTGTCCACTTCACCTCCATGTACACTTGCAAAATGCTTTGACACACCTGATATTGTTTCCATATTTGTTTTTTTACTGTCTCTAATGTGCTCCGCTACCCTAACTTTAAGAGGGCGGGTAGTGCTCCCAATATAATCAACTTTGCATTGAAGGCATTTAATACAATAAATCACATATCGGGAATTACAATTCAATGATGATTTATAATGTACTCTAAATTCCGTCGCAAAGCTAGTTAATACGTCCACATTGGAGGTGAAGGGACAGCTCTTACATTTGGGTTTATTACATTTATAGAAGCCATTTTTGTGGCCAGCCTGGCCAGCTGTAGTTGGGGTCTGTAGGAAACTAGGAGATAACTCATTCTTTAGTGAAATGCCCCTTCTGGGGACAAACTGGACACCTTTATCTAGAATTTTCTTTACCGAATTGTCCAATTCCAAAATCGGTAAGTTATTTCTTATGATCTTTTTTATTTTCTGAAACTGTGGGCTATAGTTAGTTGAAAAAACCACTTTGTCCCTCAAGGAGTCATTTTTTTCTTTTTCCACAAAAAGACTTCCCCTTTCTTTTGTGTCTACTTTTTGTATTGCTTTTTTGAGTGTACTTTCTTTGTAGCCCCTATTACTTAGCCTTTCTGCTATTTCCCTTTTTTCTTTCTCGTAGTCTTCTTGCAGACTACATGCTCGCCTGGCCCTAGTGAGTTCCCCCACTGGGATGCCCCGGATTGTAGCCTCAGGGTGGCAACTGTCAGCCTTTAAAATAGTGTTGCCTGAAGATGGCTTCCGATAAAGTGTAGAAACGACCTTCCCTGAGTCTGTACACCCCCGCAACGTGACATCCAAAAAATTAATCATAGAAAAATTGTGTTGATATGTAAATTTAAGTCCATATTCATTATTGTTTAAAAATGAAATAAAACCTGGTATGGGCGCCACATCTCCGACCCACACAATGAGTAGGTCATCGATGTAGCGCCCATACCAGGAGAGAGAATCAATGAAAGGGTTAAGTGGGGAAAAGATGTGTTTCTCCTCCCAAAATGATAAAAATAAATTAGCTAAGGATGGTGAGAAGGGGGCTCCCATAGGGGCCCCCTTATCTGTAAATAAAAAACATCCAAGAAAACAAAAAAATTATGTTTCAACAAAAACGATGTAACTGTCAAAATAAACTCATTCATTGCGGGGGTGTACAGACTGTATTTATACAGGTGGAAGGCTAAAGCATCCAGAGCACCCCCATGGGGGATGCTTGGGTATAGGGAACACACGTCGCAGGTCAACCAAGACATGCCTTCCCTCCAAACAAAATCATTGAAAACTCGTAAAACTTCCCGACTGTCCTTGATGTAACCTACCGTACGGAATACCAGAGGCTGAAGGATCTTATCCAACCATATACCGAGTCTCTCATTTAATGAATTCTGGCCTGAAATGATGGGGCGTAAGGGAATAGGTTTTTCATTTTTATGTAATTTAGGCAGACCGTACATGGTTGGAGTAGTGGGTGTTTCATTAATTAAGAATTCACTTTCCAGTCTATTGAAAATACCCAGGGCTACACCTTCATTGACTAGATCATATAATATGATCTTAAAATCATGTGTTGGGTCTTTTTCTAATTTAGAATATGTCTTATTGTCACTAAGGATTTTTAGGCAGCTCTCAGTATAATCATTGACATCCATCACTACCGTCTTCCCCCCTTTGTCAGCTCTTTTTATTACAATGTTTTTGGATTTTTTCAGATTCTTTAACGCATTTTTTTCTTTACTAGTTAGATTGTTTTTATTACTTTTATTTTTATTTTTACCCCTATTCCTACTTTTTGTTTCATTTTCTAGTTCAACCAACTCTTCCTCCACTTTTTGTTGAAATAGATTGAAGCAAGGGCTTCTTGTTGCAACAGGGTAAAAGTCAGTATTTTTTCTGTCTAATTCAACTGTTTCTATGCTTTTAATAATCTCCTTATTCTCATATTCTAAATCCAAAAGACACTGTGCAGTAACATGTTCCTTCACACTAGCGGACAAAGGTAAAGCTCTTCTGTCTGAGATGACATTCTCTGTAGTATCTTTATTGGCTATTTTTAAGTTTTCACTCTCAAAAAAAAATGTTTTCTGATAGTAAGCGTCCTTACAAATTTGTTAGTGTCCATAATTGTTTGGAAAATATCAAATGGTTTGGTAGGTACAAAATTTAATCCTCGATCTAGGAGTTTAAGTTCAGCTGTAGTTAAATTTGCTGAAGAAAGGTTGACAACACTGAAAGTAGTCTGTTCTTCCGTTATCTCCTTGATCTCGTCAAGTACCTTGGTCTTTTTCTTGCCTTTTCCCTTTCCTCTTCTGATGATAGTTCTCCTCCGTTTTTTGAGGAAAAAGTTGAATTTTGGTATTTTCTTCTATTCTTAAATGACTCCATACTGCTATCTAGATTCCCAGAAAAATCTCCAGATCTATTGCCAGATGTAGAGGGTGAGGAGTCTGCATACTCAAAGGAGCTAAAAGAAACATTTCGTTCATTTCTGGGTCGTGCACCTTTGTAATGTTGATGTTTCAGGATAGATTTAGGATGAGGAGATGAAGTATTCGGGGGTTTCTTATAAATAAAACCCGTAGTATAATCGTTTGTGTCACGCTGGAATTTCTTTTTCTTGATGTCTACTATCCTGTTTTCAATACTTTCCAGTTTTTTATTTAGATTAGTCTCCCATTCTTCAAGTTTTGCCAAGGGTTTAAATTTATCCAATTTTTCTTGTAACACACTGATCTCCTCTCTTAATTTAGACACTTTGGTATTTTCATATTGAACTATCAGTTTCATCAATTTCAGTGAGCAGTCAGTGAGAATATTGTTCCATGTCTGCATAAATTCCTCATCAGACAAGAAAGTTGGAAACTTGTGTAATCTTAGACCTCTGGGGATCATTTCTTTTTCTATATAATAGGTCAAAGTAGTCGTATCCCAAGATAGTTTTAGCTCCTGTATGAGCACTTTTTCTTTGTTTTTCATGAGATCTTTGATGACAATATTTTGTTCATTATTCTCTGTGGCTGTATTGCCAAAAATGGCAGCTAATTTGTCCTTTTTACTTGCCAGAAAATTCTCCATTATAATTATTATTAACACATCAAACTCAATTGTCAAAAAATGGGAGCTAAACTTCTCTTAGGTCAATCCTTCAAAAAACAACACTTTTAGAAAAAATAGAGAAGTAGCTCACCTATCTTCCGTTCACCTGTCCTCCTGTGGTGCACGACCCTGTTCTCCTTGACCTCTTGGAGCAAAACGATGAGAAAAAATTCCAAAAAGGATTCAAACAAAGTTTGAAGGATCTGCAGCTCAGAGGAGGTTAAAACTCAAAAAAACTTTATTTCATACTTTTAAAAGGACTCACCCCAAGTGGGTGAATACATTCAGAGGTTTAACAACAGAGCATAGTGAGAAAAAGATAGAAAAATGTGGAAATAAAACCAAAAACCGCTGACGCGTTTCGGGACAGATTTTTAGTGTCCCTTAATCATAGCGGAATACAGCCTACACAATGTGTTGCCTCGATCTCTTATATACTACTGACTTTAACCCAGTTTAGAACACTTAATTGTCTAATCCCCATCAGCCTTCTACATGTCGGTAAAAAAAACCTCCACCCGATAACTTTTACAATGCCGGTAAATAACCCCAACCCATAATAAAACACCCTGACAGCCAGGTTTAAGATACTCAAGCCCTTCCAATTGTATAACAGGCATCCAAAAGAAAAAACATTAAAGAAAAATACGATATTCAAATTGATGGAAGAATATACGATACCATGAAACTAGCTTTGCTAGGCATCAACCTACAGTTGTATCCCATAAAATATCAATCACAGGTTTCGTAAGTGTTTCAACCTACTCAAATCTGACCCCAAGGTAATTAACTTGCAGATCAGAAAAGGGGGAAGCTAAATGACTTTCATCAATATTTACACAGTCCGTATCAGAGTGCCGTCTAAACAGACTGCCGTCTCTTTAGTGTTAATTTGCTAGCAGACTGAGCGAAGGGAAAACAAGAGTTAAATAGGGGTTAATCTTCATGTACACATTTATTGTTGTTATACTGATAAGATGAACAAAGGGATCTATTGTTATTATACTTGTAGACTGTACGAACGGCCAGTAGGGGTTAAATATAAGTTAATCCCCATGTGCAGATTTTTTTTAAATATTTTACTGATAAACTGAACAAAGGGGTTAGTTCTTTTTGTGTTAGTAAACTAAACGAAAGGCAAATAGTGGTTAAATAGGGGTTAATCCTTATGTACATGCCACTAGTTCTAAAACTAAAATCGGTGAAAGGATATATAACACTGACCTGCCAATGTTTGGGAACAAACACACCTAGCTCTTCTCATAGTACAAAGACTTTCCCAGAGAACATCAATTCCACTGCACTGACATGTCAGTCCACCCCCGATAGATTGATTTATGAGGAGGACTTATCTCATTCACAAAAAGAGAACACGTGACTACTACAAGTCAACAAAGTACTAGGCTCGAAATAGACTAAACCATCGATGTTATCCCATTCATAAAACAGTCACATGTCTATTATTAGCCTATAGAATCAAGTCTACTAAATCTCTACCTTCCATGATACCACTAAGGCTTTCCAGTACTGGAAATTTGAAATTTAACCACTACAATATCCAATGCACCCCTCAACTCAAGGTAAATAAGATCTTATAATTATATAATTATTATACAGTATCAATTTGACATCCCTTCACCACTTGTATTCACCCACTTGGGGTGAGTCCTTTTAAAAGTATGAAATAAAGTTTTTTTGAGTTTTAACCTCCTCTGAGCTGCAGATCCTTCAAACTTTGTTTGAATCCTTTTTGGAATTTTTTCTCATCGTTTTGCTCCAAGAGGTCAAGTAGAACAGGGTCGTGCACCACAGGAGGACAGGTGAACGGAAGATAGGTGAGCTACTTCTCTATTTTTTCTAAAAGAAATATTTTTCCTGTTTGGTAAACGCTGTAGCAGGAAAAATAGTCAAAAGTGCCAAACCGCCATTTTTTCACTGTTTTGATTCTGATAAAATTTGAATAAAAAGTGATCAAAGCAATAACATTTCCCGAAAATGGTAGAACTAAAAAGTACACCCGGTCCCGCAAAAAAAGACGCCCTATGCATCCCCGTACAATGACGTATAAAAAAGTTCCGGCTGTCGGAATATGGCGACTTTTAGAAAAAAAAAATTTAACACAGATTTTGATTTTTTTTAAGGGGTCAAAATCTAAGTAAAACCATATAAATTTGGTATCACTGGAACCGTACCGAAACACAGAATATAGGGGACATGTCACTTTGACTGCACAGTGAATGCCGTAAAACCAAAGCCCGTAAGAAAGTCGCAGAAATGCATTTTTTCTTCAAATCCACCCCATTCTGAATTTTTTTCCTGCTTCCCAGTACATTATATAGAATAATTAATGGTGGAATCATGAAGAAAAATTTGTCCCGCAAAAAGTAAGACCTCGTATGGCTCTGGGAGCGGAGAAATAAAAAAGTTATGGGGTTTAGAAGGAGGGGAGTCAAAAACGAAAAATGAAAATCAAAAAACGCCATCGGCGGGAAAGGGTTAAACATATACTTCCTCTTGCAAAAAGCAAAAGGAAGATGTAAGCAATATTGAATTACATAAAATAATAATAATAATAATAATAATAATAATAATAAGTAGGGAAATGTTAGTCATTGTCTTGAGGTTAAATGGTTCAACAATCCAAACATATGAATACACGCAGCAGAACTAGATCATAGATAGTAGTAGCAAAAATTAGAAAGGTATTGAATTGTATATAAAGTGAGAGGTTACATTTACAAGAAAAGCATATTCTGCAAAGTTTTTGCATGATTCATATGTGCACTAGATAGATAGATAGATAGATAGATAGATAGATAGATAGATAGATAGATAGATAGATAGATAGATAGATAGATAGATAGATAGATCTGGAGCCCAGGCAGTTTGGCTCAGAAATTGTTGTCTATGCTGAACACATTTTACAGATAAGAGCAAGACAAGATATACCATGTATGGCTTTGTGATTAGAAATAATAGTCTGAGTAAGGCCACTTGCCAGCCATGAATTGAAGGCACAGGTAGCACATGGGGTACACATGGATGTCTCCCGTGTGCCGCTTGTGCACTAGCCATGCTTCCACGGCCAGGAATAGGACCTGTTCTATATTCTGCGGCCGGACTGATGACCCGCACACGTGACCATGTAATTCAAGGTGATGTGTATGGGTCCTTAGAAATGAATTGGTCAGTGTACTAGCCGAGAAAACCACAGATAGCACACTGATCTCGGCCAAAGTCATCTGCCAGGGGCCTTACTCTTTAAATTATAATTTCAATCGGGACTGCAGCATTTAAACAGGGTGCCACCATATGACATGTCACAATATGGTCATACAAATAAACATTTTTCTATATGTCAAAGTTGAAATTTTTTTCCAGTATAAACGCACACACAAAAACAATAGAAATCTGGTTTGGCAAAGACAGAATATAAATATTGTAATTTTTATTTTATTTTATTATTTTTCTCTTACATTGATGCGCTGAAAAACAAAATCCCTAAGCAAATAATGCAATTGAATTTTTTTTTTTCAATTCAGAATTTTTTCCATACTGAATTTTTACCAGTTTCTCAATACATATATATTTTGGTGTCTAGACTGTTCAATAGTGGCAGTAAAAAGACCAATTTGTTCTGCAAAAATGAGCCCTTATAGTATTATGTAATGGAAAAATTGAAAAGTGATGGATCTTGAAATACAGGGATGAAAAAAAACGGAAATGAAAAGATGAAAATTTAGTTTGAAGGGGTTAAAAATGTGTAGAACGTTTCGTTTTTAAGGGAATGAAGCATTATTGGCATGAAACTAGAAAACCTCTATACTAAGTTAGATATTAAGTTCGATTTAAGGCTAAGGCTGAGTTTTTTGGTCAGGGATTTGGTCAGGAATGTCTTTGGAGTTTGGGAGGAAATCGCAATACCGGAATATGGCTGTATACTCCTATATAGACGTATTCTGAACATTACATACACAATCCAAAATGCTGTTTCATTGAGCAATATCAGGCAAAGACTAGTAATAGAAAAAATGACGATTTGCAGGTATATTTTATACTCACCCCATACAGCAGTCAGCGGAGGGTCTCTCTAAAAATCTCACTATATTCTGATCATGTGTAACGGAGATTTGTAGAATACCACCTAGGACGACATCGCCATCTTTGGAATAGTTCATAGGAGTCTCTTTATCACTGATAAGGAGCTCACAGCCCAAGTCAGTGTTAGAAGATGAAGAAATCGGCAGAAAGAAAATAAGAACTATAACAAAAGACTTAAGGAAATAAAGAAAGCCGAACAATGGGATCATTTTGGAAGCAGATGTTTCCATATCACGTTACTTGGCGCTCTGTAAGCATGTATTTAGTAGCGGACATGGAATGTGATATAGGAGACAAGTCGCCTGTGCGAAGAATACAGAAAGGTGTGCAGAACACCTGACTTTATAAATCCATGCTGATACTCCCTTGCTGTTTTATATGTTTAAAATGATTTACTATTTCTATTGTGTGTACAAAAAATGTTTTTTTTAAAAAAAGAAGAAAAATAGCATTGGCTTGTAACACATAAAAATAAAACTTAAACTGGTTGTATTACAGTTTGATATAGTTTTTTCTTTTAACCACTTCAAATCTGGATCCTTATGTGTGTATACAGTATATATATATATATATATATATATATATATATATATATATACTGTATATATATCCTATTAATATTATAAATATGAAAAAAATCACATAAAAACATCTGAACGGATTTGGATGAAATTTGGCTTATAGATAGTTTCTCACTAAGATGCTACCTTTTATCCCGGTAGATGACATGGCTTCACGACTGTTATGAATTTATGTTCATATACTATATTACACTGCTCTTACTGGCAGGACAATTCAGCTAATTGCTGAAAAGCCTGGTCTGTTATCTCACTATGTAAATACACAGATAACAATGACTCCATTCTGTCCAAGCATCTACATATTATCTCATCTACATAAGTGTTCTATGTCCTCTAGGTAGCGTGCTGAGACACTGAGATGGGAAAACCCCTTTAATCCAAATTGTCAGTTTGCTACTTTTAAATATGCTGGGAAAGAGAAAATCTAATTTGTCGCAAAATTCGAAAAAAGAAAAAAAACGAGAGCTATGAAGGTAGCCAGAAGTCAACAGAGTTCTCCTCAAGCGGAGCTGAGGAGGATTGAGCAACCTAGGCGTCAAGTCACTCTTAGAGCAGCCAAAACGTCGGAGCAGTATCAATGCCAAGAACATACTAGAGATGAGCGAGTAGTACTCGATCGAGTAGGTATTCGATCGAATACTATGGTATTCGAAATACTCGTACTCGATCGAGTACCACTCGCTGTTCGAATGTAAAAGTTCGATGCAGAACCAGCATTGATTGGCCGAATGCTATACAGTCGGCCAATCAACGCTGGTTCTTCTCCTACCTTTAGAAGTCTTCTCCGCGCAGCTTCCCCGCGGCGTCTTCCGGCTCCTCATTCACTCTGCCAGGCATCGGGCCTGGGCAGAGCCGACTGCGCATGTCCACTTGTAGTGCGGGCATGTGCAGTTGGCTCTGCCCAGGCCTGATGCCTGGCAGCGTGAATGAAGAGCCGGAAGACGCCGCGGGGACGCTGCACGGAGAAGACTGCTCGGAGGATCCAGCCCGACCCTCACTTGTGGACTTGGTAAGTATAATTTGATTGAACGTTGCCTACCCCTGAAACAAGCATTTTCCCCCCATAGACTACAATAGGGTTCAATATTCGATTTGAGTAGTCGAATATTGAGGGGCTACGCAAAACGAATATCGAACCTCGATATATCGAACATACTCGAACATACTCATTATATGGTGTCCCAACGAGCTACTGAAATGCAATCACAGGCACGGTGCGAGGAACATGTTTAGTGCCAGGCCAGCTTGAGAGCTACTGAAATGTCGAAGCAGGCAGATCATTGATGCCAACAACACACAAATTCGCAGGCAGAGGATAGTACATATATATATATATATATATATATATATATATATATATATATATATATATAATCACAAACATGTTTGAAAGAGACAGAGGGACTTACATACATATACAAAATTGACAAAATGTATTGGCGGACAAGTCTGTTTTTCAATTTTTATAAACATAAGAAAACAGTGTTTAGTATTTGCCAGTGGCAGGTATCCAAAAAAAAAAAAAAAAATCCAGTAACAGTCAAAACTCAGTGGTGGCCACAGTGGGGTAAAATATAAAAGTCATACTCAATGATTCCTCGTGCACCATATTATAGATTGGTCCCTATTCCCACTATTGTCAGGCTTGATTAGAAGTAAAGACTCTCATGTGATTGTTGCAGCCTATCACAGGCCTCGATGGTTGCTGGTGAAGGACCGGTGACATTACTGTGCATTCAAAAGAGATCACAGAAGAATCCCCAGGTGAAGAATAAAGGAGATCGCTGGCACTGGTCCTTACAAGTAGTTTTTTATTTAAAGTGAGGGGATGGGAGAGATGGGGACTGGATGAGAGGGTAGGAGAAAGGGGGGGATATAGTATGTTACCCCTGTCTCCGGAAGTAGCGAGGCAGCGAGACACAGGTTAAAGGGGTGTCCCATCACAAGGATCCTATCTATACTGCTTGTTAATGTGAATGTAAGACTTTTCCTAAATACACTGCTTCAGCAAAACTGCTTTGTTTGTCCATTATCTTACTTTATTCAATTAATTGTTGACACAGCCCTTGGGCTTATCTGCTCAAAGGTCAAGTGATGTATCTGCCTGCTCTCAGGAAGGAGGGAAAAGTGGCTAAGTGCACGGGAGCCAGCCTGTGTATCTAGCTATTCCTGTGTCTGCACCACGTGACCTAGCTTCCTGCTCTCAGATAGGGGAGAGGAGCTGCTTTCATTTCTGAACTGTCTTCTGTTCTTCCAGTTACCTAGCTAGCTAACTCAATTGTGTTCATTATGGCAGAGACAGGCAGTCTCTGTATGTAACACAGAATGGAGTTGCTCCTGCCTGTACTTCATAGTCCAATATGGGTGGGCGGAGCTACACACAAATTTGGGGGTGGGGCTAAATGGCAGGTTGCATGTGAAACTCCACCCACCAAATGATGCAAGAAACCAGGAAGAAAGAAGATTTTACAGCAGTGAATACTGGTGAGTATGCGACGTGGGAATACCCCTTTAAGAGTCACAGAATACTATGATGTGCCTGGGGCGGCCACATGACTGCCCCAACAATAATGCTGAATATCAAGCTTTGCTAATAAAAGTTAACTTATAAAGTAGATGGGGGGTATTTAGTTTAAAGTTAAAATGGTTTTTTTTTTATTTTTTTTATTAACACCTTTAAGGAAAATATATAGACCATACAATTTCAAGATTATCTTAGTGCTAAGTCGCAAATCTTATAACTCTATCCTAGTGGAGATAAAACTTGAAATTTTAGAAGCATAAGAAGCAGTAACAATGATGGTAGGATGAAGATACCAGGTTTGAATGAATCAAAAATGCATTTGGTCAACCAGGAGAGAAAAAAAAAATCTTATAAAACTTAGAAAATGGGTCCAAAGACAGAGGAGAAAATGACAGGTTTTTTTTTTTTTTAATTTTGGAGAAACAATGTAGTACACATATATCTTATTTCAAAATAATAAACTCATATCTTGTCAGTATTATTTAAAAAATAAATAAATAAGAAATTGCTTAGAAAAAAGAATACATCTATGTCAATAGCTTAGTTTAGTGTTACCACATAAAGACAGTAGTAGCATTTACTTTGACTTGTGAAATTATGGCATTTGCAATCTTAACAATCTGAACAAGCTTTTATTGTTTCAAAAAAGTCATGAAAACATAAAAAAAAATATGGGCACTGTGGAATTTGTGGAGTTAAGAGATGGTTGGTGATCCTGTGCTACACAGAAGTTCTCCGTTCTAGTTCTGATTATGTGCTACTCTGTCACAAGATGTCTGTCCCATATCTGTCTATTTGCAACCACTACATGGTTGTATTGTGCTCTGTTGCCTCTTTGAGCATGTCATAATATTGGATATTATTTCCATGAGAACAGACACAGATAATAATCCAGTAGTGTTATTGAATTATTTATTATTATTGTTAGGACAGACCGGGGCCTCCACTGTGCTGTGCGGAGGCTCCCGGCCCGCTCTGTGTCCAGTGCCGGAATGGCTGCTGGTTCCGACGCAGGATAGGCCGGAGGCCTCCGCTGGATTTTGCGGAGGTTACGGTTTTTCCCTGGCACCGGAGCCAGTACTTCTCGGTCAGGGGGATCAGTGGCGGTCCTGAGGCTATTTAGGCCTCATTCTGGTTCTGCCTTGCTGGTTATTTGTTACTCCACGGTATCAGCATTGCTTCTCCTGTTCCTCTCCTTTCTCCCATCTCCTGTCACTTGTCACCTGTCACCTGCCTCCTGTACCTGCTCTTGGATTCCCTGGATTGTTTGACCTGGTTTGCCTTACAGATCTCTCTTCCATGATCCTGATATTGTAACTTCCTGACCTCCTTTGTATGACCTTTGGCTTCAACCTGACCTCCCTTTTGGATCCTGATTTAGCTACTCCATTGACCTCCTGTGCATGACCCGGCTTCCCTGACTATGCTTCTGCCTTCTGCTACCTCGTGACCTCCAGTTTTTGACCTGCTTGCTTAACCACGGAATTGTTCCTCTGATATCTGCATGTATTCCCTGGATTACCCTCCTGCTCATCTGTGACTACATTCCCTCCTGCTCTCTTGGACTTCACTCTTAGGTTAGTGTCTGGGTCCTTCTGGGTCTTCCTTCTTGGTGTTCAGTTGCAGAGCTGGGCCTCAGACTTGTACCAAAGTCCAACTCCACCATCAGGAGCTTTGGTGAAGAACTCCGGGGCCTGGTTCCACTCAGGTTGGGAGAGCAAGGCACACCCAGAACTGTTTTTGCCTCAGCGCTTGGGGATTCTAGTTGCCAATGTCCCTTTTGTCCCACCAGCAGCACAATACTGGGGACATGTATTTTGTACCAACAGGAACCAAAAGCAACAGGAGAGTCCTCACAGCAAGAGGATATAAGACATAAACTCAGGGAGTAGTGAGGATGGGAAACTCATATACCATGGATAACATTATGGGGAAGAAATAATCTTCCCTCCAACTGTCCCACCAGCACAGGACAGAAAATATACATTTTGGGGGTTTGGTACTTCCTTCCTTATATTGAGGAGGAGAAGGGGTTAATGTTTAACCATTTAATTGTTCACTAAAAATTGTATTCTGTCCTACCAGCACACAGGGGCAGAAATACACCAGTATTGTGCTGCTGTAGGGACTAAGGGAAAACAGATTAACATCATTATACATAATGATTACATTTCATAGACTTTTATACTAATTTCTCCTTTTTTATTGCTCTCTGGCTTAAATAATATAATGTAGCATTTGGGGAAGAATATGAAACATAGTAAAGCTCCATTAGAAGCCAAAATAGCAAATATCTCCACAGCCACCATATATTTTCCTTTAGTGCATACATATGTTGGAATAAAAGATATCCAGACACTACAGAACACCAGCATACTGAAGGTTATGTATTGGGCCTCATTGAAGGTGTCTGGAAGCTTCCTAGATATAAAAGCAATAATAAAGCTAAAAATGGCTAAAATCCCAATATATGAGACTACAACATAGAAAGCAATGATAGATCCTTCATTACATTGTACAATCATTGTCCCAGGTATAGTCTTACTATCAAGTTCAACAACTGGTGGAGCAGAGATCAGCCAAGTGACACATATGATGAATTCACCCAAGGAGCACATAATGACAAGTCCTGTAGATATCTGAGATCCTACACATTTTCTTAATTTGCTTCCAGGTTTTGTGGCATTGAACGCAATGAGAACGGTTGTGGTTTTACCCAGAACAGAAGAAATGGCAACAGCAAAGACAAACCCAAAGGTTGTTTGTCTCATGAGGCAGGTCAGTTCTTCAGGATGTCCAATAAATAAGAAGGAGAGAAGGAAACATATCATCAAAGACACCAGGAGAACATAGCTCAGGTTACAGTTGTTGGCTCTGACCAGAGGAGTGTTCCTGTATTTAACAAAAATCCAGAGCACCGATGATGTCATCCCAAAGAAGATGGTGGCAATGATGGCTAGTGATATCCCTAAATCCTCCTCATAGGATAGGAAATGTAGAGGATGCTTAATACATTTATCTCTAGAGGGATTAGACCATTCATCATCTGGACAAGTTTGACAAGATTCCTTTGCTGGAAGGAATACAGAACATGTTTACATATTTTATTAGGAGAAAATGGGATCCTCAACTTCAATCAAGTTTCTATGTATCCCGACCTAGAGTTTCTTTTATTGAAATCATTATATACACAGTCCAGTCCTATTAATGTGACCAACAACTACTTTTGACATCAACGTTAAATAACCAATGGCAGAAGGCACGTGTCATCTGTCATCTGGGTGCACTCATTATTGTGGAAGGCACGATGGATCAACACCAGTATGCATCTATCCTTGCGGACCATGTTCACCCTTACATGAGAATTGTTTTTCCTCAGGATGATGGCATCTACCAGCAGGACAATGCAACGTGTCATAAAGCTTGCAGTGTACGTGTGTGGTTCGAGGAGCACCAGGAAGAGTTTACCGTGGTCCCTTGGCCAGCAAGTTCCCCAGACTTGAACCCAATCGAGAATCTGTGGGACCACCTCGATTGGGTTGTTCAGACAATGGATACTCAACTGCGTAACCTAGCTCAGCTGGACACGGCACTGGAGTCGGCATGGCTCAACATGTCAGTGACATCATGACAACATCCCCTCTCTTCCTGCACGTCTCCCAGAGGTCCGCTCTGCCAAAGGTGGTTATTCAGGTGGTCACATTAATGTGACTGGACTGTGTATCATCCCTACACATTAAATCCTACTGTAAAAAAGTAAAAGGGCAGAGTGAAGATGAATACAACTGCTGAAACTAACTTGGAATTTTAGGTCAAATGCTAATAGAAAGGTAATAGGTAGGTGTATCCAAAAATTATAGGAAACTACTAAAGGATGATACACTTAAAAAATAACTTTTGACGCGTTTCTGCTATTTGCTTCTTCAGAGGCAGACTAGGTCTTAGGATTCCCCAGAACTAAAGTCCATAGCGTAATTTTTAGACCCTAAATTCATTCTGGCCCCCAGCCATAGTTTTCGGCTGTAAAGCGCCGCCGCGCTCAGCCGGCTATATAAAGCTATAGCCACGCCTCCACAACAGTGATGTAAGGGGGGCGTGTCACTGGTCATGTGATAACTCACTGCCACCCCTCGTCACATGATACAGAGAAGGCTCCGCCCATCTGGGCGTGTCTCTCCGTTCGTAAACAACTACACGTGTACTTCAAACGTGTGTTTACACAGCCAGGTATCCCCGCGGGTCTCACTACAGGGAACAATGAGACAGCGATTTCTATTTGCCTTTTGACAACATCGAGGTAATGAATAGTCTATATAACAATAGCTAGCCGTAGATAGAAGGTCTAAAGCAATCTAACACAGCAGAGACATGATGTTTACTCAGCTGTATAACATCAATTCACATCATCAAAACCCAAAGGTAAGTATACCTAAGTCTAAAGCTGTAGTTTTATTATTATTATTATTTGTAAGTGGGATTTTAAGAGTGGGGATAGAAGATGTAACATTGTAACATTCTCAATGAGGGAAGGAATAAACTCCCCATTAGTTAACAGTTGAGGGAGCATATTCACAACAAAACCCTCATGAGTTAAATTTTTAGAGGAACGATGTAAATGATATATAATCATTGAGTCCTTTTGGGTGGACTGTATCCAGATAATATATCCACCTAGTTTCTCTTTGTAGGACTTTTGAGTCAAAGTCACCACCTCTAGGTGACATCTTGACTTTCTCAATTCCTTGGAACTTGATCACCTTAATGTCCCCTCCATGTTTCTCACGGACATGCCTAGAGATGGATGTTGGTTCCTCTCGCAGTATATCATTAATGTGCTCTCTAATACGTCTGCGAAATTCTCGCACAGTCTTCCCCACATATTGTGGCCCACATATGCATGTGGCTAGGTACACAATGCCACTGGTTTTACAATTAATAAAACTGAATATGTCATATTTCTTGCCAGTAGAATTGCTCAGAAACGATTTTCCTTTCTGAATAGATGAGCAAGCCTTGCAGTTTCCACACGGATATGTACCTGTGATGCTCTTAGACTGTGTTGTCAGCCAATCGGATTCCGCTTTTATGGGGCTAAGATGGCTATGGACAAGTTTGTCCCTGAGATTTTGTCCCCTGCGATACGATATTAAAGGCCGAGGATCAATAAATTTGGCAATATCAGGGTCAGTCAGCAAAATTGGCCATGCTTCACTCACAATATTTCTGACATCTCTAGCCGCTCCATCAAAAGTTGTAATAATTCTAATCTTATCTGACTGGTTCGGCAGATCATGTCTGGGATTCAAGAGTTGTGTCCGGTCTCTGGAAAGAGCATGATGGTACGCCTCTCGCAACACCGGATCAGGGTATCCCCTTCTGCCAAACCTCCCCCTGAGATCTTTCGCCATCACCTGGAAATCTGACAGATAGGTACAATTTCTCCTCATCCAAAGGTATTGACCTTTGGGGATTCCAGATTTAAGGGATTGGGGGTGCCAGCTATTCCATGACAGAAGGGAATTTGTAGAAGTCTCTTTTCTATGGACGCATGTACGGAGCTGTCCCGATCTCTCCTTTGAAATAGTCAGATCGAGAAATGTCATCTTCTCCTCCTGGATGTCATAGGTGAGAAAGAGACCAATCTCGTTGTTGTTTAAGGATTGGACAAATGACACAAACTCCCCCCTGGGTCCATCCCAAAGGATGAATATGTCATCAATGAAACGGACCCAGAGGAGTATGTACTGCGTCCATTGCTCTTGGTCTTCTGTGAAGACCCTCTCCTTCTCCCACCAGCCCAGGAAGAGATTTGCATACGATGGGGCACAGGGGCTCCCCATCGCAACTCCCCTGAGCTGGTGGAAGATTTTCCCGTTAAAGAGAAATGTATTGCTCTCCAAAACAAATGTGAGTAGTTCGAGGACAAAAGCATTATGATCCTCCATGAAACTGCCCCTTGTGGAGAGGAAGGCCCTGACAGCCCCACCCCCGTAGTTATGGGGGATGGAGCTATACAGGGCCTCCACATCAAGACTCGCCAAAAAGACGTTCTGGGACACGTGGATGCCCTCCAAGCGACGGAGGACATCCATCGTGTCCCTCACGTATGATGGAAGACCAAGAACGAAGGGGCGAAGTATATCATCCAGATATAGACTTGCATTCTGGGTCATAGATCCTATCCCCGCCACGATAGGTCTGCCTTTTAATGGTATTAAGCCCTTATGTAATTTCGGTAGGGCATAAAATGTGGCCTGTATTGGGAATTTAGGATTCAGGAATTCAAATTCCACTTTATTAATCACCCCTACTTCAAGTGCTCGTGTGGTAATATCTAGAAGTCTTGTCCTATAGGTCCTGATAACCTCCTCCTCCACAATCTCATAACATGCTGGATCCGCCAGAATGTTCATGCACATACGTATGTACTCATCCCTATTTAATATCACAAGGTTCCCCCCCTTGTCGGAGGGCTTAATGATGATTTGCTCATCCGATTCCAAATTCCTCAAGGCCAAGAATTCATCTCTGCTTAGATTTTTCCTTTCAGCATTCCTGCCCTGTACTTTAGTGAATTCTCTGACATTATGGGTGACTACTCGAAGAAATATGTCGATCTCCCCTTCATCACTCACAGGGGGATATTTTTTTAATGGTAGGCGACGGCTAGTGAACGGTCCCTCACCGAGGTTTCTCTGTCCCTCTTCCCATAATTCTCCCAGCAGATCTAGGGATGGGATATCTTCCTCCAAGATTCCCAACTCCTCACATCTCCTTTTATCATTTAATGAGAAGAACTTTTTCCACTTTAATCTCCTACAAAACAGATTAAGATCCTTAATAAGTACATTGCTGACTGACCCTGATATTGCCAAATTTATTGATCCTCGGCCTTTAATATCGTATCGCAGGGGACAAAATCTCAGGGACAAACTTGTCCATAGCCATCTTAGCCCCATAAAAGCGGAATCCGATTGGCTGACAACACAGTCTAAGAGCATCACAGGTACATATCCGTGTGGAAACTGCAAGGCTTGCTCATCTATTCAGAAAGGAAAATCGTTTCTGAGCAATTCTACTGGCAAGAAATATGACATATTCAGTTTTATTAATTGTAAAACCAGTGGCATTGTGTACCTAGCCACATGCATATGTGGGCCACAATATGTGGGGAAGACTGTGCGAGAATTTCGCAGACGTATTAGAGAGCACATTAATGATATACTGCGAGAGGAACCAACATCCATCTCTAGGCATGTCCGTGAGAAACATGGAGGGGACATTAAGGTGATCAAGTTCCAAGGAATTGAGAAAGTCAAGATGTCACCTAGAGGTGGTGACTTTGACTCAAAAGTCCTACAAAGAGAAACTAGGTGGATATATTATCTGGATACAGTCCACCCAAAAGGACTCAATGATTATATATCATTTACATCATTCCTCTAAAAATTTAACTCATGAGGGTTTTGTTGTGAATATGCTCCCTCAACTGTTAACTAATGGGGAGTTTATTCCTTCCCTCATTGAGAATGTTACAATGTTACATCTTCTATCCCCACTCTTAAAATCCCACTTACAAATAATAATAATAATAAAACTACAGCTTTAGACTTAGGTATACTTACCTTTGGGTTTTGATGATGTGAATTGATGTTATACAGCTGAGTAAACATCATGTCTCTGCTGTGTTAGATTGCTTTAGACCTTCTATCTATGGCTAGCTATTGTTATATAGACTATTCATTACCTCGATGTTGTCAAAAGGCAAATAGAAATCGCTGTCTCATTGTTCCCTGTAGTGAGACCCGCGGGGATACCTGGCTGTGTAAACACACGTTTGAAGTACACGTGTGGTTGTTTACGAACGGAGAGAAACGCCCAGATGGGCAGAGCCTTCTCTGTATCATGTGACGAGGGGTGGCAGTGAGTTATCACATGACCAGTGACACGTCCCCCTTACATCACTGTTGTGGAGGCGTGGCTATAGCTTTATATAGCCGGCTGAGCGCGGCGGCGCTTTACAGCCGAAAACTATGGCTGGGGGCCAGAATGAATTTAGGGTCTAAAAATTACGCTATGGACTTTAGTTCTGAGGAATCCTAAGACCTAGTCTGCCTCTGAAGAAGCAAATAGCAGAAACGCGTCAAAAGTTATTTTTTAAGTGTATCATCCTTTAGTAGTTTCCCAACTTGGAATTTTAGTAACACTCTATGAGGGTCAGAAGATAACAACAATTTGGAGACATCTAAATGTCTGAGAGCATAGAGATATTTTTTAATAACTGTATAGTCCAGTGAAAAATAGTGAAAGGTAATAGAGAAAAAGGGAAAGTAATAAATAAGGGGCAGATAAAGTGAATCCCAGCACAGGATTTCATGGAAAGGAGCAAAATCTACAACATCTCATAAAGATACAAAGGGTGCCTGGAAATGTATATTTTTCTAAAATTTTAGATTATGTGGATAATGTTCCTCCTTAAGGAGAAACCAGCATAATAGAGGCACTGTCTCCCTATTTACAATTTGGGAGACAGATTTGCATATTCCTCAAAAAATTTTAGTCACACTTTAAATTTTTAGGAGATTATGTTGCTTTTTAGAAACTTTGCATAATTTGAGATTAGAGATGAGTGACCATTTCAAGATTTATTTTGTTCCTTGGGTTTGGTCTGTGATTCGTTCAGGTCCAGCAAGTTCAGATAGTACCAGATGTAAAATTATTATATGTTGGAGTCTCTTTAGACCACAGGGTATAATAGGTGTAGGCCATGGGGAGGTGTAAAAATCAGGAAAAAAAAATATATATATATATTTACACTTTTCAAAAAAAAAAACATCTGCAAGGAGTTTGTATGTTCTCCCCGTGTTTGCATGGATTTCCATCCCATATTCCAAAAAAAAACAAAAAACATACTGATAGGGAAAAATGTACATTGTGAGCTCTATTTGGGGCTCACAATCTACATTAAAAATATATATATATATATATTTACACTTTTCCTCACTTCTTTTTGGCCTCCTTGTTGATCTCTCTCAATCTCCTCGGTGATGTCATGTGCCCGGGATCATCACTGAGCATGTGATAGGGATGTCATGATGTGTGCCATGCCCAGAGCTCAGAGGTAACCCCAGGAGTAATGTCTTTGCCTGTCTCTGCGCCACCCTCCGCTCACATGCTGCAGCACAGGAGGCGAGTTCAGTTTGATTCTTTGCTTAGTGTTTTTTTTAACACAGTTCTATTTCTGTAATTGGATTCCACCATTGAATTCTGTGTTCTTCAAATAGTTAATTCTAGTCTTCCCTGTGTGATTGACAGCCTATCTTCCAATCAAGCCTAATGAGGATCTTGGGCTTCTTATATACTGGAGGTCAGTCCTCTCAGACTTGTGGGCTATTGTGACTTTGCCCCTGCTAAGTTCCTCTTCCGCTACCAATGTATTGATGACCTCTGAACTCTGGCTTACCCTTTGATTACTCTCTCGGATTTTGATTCTGTACTGCGTTGCTCGACTGTCTTTTTAAATTTATTTATTTATTCACCTCTCCTGGGTGTCCAATTTTTATACTCTGAGGTCTTAAGATACAACAGAATATACTCATTTACTGCAAAGCATGTTGCAGCAGCCGTTTTAGTTCCAACAAGACAAATCCCCAATTGTTCAGTTTTGTTAAAAATTTAGGACATTCGGGTCGAACCCGACTTGTGACAAAGCTCTACTTGCAATTGAAAATGGTCCTGTAACAAGACAGATAAGGGTAGAAATATCTATATGTACTTGTGACTAAAGTATCCAGGATACTATAAAATACTTTCATGACCTAGGCAACGTTAAGCAGAAATCTAAACCATGACATTTATGCACATACCTGTTCCATTTGTAATTTCTCCATCATTACATGGTACACATTCAAAGCAGCATGATCGTTTACCAGTATCCAGAGATTGTCTGTAACCTGGAGAGCAAGGGTCTGTGCATACAGATCGTGGAGTCTGAAAATCCATACCAAGAAGCAAAAATAAATCAAATTATGTCTTAAAGAGGTTGTTCTGTAAAGGAGTTGTCTAGTTTCAAATCAATATTAAGAGACAAATTATATTTGCATGGTGAAAAAGTTATGCAGTTTTCCAATATACTTTCTGTATCAATTCCTCACCGTTTTCTAGATCTTTGCTTGCTTTCAGTTATTCTACTTACTTCTGGTGGATAAAAATCAGTTCATGGTCATGTGACATACAGTCCATGATCACGTGATGGACACGCAGGTGCACAGCTTATTATAATCACAGCACAATAACCAGACATCTGCCTGGTAACCAAGCACACTATAAGAGTAGTCATTAATCGCTTCCGGACCATCCATTGTGTATATACGTCTAGATGTTCACTGAGCACTGTGTGATATGTGTAAACAGGATGAGGTGAGAGCAGGAAAGGCTGCTGATGATGATGACTCATCAGCCTTCACTGCTCTCACCTCCCCCTGTTTACACACATCACACTTCTGGAGTGCACCCTGGAGGCTGTTTAGCATATCAATAAAAGCGGGCTAATTCAAAAATGGCTGAGAGGATTAACAAATTAAAGTTATGCCTGGAATAGCCTTTCTAAACGCTATGCAAATATACAGTCCAGTCATAATAATCTGACCACCACCTACTTTTGACATCAACGTTAAATAACCAATGGCAGAAGGCACATGTCATCTGCCATCTGGGTGCACTCATTATTGTGGAAGGCACGATGGATCAACACAAGTATGCATCTATCCTTGCGGACCATGTTCACCCCTACATGACAATTGTTTTTCCTCAGGATGATGGCATCTACCAGCAGGACAATGCGATGTGTCATAAAGCTCCCAGACTTGAACACAATCGAGAATCTGTGGGACCACTTCAGGTTGCTCACGCCATGGATGCTCAACCGCGTAACCTAGCACAGCTGGACACGGCACTGGAGTTGGCATGGCTCAACATCCCAGTGATCATCACAACATCCCCTCTCTTCCTGCACGTCTTGCTACGGTCCGCTCTGCCAAAGGTGGTTATTCTGGATTTCAACAGGTGGTCACATTAATATGACTGGACTTATGGAACATGGAATATGCTTAGTTAAAAATCAATAGAGTCAATGATAGAATCCCTTTAAAAAAAAGATAATTAGCCATAAAACACCTTCATTGCAGGTTCTATCCCCACCCTTGAACACATAATATAACATAAAAATTACCGTAACGTAGAGGTAAAACAATTTTGAAATGTTTTTTTTTGTAGCACTTTGTGATATTGATTAAAAAAAAATGAAAAGTGAAAAACAGACTCATTTTTCCTTCTTTTTTGTTTATATTTTTATTTTATAAAATAAAAAAACATGCAAAAATAAAATCTACATAAAAATAAAGCCCTATGTGTCAGGAAAAAAAGACACAGAAATTAGTTGATTAATCCAAGTGCTAAAAATGTTATAGCCCTCAAAACCACAAATAAAAAATAAAATAAAAATTGTCTGGTCCTGAATCAGAAATTGTCCCGGGACTGAAGTGGCTAAGAGAGATTCTCATGACCTATATATTGCTAAAATATCCTTAGGATAAGTCACCATTATGTGATCGGTGAAGGTCTGACATCTGGATTCTCCAACCTTGTTGAAGAGCACTGCCATTTCTTCCCTTTACTGATGACGCTACATTCATTGGTCCCATGGCACAAATGCAGCTCAGTCCCTTTCAATATCTATGACACTATTCTTGGTATTTAGTGGAGAGATTATAGAACCTACCCGAATAATGTGGCCTCTTCAACCAGCTAACCCACCAATCACACAATGATGTCCTAAGAGAGATCATCAATACAGAAAGGTCCATGCGCCAAACAATCTATCACTATTCTGCCAAAAAGCTAATGTGAAAAATATAGCAATTCAGATTATTAACAACAATATGAAAATGATTCACACCAGTGCTTCCTACCTCTATGAAATATGGATTCCATACAATGGCACTCTCATTTATTTCAAGCTT
Source organism: Leptodactylus fuscus (assembly GCF_031893055.1). Taxonomy (NCBI): domain Eukaryota; kingdom Metazoa; phylum Chordata; class Amphibia; order Anura; family Leptodactylidae; genus Leptodactylus; species Leptodactylus fuscus. The sequence continues at coordinate 132,969,289 of NC_134271.1, forward strand.
ATTAGAAGTTGATAACCAATACCCAACCAAGACATTCGATATCTTCATATCTGAACTTACAACAACGTTTAAAACATCAAAGTTTCCTTCAACGTATCCCTTGTTGTTGAAAAAAATATCTGCACCCGAAGGTCCTTTTATTTTCACCTCTTTTAAGTAATAGTTCAGCTTAAAATGAGGGATAGAATATAAATTATTAGACAAGTGGATGACTGATATTTAGAATATTGTGTAAACAGCGGCAGTACTCAATGCCAAGTAGCAGCAGTACCCAGAATATATTTTTGGGTATATGCTGTAAAAGCAGGCAGAAAAATTTGTGATTTGGGGGTGTATGGCTTGGTTGTTGGGCTAAATTGCTATGTGAGGCCACAGCTTCTGCAGCACCTTGACATATTGTATGCTATACCTCATCAATGAGCCAACTGCCAACTGCCAAGAAGCCTAGAAGGCCTACAATAACTCAATATCCAGACCGAAATATCTATCAAACTTTTACTTTTCCTGTTTTCAAGACAGCAACCAAAATGGCATTGATGCACCTCAGAACCAGCCTCAGGGTCACCAACATAAAGAATCAGACTCCTATTGCCCATCCTTTTTCAAGCCCGATCTGATATATGGTTAATTTGGAAAATGGGGTATCATAGAATTAGACCTCATTTCTCCTATAGATACCCTTATGCCTCATATGTTGCCTCATAAAAGTAGCACAGTCCCATCTCTCATCTTCTCATCGTCCTCAGACTAGCCCCCCTATTCCAAAGACCTACTGAGAAGGATCTATGGCCACTATTATACCAATTCAGCAAATGACTCTGAGCCTCCAAAGCTGTTAAAACAATGGCAACGTACACCTTGGACATTTGACAACCTGCCATTATCTGACACCCCAGTTACAATCAAGTACAGTACATGTAAACAAAAATGATGGAGTTAGTACATTCTGAGAATGTAGAGCCAGAAAACAAAGGCAATCACAGACAGGTGATAATTCTCAATGCTAGGTTAAAATACCCCTACTCAGCTCACGATTAAACAATAAGGGTAAGTTCACATGGATTTTTTTGGTAAGGACTTTGAGGCCACATTTGCCTCAAAATCCTGACCAAAAAGACAGCTCCCATTGAAATCAGGAGTTTTTTCCGGGAGCCGTTGAAGAATGAATTAGATGTTCATTCTTCAGGCCGAGTCGCCTCATGATTCGGCCTGAAGACACTCCCTCCTCCGGACTAGGCCCATTCATTAGGCCTAATCTGGAGCGGAGTGCGCGGCTGGATGCCAGCTTTCAGTCACGGCTACCCGGTTTTTAGACTGGAACCTGAGGCGGCCTCCGCAGCATGTCAGTTGTATCTACAGAAATGCATCTACAGCTTTCCCATAGTTATAATTGTAACAGAAAATCTGCAGAGGAAAACTCAGCGAACTTTCTATTCAAAGTGCTGCGGGAAGAACTGAGATACGTTCACACCGTGGTTGTTCCCGCAATGCTTTAGCTCTATGTCTCCGGCCCGAGGAGCCTTAGCCTAGGGGAACACTGGATGCAAGTAGGAGAAGCAGGAGCAAATTAAAATTAATATTAAGATTCCTAAACTATATAGGGGACCTATATGTTTTTTAAACGCCAGTTCTGAATTTCAGTCCCAGTCAAGCCCTGTGTGGACCCATTCCCAATTTAGTACCTCATTAAAATAAGAAGGTTGGGAATTATGATATTATAAATAGAGATGAGCGAGTAGTGTTCAATCGAGTAGGTGTTCGATCAAATACTACGGTATTCGAAATACTCGTACCCGATCAAACACTACTAGCTGTTCGAAGTTTAAGGTTCAATGCAGAACCAACGTTGATTGGCAGAATGCTATACATTGCCAATCAACGATGGTTCTTCTCTTACCTTTAGAAGTCTTCTCCGTGCAGCGTCCCCGCGGCTTCTTCTGGCTGGAATTCACTCTGCCTAGGCATCTGGCCTAGGCAGAGCCGACTGCGCATGCGCAGACGGCTCTGCCTAGGCCCTGATGCCTTGGCAGAGTGAATTCCAGCCGGAAGACGCTGCGGGGGCGCTGCGCCGGGAGAAGACTTCAAGGAGAATCCAGCCCGACCGTCACTCGTGGACTTGGTAAGTATAATTTTATCGAATGTTGCCTACCCCTGAAACGAGCATTTTCCCCCATAGACTATAATGGGGTTCGAAATCCGTTCGAACAGTTGAACAGTGAGCGGCTGTTCGAATCGGATTTCAAACCTCGGACATTTTAGTGTTCGCTCATCTCTAATTATAAACTTTTTTTATTAAATATTAAAAAGTAACACTAACTTTCAACTTATCCTTTAGACGTAAGGATGATGTCTCAAAAAGTTGCTTAGCCAAGTGCATTTGATGTAACGCCTCTGAAACCAAATAGATAGCATTATAAATTGTGTATGAATATCGATAGGAGAGTGTCTCCTTTGAAACAAGCTCTTTCCATGCGGTGCTATTTGCACAAATCTGTTCGGGCCTCAATTCACGAAAATGATCATAACATCCAAAGCTGAACTGCCAGAATCGACTTACAAAAATATTTTCTGGCATATTAATCAGTGTACTCTCATATAAAAAATGATTAAATCCTAGAATTTTTCCTTTTTGTATTGTTATTGCTATGGAACCATTGAAATGATGATTAAAATTAGGAAATGTATACTTATTGGTGCCTTCCATTCCTGTTGTTGTTATCCACACTTTTCCTGAAATATTGCTGGTAAAACTTTGCAGGAAGCCAACAAATGGGATTTCCAAGCCATAAAAAATAATGACGCTAACAGAAGATTTTTTAATTTGTTCGACTGTTTCTGATGCTTTTTCTTGATAATTGCTTTCATCTATGGAAATAAATGCCATGAAGTCCACACAGATCCCACATTTCTCCATTTGCTTCTTTAGTTCCATAGTAGCTTGTTGGCTTCTGTCATTCTGTGTCCCGATAATTCCGACCCATGTCCAACCAAAGTGGATCAGAAGTTCAACGATGGCATCAAACTGAGATAATTCATTTGGAACAGTTTGAAATAGCAATGGAAATTTTTCATTAAGCACAGAATTAAGTGCACCATAACTTATCTGCAAGATACAATTTTTTTGAAATGCTGTTCCATTTATGAACAAGTGAATTAATTATGTTTTATAACAAAAAAATATCTAACATTTTTTGTACAGATTTTGAATGCTTTTTTTATTGGTTTTTATCAGTTTTATGGTTTTATACATATAAAGTGTAGTGCAGCTCAAAACAGTCTTCGGGTGCTTTCACACTATGCTCATTCTGACATGTAAACGTGTCAGAGTGAGCACAGTAAAACAGAATCCCATTGACTTCAATACATTCGGTCTTACGTGCGCTACCCATTGAACTTAATGGGAGGCTTTTTTACCTATTGCTTTCAATGTGATACGCGCGTATGTCACACCCCATGTGACTGCTGAGGCCCAATCACAGGCCCGGGACACGTAACATCAACCAGAAGCCAGAAGAGGCCTGAAGAGGATGCTGGGAATTTACTCAGGAGAGGTAACTTCCTTGGACCTACACTTAGGTCTTAGGAGACCCCAGAATATGATAGTGCTTTTTGGGTGACAAATTCCACAAGTTTGGGTTCGGAACAAGCCCAAAACTTCTGGAAAATTTGAGTTGAACGTGGTTAGTCCAGTATTTTCCCAGCACTGCTTAATAAATGTATTGTTTATAATCACAAACAGAAACAGATTTTCTAGAATAATTTTCTACTACAGAAAAATTTCTATTGCTCAAATGTGGCACAAGGCCATGAATATTCATATTATTATAATAATATCCTACCTGGGGATATCCGTAGAGTTGAGTTAGCCGTGCTATAGTGTAGGTGGAAGTTGCTAATAAATGCCCAACTACAGCAACCATCTTTTGACTCTTCTGACAGATGTAATTTGGGATTGGTTCTTGAGAATGAGAAATTATATTCAGGACACTTTGTACTGCCAAATTTTCACTGGTACAAGAGTCATAGATCTGAAATCCTAAAGTTATGTTGGGTAGAATATCAGTGCGATTGTTAATCTCCTCAATGGCGTAGATAAAGGCCAAGTGATGCTTTAGGTACTCATAAGATGTCCTGTAAGGGTTATATTTTACATCGTTAATTGGCAAGTCCATTATCTCGCACCGTTTTGAATCAATTCAAATGTATATTACTTTCTGCTTAGTTCTCAAAGATGTTTGCAACAACCTCCCAAGTGAGTTCCTTCAAAAACTGTGTGCAAGTGTACCTAGAAGACCTGATACTGTTTTGAGGGCAAAGGGTGGTCACACCAATTATTGATTTTTAAATGTGAAAAAATAGATTTTTTAAAAATTTACTTAACTTTTTTATATGTTTTTTAAAGCCTGTTTTTTTCCCGCAGGATAGGAACAAGACTGTGCAATTTTTTAATTAAAAGCTAACAGCTAGAGCATTAGATACTGACTACAGCAGTACCTGATACATAACTAATGATGACATTACTGAAGGCCCTCATTGGGCCAGCTGCTACCCCAGAAACACTTTGGTGCCCCCCGATCATGCCGCAGGGAGCTGATACTAGAACTTTCACCTCTTAGATGCCGTTGTCACTATTGACCTCATCATCTAAAGGATCACCCACAGTCAGAGTCTTCTTTGGCTACCAAGATGTCATCTGTTTCAGCTGGTTAAGAAACATGACATGATCTATATTGAAGGACAGTAGAAATTGTTTCCTCTGGCAGGCCCAAGAAAACCAAGTCCGATACTACCTCCATATAAGTGTAAGATGCAGAAACACATTTTGGCCCTGGGGCTCCACGGAATGGAAACACCATGGGAAAACCTGCAACATTTTACAGTAATGGCAAAGTGGATGGGTCTCTAGAATCTGAATCTAAATCCCATGCCCACTTTTTCAGGAAAAACAGCAGTGCGGACATACTGTGATTTCCAAAGCCGGCGCAGTTGTCAATTATAGCTATGGAAACACTCATAGATGTAAATGTAACAGAAAGTCTTCAGAGGAAAACTCTGCAAACTTTCTGTCTAAAGCGCTGCTGAAAGAACCGCGATGCGTTGTCACCTCAGTTTTTACTGCAGCACTTTTTTGCTGTGGGACGCCATGTGGGTCATTAGCCTTAAATTTGGAATAATTGCAAAAGGTCTGCACCACTGCCTCAAAATATCATTGCCAACCGAAAAACTGCCAATAACCTTTGTTATCCTATAAAGCGCAAACATGAGAAACAATGTAACTTTATTAAACATATATTTTCATGTGAATCTGAGAAGCTATGAATTTAAGATTTATAATTTTAAAATAAAATAAAATTTCTAAACAACTTAAATTTAACAGCAACAAATATATTAATACAAAAATAATATAAGAAAACAAAACAGCCCAATTTAAAAAAAAAAAAAAAAAAAAAAAAAAAAAAGATAAATAATAATAATTAGAATAACTATTCATTAAAAAGTAAAATAAATAAAAATGAAAAAAAAAATGAGGCTTTTAAACTGTTATGCCACGGAGGGTCTTTGGTAAATAAGAGGTTAAATATTAGAATTAAAATAAGCAAAAGCCTGAAACAAAACATATAACATCATATTAGACAATACGCGGCGGACACAAGAAAAGTTCACATATTTTTAAATATTACATAATAATAATAATACTACTACTAATAATAATAATAATACTAATAATACTAATACTAATAATAATAATAAATTTTATTTCTATAGAGCCAACATATTCCGCAGCGCTGTACAATTTGTAGGGTTCAAATACAGACAGAAAGATACATTACAAAGAAAGTCATTTCACACAATGGGACTGAGGGCCCTGCTCGCAAGAGCTTACAATCTATGAGGTAGAGGGGGTGACACAAGAGGTAGCAGGGGCGGCATTGCTTATGCAGAGGTCAGACACTTTTGTAATAGAGGTGACTGTCATTGCATAAACATAAGACTTTATGAGCCGTCGACAGTCGTGTCCTTTAACATGTGGATGGAGCCTGGACATATAAAGTTAGTCTGAGATGACATCATATCATGTGGGAAATGTGGGAGTGGTGACAGAGGAAGGTTAAGGGTTTACATTAGGAATTGTGATAGGCCTGTCTGTAAAGATGCGTCTTTAGTTTGCATTTGAAACTGTAGAAATTGGGAGTTAATCTGATTGTCCGGGGTAGAGCATTCCAGAGAAGTGGTGCAGCTCGGGAGAAGTCTTGTATACGAGCGTGGGAGGTTCTGATAATAGAGGATGTAAGTGTTAGGTCATTGAGTGAACGGAGAACACTGGTTGGGCGGTAGACAGAGATGAGGGAGGAGATGTATGGGGGTGCGGCATTATGGAGAGCCTTGTGGATGAGGGTGATAACTTTATATTTTATTCTATAATGAATATACATATACATCACACAGAGAATTATGCCTAAAAAAACAAGCAAAGAAAAAAACTATGACTTAACCACAACACGTGAAATAGGCCGCACACAGATATTTTGGTGTATTTTGATCATACAGTATGTTTGGTGGATTTCAGAATTTTCTTACGTTCTCCATAGACAGCAATGTAACATTGTAAAATAGACAATAGTAATACAAATAAGATAATTTCCAGAAATATGCAGAAAATATTTTTGTTCTTTACTTACCCCATACAAGTGTCAGCGCTGGGCCTGAATAAAAAATCCACCGTGTTCTCAGAATATGCAAGAAATATTTGTAAAATCCCACCTATGATGACATCACCGTCTCTTGAATAACTCAATGGCGAGTCGTTGTCACCGTTAGGGAGCTCACATCTCACGTCTGTCTGAGAACATAATGATAGCGACAAAAGAAACATAAGGATTACAGAAAGAGACTTAAGAAACCTGAGAAGGACCAACAAAGGAATCATTTCGGAACTGATTGTCTCCATCTCACATTACACTCATTGTTCTCTATAGCCATCTATTGAGGGACTGACATGAAATGTGTGGCAGGTAGGCTGCCTGATGTATACAGAGCTGTGTGCAGCTTGTCTGCTTCTTATTAATCTGTGCTATTCCCTTGTTGTTTTATGTGTTTAGAACATTTACTATTTCTACTGTATGGACTAAACTCAGATAAATACGTTTAAAAAAGCTGGAAAGTAATATAGTTTGCTTGTCTTGGCTGTCCTTGGCCATACGCTTTTGTAACTCTTGGTTGCCCTTGACCATATACTTTTGTAACCCTTGGCTGCCCTTGGCTATACACTTTTGTAACCCTTGGCTGCCCTTGACCATATGCTTTTGTAACCCTTGGCTGAACTTGGCCATACACTTTTGTAACCATTAGCTGCCCTTGACCATACGCATTTGTAACCCTTGGCTGCCCTTGGCCATACAATTTTTTGTAACCCTTGGCTGCCCTTGGCCATACGCTTTTGTAACCCTTAGCTGCCCATGACCATACACTTTTGTAACCTTTGGCCGCCCATGGCTATACGATTTTGTAACCCTTGGCTATACACTTTTGTAACCCTTGGCTGCCCTTGGACATACGCTTTTGTAACCCTTAGCTGCCCTTGACCATACGCTTTTGTAACCCTTGGCTGCCCTTGGCCATACACTTTTGTAACCCTTGGCTACCCTTGGCCATACGCTTTTGTAAGCCTTAGCTGCCCTTGGCCATATGCTTTTGTAACCCTTGATTTTCCTTGGCCATACGCTTTTGTAACCCTTGGCTGCCCTTGGCCATACACTTTTGTAACCCTTGGCTGCCCTTGGCCGCCCTTGGCCATACGCTTTTGTAACCCTTAGATTCCCTTGGCCATATGCTTTTGCAACCCTTGGCTGCCCTTAGCCATATGCTTACATATTCATCAGCATAGTCATTAAGTCTATATTCAGGTGTGGACTGGTCTGTTCACTATCTATATTCACAATCATTATTATAATCTATGTATTATAATATTTTCAGACCTCAATGTATAAAAGGAAGAGGACCATAGGAGATGTGGATAAATCATAAACACTAATACTCTCCTCTCGAGGTCTCCATTGTGGTACATGTCCCAAGTAATCTTTGATCCTCCTCCTGCCCTTTTTGTGATGTCACTGGTCCCAGATGTCCAGTTGTCCGCACATCCCACATATGGCTGAGGAAGAAGCCTCGTGAGTAGAGATGAGCGAACACTAAAATGTTCGAGGTTCGAAATTCGATTCGAACAGCCGCTCACTGTTCGAGTGTTCGAATGGGTTTCGAACCCCATTATAGTCTATGGGGAACATAAACTCGTTAAGGGGGAAACCCAAATTCGTGTCTGGAGGGTCACCAAGTCCACTATGACACCCCAGGAAATTATACCAACACCCTGGAATGACACTGGGACAGCAGGGGAAGCATGTCTGGGGGCATAAAAGTCACTTTATTTCATGGAAATCCCTGTCAGTTTGCGATTTTCGCAAGCTAACTTTTCCCCATAGAAATGCATTGGCCAGTGCTGATTGGCCAGAGTACGGAACTCAACCAATCAGCGCTGGCTCTGCTGGAGGAGGCGGAGTCTAAGATCGCTCCACACCAGTCTCCATTCAGGTCCGACCTTAGACTCCGCCTCCTCCGGCAGAGCCAGCGCTGATTGGCCGAAGGCTGGCCAATGCATTCCTATGCGAATGCAGAGACTTAGCAGTGCTGAGTCAGTTTTGCTCAACTACACATCTGATGCACACTCGGCACTGCTACATCAGATGTAGCAATCTGATGTAGCAGAGCCGAGGGTGCACTAGAACCCCTGTGCAAACTCAGTTCACGCTAATAGAATGCATTGGCCAGCGCTGATTGGCCAATGCATTCTATTAGCCCGATGAAGTAGAGCTGAATGTGTGTGTTAAGCATACACATTCAGCACTGCTTCATCACGCCAATACAATGCATTAGCCAGTGCTGATTGGCCAGAGTACGGAATTCGGCCAATCAGCGCTGGCTCTGCTGGAGGAGGCGGAGTCTAAGGTCGGACCTGAATGGAGACTGGTGTGGAGCGATCTTAGACTCCGCCTCCTCCAGCAGAGCCAGCGCTGATTGGCCGAATTCCGTACTCTGGCCAATCAGCGCTGGCCAATGCATTCTATTAGCCCGATGAAGTAGAGCTGAATGTGTGTGCTTAGCACACACATTCAGCTCTACTTCATCGGGCTAATAGAATGCATTGGCCAATCAGCGCTGGCCAATGCATTCTATTAGCTTGATGAAGCAGAGTGTGCACAAGGGTTCAAGCGCACCCTCGGCTCTGATGTAGCAGAGCCGAGGGTGCACAAGGGTTCAAGTGCACCCTCGGCTCTCCTACATCAGAGCCGAGGGTGCGCTTGAACCCTTGTGCACACTCTGCTTCATCAAGCTAATAGAATGCATTGGCCAGCACTGATTGGCCAGAGTACGGAATTCGGCCAATCAGCGCTGGCCAATGCATCCCTATGGGAAAAAGTTTATCTCACAAAAATCACAATTACACACCCGATAGAGCCCCAAAAAGTTATTTTTAATAACATTCCCCCCTAAATAAAGGTTATCCCTAGCTATCCCTGCCTGTACAGCTATCCCTGTCTCATAGTCACAAAGTTCACATTCTCATATGACCCGGATTTGAAATCCACTATTCGTCTAAAATGGAGGTCACCTGATTTCGGCAGCCAATGACTTTTTCCAATTTTTTTCAATGCCCCCGGTGTCGTAGTTCCTGTCCCACCTCCCCTGCGCTGTTATTGGTGCAAAAAAGGCGCCAGGGAAGGTGGGAGGGGAATCGAATTTTGGCGCACTTTACCACGCGGTGTTCGATTCGATTCGAACATGGCGAACACCCTGATATCCGATCGAACATGTGTTCGATAGAACACTGTTCGCTCATCTCTACTCGTGAGACATCAGGACTTGTGACATCATAGAAGGTGGAAGAGGCCTAAAGAGGATTGAAGATGCCTAGGAATGCAAATGATGTAGTGAGGGAAGGTGAATATTTATGTTTATGATGGTCTTCTCCTCCACTTTAGCCTCCACTTATACTCAGGGGTCTGAAGGGACCCCAAAGGATACTGTCAGTTCTGCTTCAGTTTGACCCAAAACAAAACTGTGGGGAACCTTGTAAATATGTCAAGAGCAAAATGTGCCAGGTTTATCCATCTTTATGTAGAATCTGCACCAGAATCTAAAATCTATAAAAAATAGAGTATCCATACTCACTAATAATAATTGATTCATGGACTAATTAATGCCTCAACACAATGACTGGATAATACCACCATACAGTACCTAAACAATATAATGATAAATTGGCTGCTCTGAAGTACAACATATAAAATTATTCTTCCTAAGCTCCTTGTATAAAATTGTACATGTCCATATAAAATTATTCTTCCTAAGCTCCTTATATAAAATTGTACACGCCCATATAAAATTACGGCCTCCCATAATTCACATAATGATATCCAATCTAGCCTATTTCTAGTTGTCTAGGACAACTACAGCCATGTTCCTTAGGAATGCCACCACTCAAGTACATTCCTCATGGGCTTCTGCATACCTCCCAACTTTTGAAGAACCGAAAGAGGGACAAAATGTGCGGCGCGCATAGCGCGCCGCGGCAAATTTAGCCCCACCCACTTTTGTGTTGACTCCGCCCACTCGTTAATTTTTCATGTGCCCGCACACAGTATAATCCTCCTACAGTCACCCGTAAATTATATGTCCCCCCTCTATCTCTCCCCCAGTTTCATATACACCCTTCATCTGCCCCCAGTTTCATGTCCCTCTTCCATCTCTGCCCCCAGATTCATGTCCCTCTTCCATCTCTGCCCCCAGATTCATGTCCCTCCATCTCTGCCCCCAGATTCATGTCCTCTCCATCTCTGCCCCCAGATTCATGTCCCCTCCATCTCTGCCCCCAGATTCATGTCCCACATCTCTGCCCCCAAATTCATGTCCCCTCCATCTCTGCCCCCAGATTCATGTCCCCTCCATCTCTGCCCCCAGATTCATGTCCCCTCCATCTCTGCCCCCAGATTCATGTCCCTCCATCTCTGCCCCCAGATTCATGTCCCCTCCATCTCTGCCCCCAGATTCATGTCCCACATCTCTGCCCCCAGATTCATGTCCCTCCATCTCTGCCCCCAGATTCATGTCCCCTCCATCTCTGCCCCCAGATTCATGTCCTCTCCATCTTTGCCCCCAGATTCATGTCCCCCCATCTATGCCCTCAGATTCATGTCCCCCCATCTCTGCCCCCAGATTCCTGTCCCTCCATCTCTGCCCCCAGATTCATGTCCCCCATCTCTTTCCCCAGATTCATGTCCCTCCATCTCTGCCCCCAGATTCATGTCCCCACATCTCTGCCCCCAGATTCATGTCCCACATCTCTGCCCCCAGATTCCTGTCCCTCCATCTCTGCCCCCAGATTCATGTCCCCACATCTCTGCCCCCAGATTCATGTCCCACATCTCTGCCCCCAGATTCCTGTCCCTCCATCTCTGCCCCCAGATTCATGTCCCCCATCTCTGCCCCCAGATTCATGTCCCTCCATCTCTGCCCCCAGATTCATGTCCCCACATCTCTGCCCCCAGATTCATGTCCCACATCTCTGCCCCCAGATTCCTGTCCCTCCATCTCTGCCCCCAGATTCATGTCCCCCATCTCTGCCCCCAGATTCATGTCCCCCATCTCTGCCCTCAGATTCATGTCCTCTCCATCTCTGCCCCCAGATTCATGTCCCCCATCTCTGCCCCAATGTCATGCCGTCCTCTCCTTCATCTGCCCCCAGATTCACGTTCCACCTCCACATTAAACTTACCTTCTCCTCCGCTCCCTCGCCGCCTCTCTCGCTGACACATGCGGCTGAAGGAAGGAGCTGACACAGATCAGCTCCTCGCTTCGCCGCTGCCCGCCTCTCTCCCTGACACACGCGGCTGAAGCTGCTCGCGTGCTCACTTCGCCGCTCCGTCTCTCTCTCGCTGACACATGCCGCTACATCGCGTCTACAAGCCAGGAGCCGGCGGCAGCAGCGAAGCGAGGAGCTGACACAGGTCAGCTCCTCGCTTCAGCCGCATGTGTCAGCGAGAGAGAGACGCAGCGGCGAAGCGAGCACGCGAGCAGCTTCAGCCGCGTGTGTCAGGGAGAGAGGCGGGCAGCGGCGAAGCGAGGAGCTGACCTGTGTCAGCTCCTTCCTTCAGCCGCATGTGTGTTCAACTCAGATCTGCGTCCTCTGGACGCAGATATGAGTTGAAATCGGGACATACCTCCCTCCAACCGGGACCGCGGGACATGTCACCCAAATCGGGACTGTCCCACGGAAATCGGGACGGTTGGGAGGTATGCTTCTGTGCTGCATGACTCCTCATATTGTGCCCAAAGAAAGGGTTATTCACAGACTTGACATGACAGTGATTAACCTCTTGTGTGGGTGAAGGAGTCCCTGCACTATAGCTTAGAGAACCTCCAGGTGATCCCATCTTGGGGTTCTGTGCACCACAAAAGAGCATTACTAAATTAATTTGATAATTAAATCTAGTTACTCCCTATCACATGATGTAAATCATACAATGAGATTTCATTGGCTGGTAAACATGTCAGAAGCTGCGATGCACGGAGGCTTCCGGCCTGCTCCATTAATTGCTCCGGGTCTGGCACTTCTGAAATCCTTCAGGGGGAGGACTAGAACCTCCGCAATAGTCTTCAGGGGTTGCAGGTCTCCTCCTGGGACAGGATCCTGGACTCCCGGAGTCAGGGGGTCAGGCGGCGAGCCGGAGGCTATTTAAGCCTGACTCTGGCCTGGTTATTCAAAATTCCCTGGTATCAGTTCAACTCTGTGTTCCTGTTGCCCCTGACCTGTTTCCCTGCCCTCCTATTGGGTATCTGCTAATTGCCTCTTGTGTATGACTCTGCTTGTCTAAAGACCACCTCTGCTTGACCTGTGACTGTACCTCGTAATTTCCTGTGTATGACCAAGCTTGTCTGATTATCCCTTGACTTCAACATTCTGTACCACGTGATATCTAGTGTATGACCCAGCTTGTTTGAATACATCCTGTCTCTTCCCTGGAAACTGCGTGACCTTCTGACTCCCAACCCAGCTTGTAAGACTACTCTTCGGCTCTTCCACCATCTCCTGGTGAACTCCCATTACTGCACTCACCTCTGCTGACCAGCTGTTTTTATTTTCAAATTGTAGATTCTTATTTTATTTTTATTTTTTTTTAAATTTCACCCAAGTCAAATAAAATGATTCCATTGGAGAACTTCTGGTTGATAAACCTGATTTAGAGGATTGGTGAGATGTGTTGGAGGAAGCTTCCTGTAACCATCTACACGGGCCGCAAAAATCTTGTACATTTTTAATCTGTTCACAGATTAAATTCTTGAAATTTAAGTTGAGTACTTTACTTCTCTGGCTTTGATTTCCAAATCACCTATTGTCCTGCTGATAAATATTGTAGAGCTGAATTTTTTTACTCCTCTCTAGGGTAACCTGCTCATCTTCAATCATGATCACATCTTTGCAGTCCCTGGATCCACTCCTATTAAACTTCCTGCAATCTCTTGTCAATATCTTGTACCAGAGAATCTTTAATTATTTTATTTTTTTACCTGGGCTCATTCTTCCTTAGTTCATAGACATCTAAGCATACACACAGTATCACATGTCAGAGGATTAGATACACAGCTCAGCAAATGTTATCACACGTTGGAAGATTAGATACACAGCTCAGCACACAGTATCACACATTGGAGGATTAGATACACAGCTCAGCACACAGTATCACACATTGGAGGATTAGATACACAGCTCAGCACAAAGTACCACATGCCAGCGGATTAGATACACAGTTTAGCACATAGTATCACACGTCGGAGGATTAGATACATACAGTCCTATGAAAAAGTTTGGGCACCCCTGTTAATCTTAATCATTTTTAGTTCTAAATATTTTGGTGTTTGCAGCAGCCATTTCAGTTTGATATATCTAATAACTGATGGACACAGTAATATTTCAGGATTGAAATGAGGTTTATTGTACTAACAGAAAATGTGCGATATGCATTAAACCAAAATTTGACCGATGCAAAAGTATGGGCACCTCAACAGAAAAGTGACATTAATATTTAGTATATCCTCCTTTTGCCTCTAGTCGTTTCCTGTAGCTTTTAATCAGTTCCTGGATCCTGGATGAAGGGATTTTGGACCATTCCTCTTTACAAAACAATTCAAGTTCAGTTAAGTTTGATGGTCGCCGAGCATGGACAGCCCGCTCTCAAATGATCTGAAAACAAAGATTGTTCAACATAGTTGTTCAGGGGAAGGACACAAAAAGTTGTCTCAGAGATTTAACCTGTCAGTTTCCACTGTGAGGAACATAGTAAGGAAATGGAAGACCACAGGGACAGTTCTTGTTAAGCCCAGAAGTGGCAGGCCAAGAAAAATATCAGAAAGGCAGAGAAGAAGAATGGTGAGAACAGTCAAGGACAATTGTTATGGTTCTGTGTGCATATACAAAAATAATAATAAACGCAACCAGAACTGCTAAGCCGCAGAGCACTGCGGCGAGGTCCACAGGCCCAGATGGGCAGCCATATGTCTTAATTATGCACCACCAGTTGAACTGCACTGGCACAGACGTTGTGCAACACAAATGTGAACAGGCAGCAACCGACTCTCTCCAGTTAAACGTCACTGGGAGAGCGTGACAATGTACAGCAGTTGAGCAAATGAAGTTGTCAGCAGCCCCTGCTAATTACAGCAGGAGAACCAGACCTTGCATGTGCTACCTACACTGCTGACACAAGACTGCCAGGGGTTAACGTCACTCCTGGTCAGTCAAAACAACAAACTCCTATCCGCAAGGAGAAACAAGACAGTTGGACTGGGAATGGGTTTGACGGGTTCCAAAGGGCAGAGCCAAGGGGAACTAACTGGATCCCTACTCAGCTCCTAGATTTGTCTGGAACCTGGCCCTAACCTCCTGTCTCAACAAATTTTAAGCAAAGTGTGAGCATCGGGCGGGCCTCGGCTCACACTATTTAAAGGCTAGTCCCCGCCCAACAGGGGCGGTGGCATGACGTCACCGATCATGCTCAGTATGGCCAAACTGGGACTTAGCCTCAGAACGGACCCAAAATGTCTGAGCATGCTCAGTGGGGAGAGAATGACACAGCCTCTGAGCGGCTCCAAAATGTCTGAGCATGCTCAGTCGGCCAAAAGCTGGACTTAGACTCCAAACATCTTACTGCACGGCGCTGAGGGCGAGGTTCGGATTGGCCCGCAGGTGGCGCTGTGTGCCGTGATGGAAACCTGCGAGACCCGATCCTAACAACAATCCACAGACCACTTCCAAAGAGCTGCAGCATCATCTTGCTGCAGATGGTGTCACTGTGCATCGGTCAACAATACAGCACACTTTGCACAAGGAGAAGCTGTATGGGAGAGTGATGAGAAAGAAGCCGTTTCTGCAAGCACGCCACAAACAGAGTCGCCTGAGGTATGAAAAAGCACATTTAGACAAGGCAGCTTCATTTTGGAAGAAGGTCCTGTGGACTGATGAAACAAAGATTGAGTTGTTTGGTCATACAAAAAGGCGTTATGCATGGCGTCCAAAAAAAGCAGCATTCCAAGAAAAACACATGCTACCCACTGTAAAATTTGGTGGAGGTTCCATCATGCTTTGGGGCTGTGTGGCCAATGCCGGCATCGGGAATCTTGTTAAAGTTGAGGGTCGCATGGATTCCACTCAGTATCAGCTGATTCTTGAGAATAATGTTCAAGAATCAGTGACAAAGTTGAAGTTACGCCGGGGATGGATATTTCAGCAAGACAATGATCCAAAACACTGCTCCAAATCAACTCAGGCATTCATGCAGAGGAACAATTACAATGTTCTGGAATGGCCATCCCAGTCCCCAGACCTGAATATCATTGAACATCTGTGGGATGATTTGAAGCGGGCTGTCCATGCTCGGCGACCATCTAACTTAACTGAACTTGAATTGTTTGTCCAAAATACCTTCATCCAGGATCCAGGAACTGATTAAAAGCTACAGGAAGCGACTAGAGGCAAAAGGAGGATCTACTAAATATTAATGTCACTTTTCTGTTGAGGTGCCCATACTTTTGCATCGGTCAAATTTTGGTTTAATGCATATTGCACATTTTCTGTTAGTACAATAAACCTCATTTCAATCCTGAAATATTACTGTGTCCATCAGTTATTAGATATATCAAACTGAAATGGCTGCTGCAAACACCAAAATATTTAGAACTAAAAATGATTAAGATTAATAGGGGTGCCCAAACTTTTTCATAGGATTGTACATTACTTTTATCTTTGTAAATATATGTTTCAGTAAAGATTGAATACTAATATATCTACTCTGTATTCTGGGGTTAAATTTAAGTCACCTTGGCGTTACTGTACTGGTATAATTTTAACAATTTATAATTAAGAAAATTACATATCTTGTGCTTTTCCTGGAGCAGAAAGGGTTTAAAGGCAGCAGAATTTCACTGTAACCATCAAGTAACGAGGAGATTCTGAGCAAGCATGAACCTCTGGTAACTTACCTGGGTTCCAATATGTATATTGTCCACTTTGTCTTGACAGTTTTATTAGTACTCCAACAAGCCATAAGCTGTCAGAAATGTTCTCTACACTCATTGCATGCGTCTTCTTACTACCAGGATGGAGATTTTATTATTGGGGGACTCATCACCGTCCAAACATCAGTTTACAAGGTGAAATATACATTCAAGTCCGAGCCGTATGGATTCAAAACAGGATGTCGCGTGTAAGTAAGATCAAATTGACTTTGACAATTTGCTTTTACGCAAACATTTATATATTTATACACAAATATGCATATATAATCAGTATATACGTGTCCAAACTCTCAATATATATGCACACATGTGTGACCAAGTATTAACTCTTCGACAAAGGTAGCTGATAAAGAGGAATCGGAATCAAGATCATATCAGTTGATACACAGACTGTAATAACCATCAAATTCAATTAATATTCACAGTTATTATTAATATTAATACTAATTGAATTTGATGGTTATTATGGTCTGCATATCGATTGTTTTTAAGAAATGCAGCTTTTTTTGCAACTCTTTTCTGCAATGTGTTGTGGAGATTCGTTAAATCTCATTCATTTTTTAATTTTTCAGTGCACAGGTCAGTGAAATCGGCACGATTGACATATGGATTTGTATATGTGCTTTTCACTATCCTGTACATTGAAGCCAATGGAACGAGCCCCAAATACAGGCAGGTATTTGCAGCTCTTCACTATCGATAACTACGACTGCATGTAAGGTCCATAGAAGTGCATGTGTCTTTACTTTGATCCACGATTGTGGAACTGTTGAGTGAAGGAGACCTAAGCATAGAGCAGAACTTATGTTCAAATTGACGCCTGCTGCTAGTCCATGCGCAGTGTGTGAAGGAGTGACAACAATCTTTATAGTAACGTCAGAAATTATTTAACCTGAATGTAGACATGTAAAAGGGTCTATTAACCCCTTCCTGCCGATGGCATTTTTTGATTTTGATTCCCCCCCCCCCCTTCCAATCTCCATAACTTTTTATTTCTCCGCTCTCAGAGCCATATGAGGTCTTTTGTTTGTGGGACAAATTATTCTCCATGGTGCCACCATTAATTATTCTGTACAATGTACTGGAAAACTGGGAAAAAAATCAGAATGGGGTGGATTTGAAGAATAAGTGCATTTGTGCGATTTTCTTACGGGCTTCGTTTTTACGGCGTTCACTGTGCAGCCAAAATGACATGTCACCTGTATTCTATGTTTTGGTACGATTCTGGGGATACCTAATTTATATGATATAATTTACATTTTAACCCCTTAACAAAAATCCAAAATTGTGGCTTTTTTTTTTCTAAAAGTCGCCATATTCTGACACCCATAACTTTTTATACTTCCGTGTACGGGGATGCATAGGGCGTCTTTTTATACGGGCCGGGTGTACTTTTTAGCTATACCATTTTGGGGAATCGTTATTTCTTTGATCACTTTTTGTTCAAATTTTTATCAGCGGCAAAACAATGAAAAAATGACAGTTTGGAACTTTTGAATTTTTTGCCCGCTACGGCGTTTATCGTATGGGAAAAATATTTTTATAGATTTGTAGAGTGGACATTTTCAGACATGGGGATACCTAACATGTATGTGTTTCACAGTATTTACATACTTTTATATGTGTTCTAGGGAAAGGGGGACAATTTGAATTTTTATTATTTAATTTTTTTTTATTTTTTTTTACTTTTTTAAAAAAATAAAAAAATATGCATTTATTAGACCTCTTAGGGGTCCTGATATTTTGCATTACAAAATATCTGGGCTTCTGTTGAAGGCTACATAGAGTTGCCTGCAATAGAATCCTGTGAATGACAGGCCGGGTAGCCTTCACAAGGCTCCCCGCAGTCATGGCAATGTGATTCCAGACCCAGAGCTTGCTTGTCAGGAAAATGACAGCACCCACGTGCCACCGGGAAAATGACACCTCGGTCATTTACTGCGTGGTATTCGACCGAGAACAAGTATTTCGAATACCACAGTATTCGACCGAACACCTACTCAGTCGAATACTACTCGCTCATCTCTAGTAATAATTAGAGATGAGCGAACAGTGTTCTATCGAACACATGTTCGATCGGATATCAGGGTGTTCGCCATGTTCGAATCGAATCGAACACCACGTGGTAAAGTGCGCCAAAATTCGATTCCCCTCCCACCTTCCCTGGCGCCTTTTTTGCACCAATAACAGCGCAGGGGAGGTGGGACAGGAACTACGACACTGGGGGCATTGAAAAAAATTGGAAAAAGTCATTGGCTGCCGAAATCAGGTGACCTCCATTTTAGACGAATAGTGGATTTCAAATCCGGGTCATATGAGAATGTGAACTTTGTGACTATGAGACAGGGATAGCTGTACAGGCAGGGATAGCTAGGGATAACCTTTATTTAGGGGGGAATGTTATTAAAAATAACTTTTTGGGGCTCTATCGGGTGTGTAATTGTGATTTTTGTGAGATAAACTTTTTCCCATAGGGATGCATTGGCCAGCGCTGATTGGCCGAATTCCGTACTCTGGCCAATCAGTGCTGGCCAATGCATTCTATTAGCTTGATGAAGCAGAGTGTGCACAAGGGTTCAAGCGCACCCTCGGCTCTGATGTAGCAGAGCCGAGGCTGCACAAGGGTTCAAGCGCACCCTCGGCTCTGATGTAGGAGAGCCGAGGGTGCACTTGAACCCTTGTGCACCCTCAGCTCTGCTACATCAGAGCCGAGGGTGCGCTTGAACCCTTGTGCACACTCTGCTTCATCAAGCTAATAGAATGCATTGGCCAGCGCTGATTGGCCAATGTATTCTATTAGCCTGATGAAGTAGAGCTGAATGTGTGTGCTAAGCACACACATTCAGCTCTACTTCATCGGGCTAATAGAATGCATTGGCCAGCGCTGATTGGCCAGAGTACGGAACTCGACCAATCAGCGCTGGCTCTGCTGGAGGAGGCGGAGTCTAAGATCGCTCCACACCAGTCTCCATTCAGGTCCGACCTTAGACTCCGCCTCCTCCGGCAGAGCCAGCGCTGATTGGCCGAAGGCTGGCCAATGCATTCCTATGCGAATGCAGAGACTTAGCAGTGCTGAGTCAGTTTTGCTCAACTACACATCTGATGCACACTCGGCACTGCTACATCAGATGTAGCAATCTGATGTAGCAGAGCCGAGGGTGCACTAGAACCCCTGTGCAAACTCAGTTCACGCTAATAGAATGCATTGGCCAGCGCTGATTGGCCAATGCATTCTATTAGCCCGATGAAGTAGAGCTGAATGTGTGTGCTAAGCACACACATTCAGCACTGCTTCATCAAGCCAATACAATGCATTAGCCAGTGCTGATTGGCCAGAGTACGGAATTCGGCCAATCAGCGCTGGCTCTGCTGGAGGAGGCGGAGTCTAAGGTCGGACCTGAATGGAGACTGGTGTGGAGCGATCTTAGACTCCGCCTCCTCCAGCAGAGCCAGCGCTGATTGGTCGAGTTCCGTACTCTGGCCAATCAGCGCTGGCCAATGCATTCTATTAGCCCGATGAAGTAGAGCTGAATGTGTGTGCTTAGCACACACATTCAGCTCTACTTCATCAGGCTAATAGAATACATTGGCCAATCAGCGCTGGCCAATGCATTCTATTAGCTTGATGAAGCAGAGTGTGCACAAGGGTTCAAGCGCACCCTCGGCTCTGATGTAGCAGAGCTGAGGGTGCACAAGGGTTCAAGTGCACCCTCGGCTCTCCTACATCAGAGCCGAGGGTGCGCTTGAACCCTTGTGCACACTCTGCTTCATCAAGCTAATAGAATGCATTGGCCAGCACTGATTGGCCAGAGTACGGAATTCGGCCAATCAGCGCTGGCCAATGCATTCTATTAGCCCGATGAAGTAGAGCTGAATGTGTGTGCTAAGCACACACATTCAGCACTGCTTCATCACGCCAATACAATGCATTAGCCAGTGCTGATTGGCCAGAGTACGGAATTCGGCCAATCAGCGCTGGCTCTGCTGGAGGAGGCGGAGTCTAAGATCGCTCCACACCAGTCTCCATTCAGGTCCGACCTTAGACTCCGCCTCCTCCAGCAGAGCCAGCGCTGATTGGTCGAGTTCCGTACTCTGGCCAATCAGCGCTGGCCAATGCATTCTATTAGCCCGATGAAGTAGAGCTGAATGTGTGTGCTTAGCACACACATTCAGCTCTACTTCATCGGGCTAATAGAATGCATTGGCCAGCGCTGATTGGCCGAATTCCGTACTCTGGCCAATCAGCACTGGCTAATGCATTGTATTGGCTTGATGAAGCAGTGCTGAATGTGTGTGCTTAGCACACACATTCAGCTCTACTTCATCGGGCTAATAGAATGCATTGGCCAATCAGCGCTGGCCAATGCATTCTATTAGCGTGAACTGAGTTTGCACAGGGGTTCTAGTGCACCCTCGGCTCTGCTACATCAGATTGCTAAATCTGATGTAGCAGTGCCGAGTGTGCATCAGATGTGTAGTTGAGCAAAACTGACTCAGCACTGCTAAGTCTGCATTCGCATAGGAATGCATTGGCCAGCCTTCGGCCAATCAGCGCTGGCTCTGCCGGAGGAGGCGGAGTCTAAGGTCGGACCTGAATGGAGACTGGTGTGGAGCGACCTTAGACTCCGCCTCCTCCAGCAGAGCCAGCGCTGATTGGCCGAATTCCGTACTCTGGCCAATCAGCACTGGCTAATGCATTGTATTGGCTTGATGAAGCAGTGCTGAATGTGTGTGCTTAGCACACACATTCAGCTCTACTTCATCGGGCTAATAGAATGCATTGGCCAGCGCTGATTGGCCGAATTCCGTACTCTGGCCAATCAGCACTGGCTAATGCATTGTATTGGCTTGATGAAGCAGTGCTGAATGTGTGTGCTTAGCACACACATTCAGCTCTACTTCATCGGGCTAATAGAATGCATTGGCCAATCAGCGCTGGCCAATGCATTCTATTAGCGTGAACTGAGTTTGCACAGGGGTTCTAGTGCACCCTCGGCTCTGCTACATCAGATTGCTACATCTGATGTAGCAGTGCCGAGTGTGCATCAGATGTGTAGTTGAGCAAAACTGACTCAGCACTGCTAAGTCTGCATTCGCATAGGAATGCATTGGCCAGCCTTCGGCCAATCAGCGCTGGCTCTGCCGGAGGAGGCGGAGTCTAAGGTCGGACCTGAATGGAGACTGGTGTGGAGCTATCTTAGACTCCGCCTCCTCCAGCAGAGCCAGCGCTGATTGGTCGAGTTCCGTACTCTGGCCAATCAGCACTGGCCAATGCATTTCTATGGGGAAAAGTTAGCTTGCGAAAATCGCAAACTGACAGGGATTTCCATGAAATAAAGTGACTTTTATGCCCCCAGACATGCTTCCCCTGCTGTCCCAGTGTCATTCCAGGGTGTTGGTATCATTTCCTGGGGTGTCATAGTGGACTTGGTGACCCTCCAGACACGAATTTGGGTTTCCCCCTTAACGAGTTTATGTTCCCCATAGACTATAATGGGGTTCGAAACCCATTCGAACACTCGAACAGTGAGCGGCTGTTCGAATCGAATTTCGAACCTCGAACATTTTAGTGTTCGCTCATCTCTAGTAATAATATGTTTTTCCCTTATTACATCAGAATGAACTTTCGGAACTATCAATCTCTCCTAATGTTTGTATTTGCTATCAAGGAAATCAATGACAATGAGGAGTTGTTGCCTAACGTTACTTTGGGATTTCACATTTTGGATAACTGTCTGTCTGAAGAAAAGGCTGTAACGGGAATGCTAAGAATTCTGTCTGGTAACACGTACGCTCTACCCAACTACCAGTGCGGTCCTTCGTCCACCGTGGTAGGCTTGGCTGATGGCATTTCATCTAAAATATCATTATTAATAGCAAGAGTATTTGGAATATACAGAATCCCACAGGTACATTATGCTCTAGGTAAAAACTATGTTTTATGTGTACAAAATCCTGGGTTAGCATTAAAGAGATATTTTTGGCAGAAACAGTGTAGAACGGTGAGCAACAATTTCTCCATCTCACAAGTCACAGAGATAGCATTGCTCACTGTTCCATGTTGTATATGTGACTCCCATTCACTTGTATGGGGTTACAGAAATAGCATAGCTCAGATTGTTCTTCATATTGTTTAGAGATGAGCGAACAGTAAAATGTTCGAGGTTCGATATTCGTTTCGAGTAGCCCCTCAATATTTGACTACTCAAATCGAATATCGAACCCTATTATAGTCTATGGGGGGGAAAATGCTCGTTTCAGGGGTAGGCAACGTTCGATCAAATAGAACTTACCAAGTCCATGAGTGAGGGTCGGGCTGGATCCTCCGAGAAGTCTTCTCCTTGCAGCGTCCCCGTGGCATCTTCCAGCTCTGAATTCACTCTGCCAGGCATCGGGCCTTGGCAGAGGCGACTGCGCATGCCTGCACTACAAGCGGACATGCGCAGTCAGCTCTGCCCAGGCCCAATGCCTGGCAGAGTGAATGAAGAGCCGGAAGATGCCGTGGGGAAGCTGCACGGAGAAGACTTCTAAAGGTAGGAGAAGAACCAGCGTTGATTGGCCGACTGTATAGCATTCGGCCAATCAATGCTGGTTCTGCATCGAAGTACTACTCGCTCATCTCTAATATTGTTTTATTATTGCCTAGTCTAAGTTTACACAGTCCTCATGCACAAGGTAATTGTGGAGAAAATTATATCCCATTTTATAAATTATTATCCAATTCATCTCTACTGGCCCAGACACAAGACTGCAATTTTTTTGGGCGTGTATCTGTGCTATATTCAAGGACCGCAGCTTATGAAGTGTGTCCTATTCTTGGCCGCATTTGCAGCACAGGCCAGATAGGGAATCATACAACATTTGTGATTGCAGATGACATACTCATGCTATGCAGACATGCTTTTGTGCAGATTGGGGATCATCAGTACTTGAGAACCGTAAATCCATTATGGTCGTGTGCAAGAATCCTTAAACAGAATTAGTAAATCTTCCATCTGCCATTTTAGTAGCATTTTTAGGGTTGGTGACTTTTCCCAAAAAATGCCACATGTTGTGAGTATAATGTCTGCTTCCATACATGGCTTAAAAATTTCAGAAACAAATGCATGTTACAATACAAGATTATAAAGAAGCAACCAAAAACACTCAAAATTCCCTGAAGCAAATGCTGAAAAAGTGTGCGCATTACGTGTTGCATATTATTTCTGTAGTCTTCCTGTAACATCTCTGCCTGTTTGGGTCTTTGTGTCACCCTCCGCACGCTGAGGCACAGGAGGCGAGTTCAGTTTGATTCCTTGCTTAGTGTTTTTCGTTGCACTGTGTGAACACTTCTGTATCTCAGTAACTGAATTTACACCACACCCATCTCCTGCACCTTGTTTCTCTCTGATCATCAAATAGTTAATTCTGGCCTGTGCGGTTAACAGCCTGTCTACCAATCAAGACTAGGACTGGTCCTGGGCTTTCTATATACATGTCATAGACTCGCTGGCTATTAAGACTGTGCCTGTGACTTTGTTCCTGCAAAGCTCCTCTTCTGCTACTATTGTATTGCCTACCTCTGGCTTACTCTTGTGACTATTCTCTTGGATTTTGATTCTGTACTGCATTTCTCGACTGTTACTGGACCCTTGGCTAGCTGACCTTCTTTTGTTGTTGTTTGGCTTGTCTTGGTTCTGTGTTGTCAATTGTATAGGTAGGGCCCATCAACCAGTTGCTGCCTATTGCTGAGGACAGGACCGGCAAGCAAGAAGGGACAGTGGGGGGAATACAGCTTAAGGCTCACTGTCTATTGCGCCTTCCTCCCAGAGTTCACCAGCAGCTACTGGGGAATTTCTGTTTCTATTGCAATTCCCTTACACTTTCTTTATTTCTATATTAGGGTTGAGCCGATCTTGAAATTTCAGGATCGTTTTTAAAATCCGATTTCCGATCATTTTCCATCTGAATCCGATCCCGATCCCAATTCTGATCCTAATACAAGTCAATGGGATTTTTTTTAATTATTGAAGATCGGATTTTAAAAATGATCCCATTCACTACACAGCATGGAGTCCAAAAATTGTTTCAATTTTTGGACTCCACGCTGTGTAGTGATAAAAAAAAAAAAAATCCCCTGGCTACTTAGCCGCCATGGTGTCTGCTTACCTGCACAGATCCGCTGCTGCTCCGCATTCTTCTCAGTCTGGTCCTCTCTCATTAACATGCCAACAGAGCGCCGTGTTCACCCCCACCTCCCTAGGCTAGTGTTAGAGATGATGGGAGTAGGTGGGGCTTGTTGTGGCTTAGGAGAGTGTGGGCGGGGAGACGTGAGTGCATCACTCATGTCTCCCCTCCCAGTACCCACCCACACTCTCCTAATCCACAATCCCCACCTTCTCCCAGCATCTCTAACACTAGTCTAGTGAGGCTGGGGTGCGCAGGGCGCTCTGAAGGTATGTCAATGAGAGAGAAGAGGAGTGAGAAGAACAGGGAATGGCAGCAGATCTGTGCAAGTAAGTTGAGCGATTGGAATCGGAATTCCATTTCCGATCTTTTTTAGGCGAGATCGGAACCCGATCGCGATCGTGAAATGTTCTTGATCGCCGATCGGTATCCAATCTTTTCCAATCCCTATCGCTCAACCCCTTTCTACATATTTAGATTAAATAAATTAATTTCAAGGTTAACATTTTCATTATTTTTAATTTATTTATTTATTTATTTTTTTCAGATAAGTTATTCTTCAATGGATCCTATTCTAAGTGATAAAATCCAGTTTCCTTCCTTTTATCGCACAGTGCCTACAGATAATTTGCAATGCGAAGCCATAAAAAAGTTATTAAATTATTTTGGATGGTCTTGGGTCGGAATATTGTCGTCAAACAACGAATCAGGTTTCCTAATCAGTCAGTGTCTACGTAGAAAATTTGCACAGCAAGACTCCTGTTTTGCCTTTGTGGGCTTTATTCCTTTCCATGACGCCAAGAGTGAAGAATGGGAATTGTGGGTTGTTCATACTTTGAGGACTACGAGTGCCAATGTGATAGTTGTCTATGGTGACTGGGATTACATTTTTACTCTGCAGGTTATATTGTACAAACATAATATCCCCCAAAAAGTTTGGATTATAGCCAGTCAATGGGATATTTACTCTGAATTTGAACATTTTTTTCTGAGCTTTCAGCCTTTCAATGGCAGTTTAGGACTTTCTCTATACAAAGAAGATATTGCAGGTTTTGAAGAGTTTATGTATAGCATCAATCCAGATGTATATCCTAATGATACTTTTATCAAGATAGTATGGTTTGAACTTTTTGGCTGTGTTTGGTTAGGTAAAAGATATAAGTGTATAGGTAATGAAACTATTAAGGACTGTGAACATGTGGACGCCTTCAAAGATATTTCATTTTATAGTTATAACTTATACAAAGCTGTGTATTTGCTGACATACGCCTTACATATCTTTGTCAAAAAGACGAATCCAAGCACGGTGCGTAGATCTCTGCCATGGAAGGTAAAACAATACTTAATGCCTGACAGTATAATGAGTGTATGCTACAAATAGAGAGGAACTTATCAAGTAAGACCGGATACTAACTCCTGACAACCCAGGTTTTTTTCTGTATCGTGCAGATGTCTCTCTGCTCAATGTTTTTGGATTATTCTTGAAATTATGGTTATTGGAAATGAATCTGATTGTTTGGGATAGTTCATTCCAGAGAACAGGTGCAGCTCGTGAAAGGTTTTAGAGATGGGAGGTTTAGATTATGGACAATGTTCACCTGGGATCATTGACAGAATGGAGAGTATGGGTAGGATAGAAGACCAGGGATGAACCTAATTTTAGGTCTCAGGAGATAAATTCAGACTTTTGAGAAGGTAGTTTTTTGTTTGTTTGTTTTTTAAATGTAGATTGTGATCCCACATAGAGCTCACAATGTACATTTTTCCCTATCAGTATGTCTTTTTGGGAATATGGGATGGAAATCCATGCAAACACAGGGAAAACATACAAACTCCTTGCAGATGGTTTTTTGCCCTTGGCGGGATTTGAACACCAGGACTCCAGCGCTGCAGTGCTAACCACTGAGCTACTGTGTGGCCCCGAGATGGTAGTTTCTGTAAGGAAGGACAGAGTTAACAGTGAGATAGTGGATTATGTGTCACTATGTTCACATCTGCATTCGGGATTCCATTCAGTGGGTCTGCTTAGGGACCCCCTGGAATGGAAACTTAGTTCACTTAAAAAAGTGAATACACAGTCCAGTCACATTAATGTGACCACCTGTCAAAATCCATAATAACCACCTTTCGCAGAGTGGACCGCTGCGAGACGTGCAGGAAGAGAGGGGATGTTGTCATGATGTTCACTGGGATGTTGAGCCATGCCGACTACAGTGCCATGGCCAGCTGCGCTAGGTTATGCGGTTGAGCATCCATGGTGCAAACAACCCAATCAAGGTGGTCCCACAGATTCTCGATTGGGTTCAATTTTAGGGAATTTGCTGGCCAAGGGAGTACGGTAAACTCATCCTGGTGCTCGTACACGCTCGTACACTGTGAGCTTTATGACACGTCGCATTGTCCTGCTGGTAGATGCCATCATCCTGAGGAAAAACAATTCACATATATGGGTGAACATGGTCCGCAAGGATAGATGCATACTTGTGTTGATCCATCGTGCCTTCCACAATGATGAATGCACCCAGATGGCTCATGACACGTGCCTTCTGCCATTGGTTATCTAACATTGACGCCAAAAGTATAGGCGGTGGTCACATTAATATGACTGGACTGTGTATAATGAGGTCCACCAGGTTTCCATCCCGTTTCCACCTGAAAAATGTAGATAGAAACCTCTGAACGGATTTCAATCACTGGTGTGAGCTCAGTCTTAGAGTAGACCAAGTTTTACTGGAAATTAGAAATGAAGCCAAGTTTACAGACAGGCTGGTAATTAGTGCGGGACTGGTCAAAAGATGGAATAAGGAATAAAAATTATCTCAAAGACCAAGACTAAAGGAAAGGGGACCAGTTAGCCTTCTCTACTGACTTACTTTGATACAACAGTGTCAACTGTTTTATTGCCATGTTGTTTTCAGTGCCAAATAGAGGATAATAGAACAATTGAATGCTCTATGCAATGTGAATTGAACTGGTGCATCCATTACAATGCTATTTCTTGCATTTAGATTCATCAATATTTGAAGAATCTCCATTTCAATAATAGTATGGGTAATGAGATGGTTCGTAATGAATATGGAAACATACGTACAGAATTTCTGATATTAAACTGGCTTGTAAATACTGAAGAACATCGCAGTGCTAGCATGGTTGGGAGATTTTATACAACTGATTCTGGCCCTATGCTTTCGGTTAAAGAGAGTCAGATTAAGTGGGACCCACATTTTAGCAAGGTACTGGCTTTACTAACACCTAAATGGGGGAGGTACTGAGTAAGGGTTTTCTGCAAAGAGGCAGCGCTGGAAACAGAGTCCATACAGGCTCAGGCCCGGTTCACATCAGCATTTGGGTTTCCGTTTGGGGAATCCACTTGGGGACCCCAAATGGAAACCTATACACATTAAAAAGCAGTTACCTAAGAAACCACATTGACCCCATAGACTATAATGAGGTCCGTGTGGTTTCAGCTTGGTGTCCGCACGAAACATGCGGATAGAAAAGTGCTGCTTGCACAATTGTGCATCTAAAATGATGACTTTTAATATAAATTTAATGGTCATAAATAGAGATGAGCGAACAGTAAAATGTTTGAGATTCAATATTCGTTACGAATAGCATCTCAATATTCGACTATTCGAACGAATATCGAACCTATTATAGTCTATGGGAGAAAATGCTTCGCTACAGGGGATCCCACCGTTTGACTCAGGAGAGTCACCAAGTCCACTAAGACACCCCCAGGAAATGATGCCAACACCCCGGAAAGCAACTGGGACAGCAGGGGAAGCATGCCTGGGGGCATCAAGTACCTTTATTATGTCAGGATCCCCTGTCAGCTTGCGATATGATGGAGCGGACTTTTTCCCATAGGAATGCATTGACCAGCGTTGATTGGCCAGTCTATGACATTCGGCCAATCAACGCTGGTTCTGCCTGAGGAGGCGGAGTCTAAGAGCCGTCCACAGCAGTTTCCATTCTGGTCCGATTTTAGACTCCGCCTCCTCCGGCAGAACCAGCGTTGATTGGCCAAATGCTGTAAGACTGGCCAATCAACGCTGGTCAATGCATACCTATGGAGAAATGAAGCAGAGCCAGCCATGTGTTCAGCTTGGCTATTCCTCATGTCACACACATCTATGGTGTAACATAGCTCAGCACACACTCAGCTCTGCTACATCTCTACACTCTGTTGTAGAGATGTAGTAGAGCTGAGTGTGCGCTGAACCCTGCTACACATGAGATGTGTGTGACAGGAGGAGTAGATGGAGGGTTGGTTGGGTGTAGTGCAGAGCTGCTACACCAGAGATGTAGCAGAGCTGGCTGATGTTAGCAGAGCTGAGTGTGTTAGTCTGCTGCATATCTGCCAGTTCTCCTACATCTACATCTCCTACACACTCAGCTCACCTACATCGGACCCTACACGCTCAGTTTATCGGTATACCAAGATGAGTTTGTAGTATCGTTCACTACTGTTTGTTGATTAAGCAGAGCTGAGATTGTAACGACTATTCTATTCACTACTACCGCATGTACCCCACGCTGTGTAGTGATTAACCCCTTCCCCCCCACCACCCCCACCGGTGTCCGCTTACCTGCAACTCTTTGCTCTTGGTCCACTTTGATCCATGGTCCCGGTTTCAGAGCGCCCTGCCCCCTCTTCCCGACTATTATTATAGAGAAGGCTGGGCTTAGGAGAGTGTTGGCGGAGAGTCTCTCCGCCCAGTACCCGCCCACACTCTCCTAAGCCCCACCTTCTCTATAATGATAGTTGGAGAGAGGGGGGCAAAGCGCTCTGAAACCGGGACCATGGACCGAAGTGGACCAAGAGCAAAGAGCTGCAGGTAAGCAGACGCCAGGGGGAGGGGGTTAATCACTACACAGCGTGGGGTACATGCTGTGTACTGAATAGGATAATCTCCAACACTGCACACTCAGCTGGCTATTCCTTAGTAGTACTAACACGCTCAGCTCAGCTATTCCTTTAGTAGTTCCGAGCCATAGGAATGTATTGACCAGCGTTGATTGGCCACTGTACGGACATTCGGCCAATCAACACTGGTCAATGCATCCCTATGGGAAAAAGTCAGCTCGCGCATATCGCAAGCTGATGGGGATCCCGACCAGATAGAGCCCCAAAGAGCTGGGTGAGTGACATTCCCACCTAAATAAAGGTAATCCCTAGCTAACCCTGCCTGTACATCTGTCCCTGTCTCACACTCATATAGTTCACAGTCCCAAATTAGTTGAATGGTAAATCCACCATTCGTCTAAATTGGAGGTTATCTGTTTCCGGCCGCCAATTCCTTTTTCCAATTTTTTTTCACTGCCTACCTTGTCGTAGTTCCTGTCCCACCTCCCCTGCGTATTTATTGGTGCAAAAAACGCGTCGGGGAAGGTGGAAGGGGAATCAAATTTTTAGTGAGTTTGCCACGTGATGTTCGATTGGAATCAAACACCTCGAACGGCCTGATATTCGATCGAATATCAATTTGATCGAACGCCGTTCGCTCATCTCTAGTCATAAAGTGTTGTAAAAAGGTTTGATAAATTATCCCATATGTATCTACAGGCTATTTCTATACCCCAGTATAAAATTATACAGTGAAATAGGATTTTAAAAAAGGCTGTATTTATCGCCATAATACACAGACAGAAATGGACATCAGCAAATGATACTGTATTTTATGTTTTATGCACCTTATAACAGACTCCTACGTCTAAATGCAGTGAAAGTTGCCCTCCTGGATTCAGAAAGTCTACAAGAAAAGATCTATCAGTTTGCTGCTATGAATGTATACCCTGCTCAGAAGGGGAAATCTCTGACAAGCCAGGTGAGTTCATATATTGTGGGAAAGGTAGCTCGATAGAAGCAGTGGTGCGAACCCAAACAGTCAAAGACAGGGACACATAATAGTAAATGGGTTTATTTAGAAAAAATCAAAACAGGAATATAACTAAAACTTCACTTCAGGCACAAAATGAGCAAAACAAGATACAGCCTTAACTTCAGGCAAAACTAAATAAAATCCTGCTCGTCCGAGCGACTAACTAAACAGAAATGTTAACCTAACTATATGTGTGATTTACTACCAACCAAACAAACAAAATAAGCACAACTTTGTCTCACTGCACTCAGGGTAACAGGACAGACCCAGTCGTCTCCTCTCATTCTCTGGATCTTGTTACTATAGTTATTCTTGCCTTGCACCAATAAAACAATGTATCTTTTGTTCTAGATATGGACACATGTTTTAAATGTCCATCAGATATGTGGCCTAATTCAAGAAGGGACAACTGTAAGCCTAAGGTGGTGATCTATTTATCATATGAAGAGCCATTGGGGACATCGCTTGCCGTACTCGCTCTGCTCCTCTTTCTCCTCACTTGCTGGATTATGATCATCTTTAGAAAATATCGAACAACTGCCATAGTGAAAGCAAACAACAGAGACCTAAGTTTTATACTTCTTATCTCTCTGAAGATGTGTTTCCTCTGTGCTTTCATTTTCATTGGTTACCCCATTCCATTGACCTGTATTCTTAGACAAACTGTTTTTGGGGTCACTTTTTCCATTTCCATTTCTTCCATCTTAACGAAAACGATCATTGTTATTATTGCCTTCAACGCCACCAAACCAGGCAGCAAGCTAAGGAACTGGATGAAACCTTCAGTATACAAATGGCTTCTTGTATCTTGTTCTTTACTTCAAGTGCTAATATGTGTTTGTTGGTTGTCGACAGCTCCTCCATTTCCACATTACAACATGAATGATGAGCTTGGGAAAATAATAGTGGAATGCCATGAGGGATCTCCAGTTGGATTTTATTTTGTCGTGGGATATTTAGGGTTCTTAGCACTTACTAGTTTTTTTATTGCTTTTTTTGCCAAAAACTTGCCAGATAAATTTAATGAAGCCAAGCTTATAACCTTCAGTATGGTCGTGTTCTGCAGTGTCTGGATCACTTTTATCCCAGCCTACCTGAGCACTAAGGGGAAATATGTAGTGGCCGTGGAGATATTTGCTATCATATCTTCTTCTGCAGGACTACTAGGATGTATATTCATCCCAAAATGCTATATAATCATTTTCAAGCCACAATGGAATACAAACAGTCTTGAGATAAAAAGAACAAAGCAATGTAAATAAAATTTAAAAAATGTTGTGATCAATAATTCTGTTATTATACCTAGCAGATTGGAATACTTTAACTGCTTCTGGACCTTCCTTGTCCAGTCTTAACCCTTAGCTCTTCTGGACCTTCCATTGACTATATACTGTACATCCTTGTCCAGTCTTAACTCTGCCAGGAAGAACCTGTACACCCTCGCACAGTAAAGCAGCTGAACGATTATGAAGCAAAAGTAGGGAGCCATCTACTACAACAGCTGGACCTTCCATGGAGTGTAGATAGCATGATGTGACTCCCTTTTGACCGTGGGAGTCATGTGATCTTCCAGGAGCTGGGAAATGTAGGAGCTGCTGGGTCCTAGAGAACCAAGATCATCTCTGTAGTGTAGGATCGGAAGGAGTAACTGGGGCTAATTTATCATCCTCCTTAACTGGGGAAATTAGAAAAAAAAAGCCCCCCCCCAAAAAAAAAATAAAATAAAATAAAAAAAACAGGGGATGTTTATATGCCCCCCCCAGCCCCTGGCAAGACAAACAAAATGGCCTATCATGATGTTATGGGGTCACAATGTATGAAAATAAATAAATAAATATTATCTTAAAAATTTTTTAAGTATAGTAAATAAAGTAATAAAGCTAACATAAATAATAAATTGTCATGTCTACACATCACAGGCTCCAGTCCTCCCTGGCAACAATATTATGTGTCAACTAGATAAATAAATTAAAGAAATTAATGAATTAACATCAGTGGGAAAACTATTTAAAAAAATCAAAAACAATTGTGGAAAACAGATATTTTTTTCTTCCTTCTTAGTCTACATTTTCCCAGACATTACATAAAGTGGGTTGTTGTTGTTGTTTTTTTTTTTTTTTTTTACAATACTAATAACTGTGATAAACTTCTTGTTCCAGTGGGCCTTTAGTGTTTCAACTGACACAAAAAGGTTCCCTAAAACTCCTTAGTTCAAATGTTCAATTCCTTGTACACTTCAGTCCGTAGTAATAATGATTAGAGATGGGCGTATTGATTCTAACAAAGTGGAATTCGATCCAAATTTCAGGAACTCTTCGATTCACCAAGAATCTGGATGCTTCAATGCATCAAATTGCATTTTTTAATAAAATGGCCACTGCACATGTTAGGACAAGGGGCAGGGAATTCTGGGAATGTGGGATCACCCATAATGCTAAATGTGAAGCTAATCAGAAGCCAGCTGGACTTGTGATGTCACAGCCCTATAAAAACCAGTGGCCATTTTAGTTACAGTTATTTCACATGACTCTTCCTGCAGGGACAGATATCATTAGGAGCTAGGGACAGTGATAGAAAACAGATAGAAGGGAAAGTATAGGGAGGAAATTAAAGAAAAATTTGAGGTGGTGGCAGCGAGAGAAACTTAATACACATTACAGCGCTCACTGCCGCTATACTGCTGCTTATTACTAATATTTGTGTGTTCAAGGTGGAACACAACAAGCCTTTTACAGCCAAGAACAATGAATTATCATCCACTAATAGCTGCACTCATTGTGTTATCAAGCCATTTTAAAGGGTTTATTAGTGGAGAAATAAATTAGGGGCTGATTAGCTATTGTGTGCAAAGTATACAATTACAGTCCATTTCTCAATCTAGTCAGGGTAAAAATCTATCTTAAACAATAATCTCTACAATTACCTATTATTCTCATGTTTATTTTAAAGCTATTAGTGGGGTCAAAATTATATGTAGAATTAAATGTATTGCGTGCCTGAAGTAGTGTAACCAAAACAAAAGGAGACATATAAAAACACTATCTTTTATTAATACCATTAAAAAGATTTGGTACAAAAAATAAGTGTGCACCACACCATACAAGAACAACGACCTGGTGATGCTAATCAGGTAATGTGCTAGAACTAGCTCCCTTATAACATAGCGACTAGCCTGGTTTCCTCTAGGGGTCTTGAGGATAACAGTAGAACACCTGACACATTTCAAAAGCCAGCAATGACCAGCAATCTCTTGAGAGGCGCTACTACAGAAGAGTGGTCTGACCAATAGCAAATGGTTAATTATTTCAGTACACTGGTGCAGACCCTCTCGCCCTCCCTCGGAACTAATGATGAGATTGCTGGTGATAGTGCCAGCTTTTGAAATGTGTCACGTGTTCTATTTTTGTCCTCAAGACCTGTAGCGTAATTCAGGCTAGTTGTTATGCTGTAAGGGAGCTAGTTCTAGTAGTGGCACATTACCTGATTAGCATCACCGGGTCCTTGTTCATTTAGAATCCCCCTTAGGCGACAGCTTTAGTATAGAAGTTACTACTATATCTATGAAGTTTGCCTAAATTTGATGTTTAGCCTCATCTAGTAGTGGGAAGGACTATTGGAGGAATTATCGAGAGAGCTAGTGGTAATGAGAGATTATTTTACCCTATAGCTATTTCCCCCATTTTGTTGAGGTCGTGATCTATATATGCATGGTGTGATGCACACTTATTTTTTTCTAGTAAATCTTTTAAACGGTATTGATAAAAGATATTGTGTTTATGCGTCCTTTGGTTTGGGTTGACTCTCCAATTATAGGCCATTTCTCAATGCAGTCCTGGCAAAAAATCAATCATTCTTGGCCACTTATCTCTGCAGTTAGCGGTTATGCTAACACTTACATAAAGGTGTTTATCAGTGGGGAAACAAATTAGGGACACATTCACCAATTTGTTTCCAGTATAAAATTACAGGCCATTTCTCAGTATGTCAGACAGAGAAGGGACAGACCACAGGGGAGGGCCACAGACCTAAATGTTTCTGGTGCAGGCACAGTTCGCTGCAGAGTAATGGGGCTTGGTAGCAGGGGTCACTTACAGGGGCCTGAGCTTCCAGTGTCAAGTCTTGAGCAGCAACTGAACGGTTAAAGACTGGTTGACTCAGTAATTCACTTCATCCCAAGGCACACCAGACACCCTCAGCCAAGAGTCGGTGGGTTCGTCAGACACAATCCTTAGTTGTCATTACCTTCGAGAGGGTCTTGTGTCCTCAGGTGCCCTGAACCTCCCTCTGTCCTTTTATGTTCCCTCAGCTAGAGAATTACTATATGCTGGGAACTCAGATCCACTATACCCTGAGTATGAGTTACTACTGGACAGTAAGCAGCTAATGCCCAGCCAAGATCTGGAGGAGACATCTGCCACTTCTTCTGGTAGTATTGATGAGGAGAGTTGCATGGGAGCTGGTGTTGCAGGCGGTCAGGCTCCTGGCTTAGAGACCGTTGAAGAGGACATCAGTGACCTTCAGACATTATTAGATGACGATGTAGCCAATCACAATTGGGATGACTACTGGCTCTCCACCATATTAGACCCTTGCTACCAGTCAAAAATGAGAGCCTTTTTTACACTCAGTGAGAGGGAGGACAAACTGAACTACTATAGAGACATGTTATGTAGCAAGTTGGCTGCTGCCTATCTGCACCATTGTCCATCCTCTCTCATGTCCGAATGGGGGGGGGCACTGAGCGCTCAACTTGCACTGGCATGGCAGTTGTGTGAGGGGGTGGGGGTGGCAGGAGCAGTATGGGCTCCATCAGCAGCAGCCTGAACCTAGAGTCACTGATGTGCATCTTTCTTCACCTGCATAGTAAAGACATTGCTCATCAGCAGCTAGACAAAGAGCAGAACTTGGACCAGCAGGTGGTGACTGACCCTGTGTATGATGGAAATCAGATGGATACATGGAGTCAGGCTGTCTGCCCATCTCTGTGTTTTCTTAGTGTATTCTGTCCCCCAGTTTTATACCTTTCTCTCATGTACTGCATAGAACACAAGAGAGTCATTTTTTTTCATTATTTATAATAGAAAATTATACATCACAATCATAGCCAAAACTATTTTTTTTATTTTATATCATTATTGAAGTAATGCTGAGTTTTCTCATGACTCAATATACCTTTATATTGGAGGTAAATTTTAAATAAAAATGCATTTATAATATATAAATTATTATTATTAGAGATGAGCGAACAGTGTTCTATCGAACTCATGTTCGATCGGATATTAGGCTGTTCGGCATGTTCGAATCGAATCGAACACCGCGTGGTAAAGTGCGCCATTACTCGATTCCCCTCCCACCTTCCCTGGCGCCTTTTTTGCTCCAATAACAGCGCAGGGTAGGTGGGACAGGAACTACGACACCGGTGACGTTGAAAAAAGTAGGCAAAACCCATTGGCTGCCGAAAACATGTGACCTCTAATTTAAAAGAACAGCGCCGCCCAGGTTCGCGTCATTCTGAGCTTGCAATTCACCGAGGACGGAGGTTTCCGTCCAGCTAGCTAGGGCTTAGATTCTGGGTAGGCAGGGACAGGCTAGGATAGGAAGGAGAAGACAACCAACAGCTCTTGTAAGAGCTAAATTCCAGGGAGAAGCTTGTCAGTGTAACGTGGCACTGACGGGCTCAATCGCCGCAACCCAGCTTTCCCAGGATCCTGAATGGAATACACTGTCAGTGTATTCCCGTATACCCGATATATACCCCGATACCCGTTCCAACGGTGTGCCCCCCCACCTTCACCCCAGAAATACCCTGCAAGTCCCCTAGCAATAGAATTGGGGCTATATACACCCACAATTTTTACTACTGGTATACAGTGCCATTGTCTGACTGGGAATTCAAAGAATATATTGGGAATACAAATACCCTCATTTCTTGCTACTGCCATATAGTGCCAGTTTCTGACTGGGAATTCAAAGAATATATTGGGGTTACGTGCACCCACAATTTTTACTACTGGTATACAGTGCCATTGTCTGACTGGGAATTCAAAGAATATATTGGGGTTATAAATACCCTCATTTCTTGCTACTGCCATATAGTGCCAGTTTCTGACTGGTAATTCAAAGAATATATTGGGGTTACGTGCACCCACAATTTTTACTACTGGTATACAGTGCCATTGTCTGACTGGGAATTCAAAGAGTATATTGGGAATACAAATACCCTCATTTCTTGCTACTGCCATATAGTGCCAGTTTCTGACTGGTAATTCAAAGAATATATTGGGGTTACGTGCACCCACAATTTTTACTACTGGTATACAGTGCCATTGTCTGACTGGGAATTCAAAGAATATATTGGGGTTATAAATACCCTCATTTCTTGCTACTGCCATATAGTGCCAGTTTCTGACTGGTAATTCAAAGAATATATTGGGGTTACGTGCACCCACAATTTTTACTACTGGTATACAGTGCCATTGTCTGACTGGGAATTCAAAGAGTATATTGGGAATACAAATACCCTCATTTCTTGCTACTGCCATATAGTGCCAGTGTCTGACTGGGAATTCAAAGAATATATTGGGGTTACGTGCACCCACAATTTTTACTACTGGTATACAGTGCCATTGTCTGACTGGGAATTCAAAGAATATATTGGGGTTATAAATACCCTCATTTCTTGCTACTGCCATATAGTGCCAGTTTCTGACTGGTAATTCAAAGAATATATTGGGGTTACGTGCACCCACAATTTTTACTACTGGTATACAGTGCCATTGTCTGACTGGGAATTCAAAGAGTATATTGGGAATACAAATACCCTCATTTCTTGCTACTGCCATATAGTGCCAGTTTCTGACTGGGAATTCAAAGAATATATTGGGGTTACGTGCACCCACAATTTTTACTACTGGTATACAGTGCCATTGTCTGACTGGGAATTCAAAGAATATATTGGGGTTATAAATACCCTCATTTCTTGCTACTGCCATATAGTGCCAGTTTCTGACTGGTAATTCAAAGAATATATTGGGGTTACGTGCACCCACAATTTTTACTACTGGTATACAGTGCCATTGTCTGACTGGGAATTCAAAGAGTATATTGGGAATACAAATACCCTCATTTCTTGCTACTGCCATATAGTGCCAGTTTCTGACTGGTAATTCAAAGAATATATTGGGGTTACGTGCACCCACAATTTTTACTACTGGTATACAGTGCCATTGTCTGACTGGGAATTCAAAGAATATATTGGGGTTATAAATACCCTCATTTCTTGCTACTGCCATATAGTGCCAGTTTCTGACTGGTAATTCAAAGAATATATTGGGGTTACGTGCACCCACAATTTTTACTACTGGTATACAGTGCCATTGTCTGACTGGGAATTCAAAGAGTATATTGGGAATACAAATACCCTCATTTCTTGCTACTGCCATATAGTGCCAGTGTCTGACTGGGAATTCAAAGAATATATTGGGGTTACGTGCACCCACAATTTTTACTACTGGTATACAGTGCCATTGTCTGACTGGGAATTCAAAGAATATATTGGGGTTATAAATACCCTCATTTCTTGCTACTGCCATATAGTGCCAGTTTCTGACTGGTAATTCAAAGAATATATTGGGGTTACGTGCACCCACAATTTTTACTACTGGTATACAGTGCCATTGTCTGACTGGGAATTCAAAGAATATATTGGGAATACAAATACCCTCATTTCTTGCTACTGCCATATAGTGCCAGTTTCTGACTGGGAATTCAAAGAATATATTGGGGTTACGTGCACCCACAATTTTTACTACTGGTATACAGTGCCATTGTCTGACTGGGAATTCAAAGAATATATTGGGGTTATAAATACCCTCATTTCTTGCTACTGCCATATAGTGCCAGTTTCTGACTGGTAATTCAAAGAATATATTGGGGTTACGTGCACCCACAATTTTTACTACTGGTATACAGTGCCATTGTCTGACTGGGAATTCAAAGAGTATATTGGGAATACAAATACCCTCATTTCTTGCTACTGCCATATAGTGCCAGTTTCTGACTGGGAATTCAAAGAATATATTGGGGTTACGTGCACCCACAATTTTTACTACTGGTATACAGTGCCATTGTCTGACTGGGAATTCAAAGAGTATATTGGGAATACAAATACCCTCATTTCTTGCTACTGCCATATAGTGCCAGTTTCTGACTGGTAATTCAAAGAATATATTGGGGTTACGTGCACCCACAATTTTTACTACTGGTATACAGTGCCATTGTCTGACTGGGAATTCAAAGAATATATTGGGGTTATAAATACCCTCATTTCTTGCTACTGCCATATAGTGCCAGTTTCTGACTGGTAATTCAAAGAATATATTGGGGTTACGTGCACCCACAATTTTTACTACTGGTATACAGTGCCATTGTCTGACTGGGAATTCAAAGAGTATATTGGGAATACAAATACCCTCATTTCTTGCTACTGCCATATAGTGCCAGTGTCTGACTGGGAATTCAAAGAATATATTGGGGTTACGTGCACCCACAATTTTTACTACTGGTATACAGTGCCAATTTCTAACTAGGAATTCAAAATGCGCAAGGCTCCCGGAAAGGGACGTGGACGAGGCCGTGGGCGAGGTCGGGGGAATGGTTCTGGGGAGCAAGGTAGCAGTGAAGCCACAGGGCGTCCCGTGCCTACTCCTGTGGGGCAGCAAGCATTGCGCCACTCCACAGTGCCAGGGTTGCTTGCCACATTAACTAAACTGCAGGGTACAAACCTTAGTAGGCCCGAGAACCAGGAACAGGTCTTGCAATGGCTGTCAGAGAACGCTTACAGCACATTGTCCAGCAGCCAGTCAGACTCTGCCTCCTCTCCTCCTATTACCCAACAGTCTTGTCTTCCTTCCTCCCAAAATTCCGAAGCTTTACAGAACAATAACCCAAACTGTCCCTGCTCCCCAGAGCTGTTCTCCGCTCCTTTCATTGTCCCTCAACCTGCCTCTCCACGTCACGATTCCACGAACCTAACAGAGGAGCATCTGTGTCCAGATGCTCAAACACTAGAGTCTCCTCCATCTCCGTTCGATTTGGTGGTGGATGACCAGCAACCCACCCTCATCGACGATGATGTGACGCAGTTGCCGTCAGGGCATCCAGTTGACTGGCGCATTGTGCGGGAGGAGGAGATGAGACAGGAGTTGGAAGAGGAAGTGGTGGATGATGAGGACACTGACCCGACCTGGACAGGGGGGATGTCAAGCGGGGAAAGTAGTGTGGATGTTGAGGCAGGTGCAGCACCAAAAAGGGTAGCTAGAGGCAGAGGCAGAGGTCAGCAGCTTAGGCGAAGCCAGGCCACACCCGGAATCTCCCAAGATGTTCCAGTTCGTACCCAGCCCCGAAAAACTCCCACCTCGAGGGCACGTTTCTCGAAGGTGTGGAGTTTTTTCAAGGAATGCGCCGAGGACAGATATAGTGTTGTCTGCACAATTTGCCTCTCGAAATTGATTAGGGGCTCTGAGAAGAGCAACCTGTCCACCACTTCAATGCGCCGTCATTTGGAATCCAAGCACTGGAATCAGTGGCAGGCAGCAACGGCAGGACAAAGGCCGCCTGCCGTTCACGCCACTGCCACTGCCTCTGCCTCTGCCTCTGCCACTGCCACTGCTGACTGTGCTGGCGATGCACTCCAGAGGACGAGCCAGGACACCACTTCATCTGCCTCCGCCACTTTGTTGACTTCTACCTCATCCTCCCCTGGTCCTGTCTTATCTCCTTCTCCTGCACCATCAAAGGCACCATCAGGCGTTTCTTTACAACAACCCACCATCTCTCAGACATTGGAGCGGCGGCAGAAATACACTGCTAACCACCCACACGCGCAAGCCTTGAACGCCAACATCGCTAAACTGCTGGCCCAGGAGATGTTGGCGTTCCGGCTTGTTGAAACTCCCGCCTTCCTGGACCTGATGGCAACTGCGGCACCTCGCTATGCCGTCCCTAGCCGTCACTACTTCTCCCGGTGTGCCGTCCCCGCCTTGCACCAGCACGTGTCACTCAACATCAGGCGGGCCCTTAGTTCCGCGCTTTGCACAAAGGTCCACTTGACCACCGACGCGTGGACAAGTGCATGCGGACAGGGACGCTACATTTCACTGACGGCACACTGGGTAAATGTAGTTGAGGCTGGGACTGCTTCCCAAACTGGCCCGGTGTACCTCGTCTCCCCGCCTAACATTCCTGGCAGGGACACGAGAAGAACACCCCCCTCCTCCTCCTCCTCTACCGCCTCCTCCTCCGCCTCCTCCTCCGCCACCGCCTCCTCCTCCGCTGTTAGATTGACCCCAGCTACGAGTTGGAAACGTTGCAGCACTGGCGTTGGTAGACGTCAGCAGGCTGTGCTGAAGCTGATCAGCTTGGGGGACAGACAGCACACTGCCTCCGAGGTGAGGGATGCCCTCCTCGATGAGACGGCAATATGGTTTGAGCCGCTGCACCTGGGCCCAGGCATGGTCGTTTGTGATAACGGCCGGAACCTGGTAGCAGCTCTGGAGCTTGCCGGACTCCAACATGTTCCATGCCTGGCCCACGTCTTCAACCTAGTGGTGCAACGTTTCCTAAAGAGCTACCCCAATGTTCCAGAGCTACTGGTGAAAGTGCGGCGCATGTGCGCCCACTTTCGCAAGTCGACAGTAGCCGCTGCTAGCTTAAAATCTCTCCAGCAACGCCTGCATGTGCCACAACACCGGCTTTTGTGCGACGTCCCCACACGCTGGAACTCAACGTTTCAGATGTTGAATAGAGTGGTTGAGCAGCAGAGACCTTTGATGGAATACCAGCTACAAAACCCTAGGGTGCCACAAAGTCAGCTGCCTCAGTTTCACATCCATGAGTGGCCATGGATGAGAGACCTTTGTGACATCCTACGGGTCTTTGAGGAGTCCACAAGGAGGGTGAGCTCTGAGGATGCGATGGTGAGCCTTACAATCCCGCTCTTGTGTGTTCTGAGAGAATCCCTGATTGACATCAGGGATAACTCAGATCACACAGAGGAGTTAGGGATAGCATCC
This sequence comes from Leptodactylus fuscus, assembly GCF_031893055.1. NCBI lineage: Eukaryota > Metazoa > Chordata > Amphibia > Anura > Leptodactylidae > Leptodactylus > Leptodactylus fuscus. The sequence goes on from NC_134271.1 coordinate 133,011,038, forward strand.
GATCCGTCACAGCTGGAGAGTAGGTCCACACATCTGTCCGCTTCACTGCGTTTAATGGAGGAGGAGGAGGAGGAGGAGGAGGAGGAAGAAGAGTTGTCCGATGATGTGATGGTGATACAGGAGGCTTCCGGGCAACTTCGAATCGTCCCATTGTTGCAGCGCGGATGGGTAGACATGGAGGATGAGGAGGAAATGGAGATTGAACTTTCCGGTGGGGCCAGAGGAGTCATGCCAACTAACACTGTGGCAGACATGGCTGAGTTCATGTTGGGGTGCTTTACAACCGACAAGCGTATTGTCAAAATCATGGAGGACAACCAGTACTGGATCTTTGCTATCCTTGACCCCCGGTATAAAAACAACATCTCGTCTTTTATTCCGGTAGAGGGGAGGGCCAATCGCATCAATGCTTGCCACAGGCAATTGGTGCAGAATATGATGGAGATGTTTCCAGCATGTGACAGTGGCGGCAGGGAGGGCAGTTCCTCCAGTAGGCAACCAAGTTCTCACCGGTCCACACAAACGAGGGGCACACTGTCTAAGGTCTGGGACACCTTGATGGCACCCCCTCGCCAAAGTGCCGCCACGGAGGGTCCTAGTGTCACCAGGCGTGAGAAGTATAGGCGCATGTTGCGGGAATACCTTTCCGACCACAGCCCTGTCCTCTCCGACCCCTCTGCGCCCTACACGTATTGGGTGTCGAAGTTGGACCTGTGGCTTGAACTTGCCCTATATGCCTTGGAGGTGCTGTCCTGTCCTGCCGCCAGCGTCCTATCTGAGAGGGTGTTCAGTGCAGCCGGTGGCATCATCACTGACAAGCGCACCCGTCTGTCAGCTGAGAGTGCCGACCGGCTTACTTTGATAAAAATGAACCACCACTGGATAGAGCCTTCATTTTTGTGCCCACCTGTGTAAAGCACCCCAACATGAAACTCCATGTCTGTACTCAACCTCTCCAATTCCTCCGCATCCTCATACTCATCCACCATAAGCGTTGCACAATTCTGCTAATACTAGGCTCCCTCCAACATGATTTCCCCCAACTCTGCTGGTTAGAGGCTCCCTCCACCCTGATTTCCACCAACTCTGCTGGTTAGAGGCTCCCTCCACCCTGCTTTCCCACAACTCTGCTGGTTAGAGGCTCCTTCCACCATGAATTTGCCCAAACTGGGCTGTTTAGAGGCTCCCTCCACCATGAATTGGTCCAAACTGGGCTGGTTAGAGGCTCCCTCCACCATGAATTGGTCCAAACTGGGTTTTTTAGAGGCTCCCTCCACCATGAATTGGTCCAAACTGGGCTGGTTAGAGGCTCCCTCCACCATGAATTTCCCAAAACTTGGCTGTTTAGAGGCTCCCTCCACCATTAATTGGTCCAAACTGGGCTGGTTAGAGGCTCCCTCCACCATGAATTGGTCCAAACTGGGGTTTTTAGAGGCTCCCTCCACCATGAATTGGTCCAAACTTGGCTGTTTAGAGGCTCCCTCCACCATGAATTGGTCCAAACTGGGGTGGTTAGAGGCTCCCTCCACCATTAATTGGTCCAAACTGGGCTGGTTAGAGGCTCCCTCCACCATTAATTGGTCCAAACTGGGCTGGTTAGAGGCTCCCTCCACCATGAATTTGCCCAAACTGGGCTGTTTAGAGGCTCCCTCCACCATGAATTTGCCCAAACTGGGCTGGTTAGAGGCTCCCTCCACCATGAATTGGTCCAAACGGGTTTTTAGAGGCTCCCTTCACCATGAATTGGTCCAAACTTGGCTGTTTAGAGGCTCCCTCCACCATGAATTGGTCCAAACTGGGGTGGTTAGAGGCTCCCTCCACCATTAATTGGTCCAAACTGGGCTGGTTAGAGGCTCCCTCCACCATTAATTGGTCCAAACTGGGCTGGTTAGAGGCTCCCTCCACCATGAATTGGTCCAAACTGGGGTTTTTAGAGGCTCCCTCCACCATGAATTGGTCCAAACTTGGCTGTTTAGAGGCTCCCTCCACCATTAATTGGTCCAAACTGGGCTGGTTAGAGGCTCCCTCCACCATGAATTGGTCCAAACTGGGTTTTTTAGAGGCTCCCTCCACCATGAATTTGCCCAAACTGGGCTGTTTAGAGGCTCCCTCCACCATGAATTGGTCCAAACTGGGTTTTTTAGAGGCTCCCTCCACCATGAATTGGTCCAAACTGGGGTGGTTAGAGGCTCCCTCCACCATGAATTGGTCCAAACTGGGGTGGTTAGAGGCTCCCTCCACCATTAATTGGTCCAAACTGGGCTGGTTAGAGGCTCCCTCCACCATTAATTGGTCCAAACTGGGCTGGTTAGAGGCTCCCTCCACCATGAATTTGCCCAAACTGGGCTGTTTAGAGGCTCCCTCCACCATTAATTGGTCCAAACTGGGCTGGTTAGAGGCTCCCTCCACAATTAATTGGTCCAAACTGGGCTAATTAGAGGCTCCCTCCACCATGAATTGGTCCAAACTGGGTTTTTTAGAGGCTCCCTCCACCATGAATTTGCCCAAACTGGGCTGTTTAGAGGCTCCCTCCACCATGAATTGGTCCAAACTGGGCTGGTTAGAGGCTCCCTCCACCATGAATTTCCCAAAACTTGGCTGTTTAGAGGCTCCCTCCACCATTAATTGGTCCAAACTGGGCTGGTTAGAGGCTCCCTCCACCATGAATTGGTCCAAACTGGGCTGGTTAGAGGCTCCCTCCACCATTAATTGGTCCAAACTGGGCTGGTTAGAGGCTCCCTCCACCATGAATTTGCCCAAACTGGGCTGGTTAGAGGCTCCCTCCACCATGAATTGGTCCAAACTGGGTTTTTTAGAGGCTCCCTCCACCATGAATTTGCCCAAACTGGGCTGGTTAGAGGCTCCCTCCACCATGAATTGGTCCAAACTGGGCTGGTTAGAGGCTCCCTCCACCATGAATTTGCCCAAACTGGGCTGTTTAGAGGCTCCCTCCACCATTAATTGGTCCAAACTGGGCTGGTTAGAGGCTCCCTCCACCATGAATTTGCCCAAACTGGGCTGTTTAGAGGCTCCCTCCACCATGAATTGGTCCAAACTGGGTTTTTTAGAGGCTCCCTCCACCATGAATTGGTCCAAACTGGGCTGGTTAGAGGCTCCCTCCACCATGAATTTCCCAAAACTTGGCTGTTTAGAGGCTCCCTCCACCATGAATTGGTCCAAACTGGGCTGGTTAGAGGCTCCCTCCACCATGAATTTCCCAAAACTTGGCTGTTTAGAGGCTCCCTCCACCATGAATTGGTCCAAACTGGGCTGGTTAGAGGCTCCCTCCACCATTAATTGGTCCAAACTGGGCTGGTTAGAGGCTCCCTCCACCATGAATTGGTCCAAACTGGGTTTTTTAGAGGCTCCCTCCACCATGAATTTGCCCAAACTGGGCTGTTTAGAGGCTCCCTCCACCATGAATTGGTTCAAACTGGGCTGGTTAGAGGCTCCCTCCACCATTAATTGGTCCAAACTGGGCTGGTTAGAGGCTCCCTCCACCATTAATTGGTCCAAACTGGGCTGGTTAGAGGCTCCCTCCACCATGAATTTGCCCAAACTGGGCTGGTTAGAGGCTCCCTCCACCATGAATTGGTCCAAACTGGGTTTTTTAGAGGCTCCCTCCACCATGAATTTGCCCAAACTGGGCTGGTTAGAGGCTCCCTCCACCATGAATTGGTCCAAACTGGGGTTTTTAGAGGCTCCCTCCACCATGAATTTGCCCAAACTGGGGTGTTTAGAGGCTCCCTCCACCATGAATTTGCCCAAACTCTGCTGGTTAGAGGCTCAATCCACCCTGATTTTCAAAACAAATGTTGGTGCCAACCTCAACTTACTACAAGGGCCAAATTCACTGCTGGTGACAAGCTCTCCTCACTGCAAGTGCCAAATACACATGTTTCAAGGTGTTTTCCTACTGTCAGAGAGGTGGTATTGAGTGTGTAAAGTGTGTAGTTGTTAGGCTGTGATGTTGGGGTAATAGAGGGTCTTTGGTGTGTTAGATGCCCCCAGACATGCTTCCCCTGCTGTCCCAGTGTCATTCCAGAGGTGTTGGCATCATTTCCTGGGGTGTCATAGTGGACTTGGTGACCCTCCAGACACGGATTTGGGTTTCCCCCTTAACGAGTATCTGTTCCCCATAGACTATAATGGGGTTCGAAACCCGTTCGAACACACGAACATTGAGCGGCTGTTCGAATCGAATTTCGAACCTCGAACATTTTAGTGTTCGCTCATCTCTAATTATTATTATTATTATTATTATTATTATTATTATTATTATTATTATTATTATTATTATTATTATTTTATTTCTGTTTAAAATGTAAAAAAAAAATAATTCATTATTGTGCATGCAAGACAAATAGTCATATGGATGTAGCATTCATTATAATCACTGCTGGCATGTTGCTGGTGCACTATTTTACCATACCAGAAATCATAGCAAGAGCTGCCCATCAATTCAGATAAATTGCCTGGCAGTGTTTGCCACCTTTTCCCCTCATATCTGTTCTGCTGCTGTCTACACCCTAAAAGAGCATTGGCGGCACAGTGAAGACCAACACTATGACTCATCTCTGTACTGTGGCACAGTGACATCACAGTACAAGAATATACTGTATAAACCACTGGTGACACACTGTTAAAAAAGCAAAATAATCATAGCAGAGAGGCCCCCCTATGATCCAGCCATTGACTCTAAAATGAAGTGGATCAATCACTAACCAGTTAAGGGGTCACACGGTGGCTCAGTGGTTAGCAGTGCAGCCTTGCAGTGCTGGAAACCTGGTGTTCAAATCCTGCCAAGGGACAAAAAAAAAAAAAAACATCTGCAAGGGGTTTGTATGTTCTCCCCATGTTTGCATGGATTTCCATCCCATATTCCAAAGACATACTGATAGGGAAAAATGTACATTGTGAGCTCTATGTGGGGCTCACAATCTACATTTAATAAAAAAAAATCACTAACCAGTTGATGCTACTGTTGAAACATATATATATATATATATATATATATATATACTAGAGGGAGGACCCGGCTTCGCACGGGTATATTACATTTTATGTTTGTGTAGTGGCCCCATAAGAATTGTCCAGTTTTGCACTGGTGTATTTTGTATGTGGTTTGTGTGTATGTCCATAAGCGTCATGTGATTATGTGGATCTCATTTTGGATGTCAGTGAAAAACCTGTGATCAGTTGTTATGGATACCTGGAGTAAAGCTGTATCTAATCCTTCCCCGTGTAGTACTGTGTTTAGATGCAAGTGTCTAATTCTTGTTGGTGTGGTACTTTGTGCAGATGCACATATCTAATCCTCCCCATGTGATATTGTGTGAAGAGGCGCGTATCTAATCCTCCAGTAAGTGAAACTGTGTGCAGACGCGCATATCTAATGACTCTGGCGTGTGGTACTGTGTGCAGATGCGCATATCTAATCCTCCCCATGTGGAACTGTGTGCTGAGACGCGTATCTAATTCTCTGGCATGTGGTACTGTATGCAGAGGCCTGTATCTAATCCTCCAAAGTGTGGTACTGTGTGCATACACGTATCTAATCCTCCCCTGTGTGGTACTGTGTGAAGAGTCCCGTATCTAATCCTACTGCATGTGGTACTGTGTGCAGACGCGTGTATCTAATTCTATGGCGTGTACAACTGTGTGCAGACGCGCGTATCTAATCCTCTGGAGTGTGGAACTGTGTGTAGACGTGTGTATCTAATCCTACGGCATGTGGTACTCTGTGCAGACGTGTGTATCTAATCCTATGGCATGTACAACTGTGTGCAGACGCGCATATCTAATCCTCTGGAGTGTGGAACTGTGTGTAGACGCGCGTATCTAATTCTACGGCATGTGGTACTGTGTGCAGACGCGCGTATCTAATCCTCCCCTGTGTGGTATTGTGTGAAGAGGCGCGTATCTAATCCTCCCCCGTGTGATACTGTGTGCAGAGACGCGTATCTAATTCTCTGGCTTGTGGTACTGTGTGCCGAGGCATGTATCTAATCCTCCAACGTGTGGTACTGTGTGCACACACGTATCTAATCCTCCCCTGTGTGGTACTGTGTGAAGAGTCGTGTATCTAATCCTACTGCATGTGGTACTGTGTGCAGACGCGTGTATCTAATTCTATGGCATGTACAACTGTGTGCAGACGCGCGCATCTAATCCTCTGGAGTGTGGAACTGTGTGTAGACGTGTGTATCTAATCCTACGGCATGTGGTACTCTGTGCAGACGTGTGTATCTAATCCTATGGCGTGTACAACTGTGTGCAGACGCGCGTATCTAATCCTGTGGAGTGTGGAACTGTGTGTAGACGCGCGTATCTAATTCTACGGCATGTGGTACTGTGTGCAGACGCGCATATCTAATCCTCCCCCATGTGGTACTGTGTGTAGACGCGCGTATCTAATCCTACGGCATGTGGTACTGTGTGCAGACGCGTGTATCTAATCCTATGGCGTGTACAACTGTGTGAAGACACGTGTATCTAATCCTCCCCTGTGTGGTATTGTGTGAAGAGGTGCGTATCTAATCCTGCAGTGTGTGGAACTGTGTGTAGAAGCATGTATCCAATCCCCCGGCATGTGGTACTGTGTGCAGACGTGCGTATATAATCCTATGGCATGTGGTACTGTGTGTAGATGCACGTATCTAATCCTCCCCCATGTGGTACTGTGTGCTGAGACGCGTATCTAATTCTCTGGCTTGTGGTACTGTGTGCAGAGGCATGTATCTAATCCTCCAAAGTGTGGTACTGTGTGCACACACACGTATCTAATCTTCCCCTGTGTGGTATTGTGTGAAGAGGTGCATATCTAATCCTACGGCGTGTGGAACTGTGTGTAGACACGCGTATCCAATCCCCCGGCATGTGGTACTGTGTGCAGATGCGCGTATCTAATCCTATGGCATGTGGTACTGTGTGTAGACGCGCATATCTAATCCTCCCCCGTGTGGTACTGTGTGTAGACGCACGTATCTAATCCTCCCCCATGTGGTACTGTGTGCTGAGACGCGTATCTAATTCTCTGGCTTGTGGTACTGTGTGCAGAGGCATGTATCTAATCCTATGGTGTGTACAACTGTGTGAAGACACGTGTATCTAATCCTCCCCTGTATGGTATTGTGTGAAGAGGTGCGTATCTAATCCTACGGCGTGTGGAACTGTGTGTAGACGCGCGTATCCAATCCCCCGGCATGTGGTACTGTGTGCAGATGCGCGTATCTAATCCTATGGCATGTGGTACTGTGTGTAGACGCGCATATCTAATCCTCCCCTGTGTGGTACTGTGTGTAGACGCACGTATCTAATCCTCCCCATGTGGTACTGTGTGCTGAGACGCATATCTAATTCTCTGGCTTGTGGTACTGTGTGCAGAGGCATGTATCTAATCCTCCAAAGTGTGGTACTGTGTGCACACACACATATCTAATCCTCCCCTGTGTGGTATTGTGTGAAGAGGCGCGTATATAATCCTTCAGCGTGTGGAACTGTGTGTAAATGCGCGTATCTAATCCTACTGCATGTGGTACTGTGTGTAGACGCACGTATCTAATCCTACTGCATGTGGTACTGTGTGAAGACGCGTGTATCTAATCCTATGGCGTGTACAACTGTGTGAAGACATATGTATCTAATCCTCCCCTGTGTGGTATTGTGTGAAGAGGTGCGTATCTAATCCTACAGTGTGTGGAACTGTGTGTAGACGCATGTATCCAATCCCCCAGCATGTGGTACTGTGTGCAGACGCGCGTTTATAATCCTATGGCATGTGGTACTGTGTGTAGACGCGCGTATCTAATCCTCCCCCATGTGGTACTGTGTGCTGAGACGCGTATCTAATTCTCTGGCTTGTGGTACTGTGTGCAGAGGCATGTATCTAATCCTCCCCCATGTGGCATTGTGTGAAGAGGCACGTATCTAATCCTCCGGTAAGTGAAACTGTGTGCAGACGTGCATATCTAATCTTACGGCATGTGGTACTATGTGCAGATGCGCGTATCTAATCCTCTGGCGTGTGGTACTGTGTGCAGACAGGTGTATCTAATCCTCTGGCGTGAGGTACTGTGTGCAGATGCACGTATCTAATCCTCCCCCGTGTGGTACTGTGTGCTGAGATGCGTATCTAATTATCTGGCATGTGGTACTGTGTGCAGAGGCTTGTATCTAATCCTCCAAAGTGTGGTACTGTGTGCACACACACGTATCTAATCCTCCCCTGTGTGGTATTGTGTGAAGAGGCGCGTATCTAATCCTTCTGCATGTGGAACTGTGTGTAGACGCACGTATCTAATCCTACTGCATGTGGTACTGTGTGAAGACGCGTGTATCTAATCCTATGGCGTGTACAACTGTGTGCAGACGCGCGTATCTAATCCTCTGGAGTGTGGAACTGTGTGTAGACGCGTGTATCTAATCCTAAGGCATGTGGTACTTTGTGCAGATGCGTGTATCTAATCCTATGGCGTGTACAAATGTGTGCAGACGCGCGTATCTAATCTTCTGGAGTGTGGAACTGTGTTTAGACGCCTGTATCTAATCCTTCGATATGTGGAACCGTGTGCAGATGTACGTATCAAATCCATCAGTGTGTGGAACTGTGTGCAGAAGCGCGTATTTAATTCTCTGGTTTGTGAGACTCTGTGCAGACCCGTGTATCTAATCCTCTGGTGTGTAATACTGTGTGCTGATCTGTGTATCTAATCCTCTGATGCGTGTATCTCAGTTTGGATATCAGTGTTGTATTGTGCATGTGGAGTGACCATGTGTATTGCAGTTGGAATATGAGTGAAAGTCTTGCAGGTTTGTATTGGCTAAGGTGTGGGGGGGCACTGTGTTTGGAATGCTGTATTTCAGCAATGGTACATCCAAGCGAGTTGGAGTCTCGTCTTAAACCTTCCCGGATATCTGAAGTATCTCTGTACCAAATTTGGTGAAGATCGGTCCAGTCGTTTGGTTCGCATTAGAGCACAGACAGACAGACAGACAGACAGACAGAAATTCATTTTTATAATATAGGGAGATATATATTTTACAGGCAAAGTATAATGCCTGTAAAATATAGAATGCCTGGCGTTTTCAGTCAATGTATAAAATGGGAGAATCATTCCGTACTTTGCCTAGACTATAGAATGCCAAATGATATTTAGGCAAAGTATGAAACCCCCCAAGCGAGCTCCGTGAAGTGAGTGAAATGTAGTGAAAACAGTCGTCATACTGGATAGTAGTTGCTGACGCCTTCTTTAACAGGATAAATGAGTTTAGTTTGTTTCCTACTATCATCACATCGTAGCGATTCAGCAACCGCTAGTCCTTGGGTTCCTTCTTACGCTAGGTTCACACCTGCGTTTGGGTCTCCGTTCTGTGGTTTCCGTCTTCTGCATGCAAGAAGACGGAAACCACAGAACGGGTGCGGCAGTGAGCGTTTTATGCTCTCCACCGCGAAACCGTTTTTTTTTTAAATCCGGACACAGAGTACTGCATGTCCGACTCTGCATGTCCAATTAAAAAACCCGGTTTCACAGCGGAGAGCATAAAACGCTCACCGCCGCTCACGGCCGGACAGCTTTCTCACCCATTCAAATGAAGATACTGAGATACTGCTGCTAGCAAGAGCAGTTTAATATAGTATATGAACATAAATTCATAACAGTCATGAAGCCATATCATTTACCAGGATAAAAAGTAGCCTATGTGTTATTCGAGGTTACAAACTATTTAGCCGTTTTTGCGTGATTGATTAACAAACACAAAAACACACAAACATACACATCTATAGTATTAGTAGGATGATGCAGGTACATGTGGCGATGGAGATTCAAAGTTCCTAATCTTTCTGCTTCTGTATTTGGATGACCATGACTTACTTTCTTCTTAATAAATCTGGAACTCTGCAACAAATATGCTGTGTGGCAATGAGCGTTTCCTTTTCATTCACTACCCTATTTTTAACAGGCATTTTTTTGCACGGGCCCTTTTATGTTACAAAATCTGAATTATTTGGATAGTAAAAAAAAGTATATGAAAAATTAGTTCAATTGGTTTTTGTGTTTGACAAGAATATATATAAAAAACAATTGTTAATTGTTAAACAAGTCTTACAAGTGCATCTCAATAAATCAGAATATCATCAAAAAGTTATTTTTTTTTTAATAATTCAATTGAAAAAGTGAACCCCATATATTATATTGAGTCATTACAATCAGAGAGAACTTTTCTAGTGTTTTTCTATCAATATTAATGATTATGGCGTACAGCCAAGGAAAACCCAAAAGTCGTTATATCAGAAATTTAGATTAAATAAAGCCAAAACAGCTGCAAAGGCTTCCTAAGCATTTAAAAGTGTTCCTTAGTCTGGTTCAGTAGGTGACACAATCATGGGGAAGACTACTGACTTGACAGATGTACAGAGGGAAGTCATTGACACACTCCACAAGGAAGGTAAGCCACCAAAGGTCATTGCTAAAGAAGCCGGCTGTTCACAGAGTGATGTATCAAAGCCTATTAACGGAAAATGGAGTTGAAGGAAAAAGTGTAGTAGAAAAAGGTGCACAAGCAACCAGGATAACCGCAGCCTTGATAGGATTGTTAAGAAAAGGCCATTCAAAAATTTGGGGAAGATTCATAAGGAGTGGACTGCTGCTGGAGTCAGTGCATCAAGAGCCACCACACACAGACTTATCGCATGCCAGTAGTTTCTTAGCTGTGCCAAGGAAAGAAAAAACTGGACGACTGCTCAGTGGTGGAAGGTGCTGTTTTCAGATTAAAGTAAATTTTGCATTTCATTTGAAAATCAAGGTCCCAGAGTCTGGAGGAAGAGTGGAAAGGCTTCTGTACACAATCCAAGCTGCTTGAGGTCTATTGTGAGGTTTCCACCATCAGTGATGGTTTGGGGAGCCATGTCATCTACTGGTGTAGGTCCACTGTGTTTTATCAAGACCAAAGTCAGTGCAGCCGTCTACCAGGAAATTCTAGAGCACTTCATACTTCCCTCTGCCCACAAGCTTTTTAGAGATGGAAATTTCATTTTCCAACAGGACTTGGCACCTGTCCACACTGTCGAAAGTACCAAGACCTGGTGTAATAACCACAGTATCACTGAGCTTGATTGGCCAGCAAACTCGCCTGACCAATCTATGGGGTATTTTCAAGAAGAAGATGTGAGACCCCAGACCCAACAATGCAGACAAGTTATCAAAGCGACCTGGGATTCCATAACACGTTCTCCACAGTGCCACAGGCTTATTTCCTCCATCCCACATTGCCGCATTAATGACGTCATTCATGGAAAAGGAGCCCTGACCAAGTATTGAGGGTATTTACTGGACAGACTTTTCATTTGGCCAACATTTCTGTGTTATTTTTATTTTATTTTTTTTTTACAGTTGGTCTTATATAATATTCTAATTCTCTGAGGTAATGACTTTTGGGTTTTCCTTGGCTGTAAGCCATAATCATCAACATTAATAGAAAGGAACACTTAAAAAAGTTTTCTATGTAATGACTCACTATATGGGGTTCACTTTTTCAATTGAATTACTAAAAATTTTTTACTTTTTGATGATATTATAAATTATTGAGATGCACTAGTATGTAATAAATCTCAGTGAAAAGACGGAGGAATACTCAACTTTACTAGTTTTAGTATAACTAGACATTAACTTCACTATCCCCAGGAGTCTTTGTAACTGGTATGTAACTATTTTTTAGCAATGAAAAAAAAACGGAACAATTTTGTAGTTTAGCCTTGATTTATTTTAAAAACCTAAAATTCCAGAATACAAATGAAAAATGTAAGAATATTCAGTAGAAATAATGTATATAAAATAAATGGAAATAGACCCCCATAGTACCAGCTTCTATTTGGAGTTTACAACACACATATTCTAAAACTTCCCAAATTTATCAAAATGTGTCAGGATGGACAATTTGAAGCATTTTCTTTTTTAATTCGGTTTATTTCTATGATTTAGTGAACTAAACAGAAATATATATATATATATATATATATATATATATATATATATATATATATATATACTGAAGCAAAATATAGTATTAGACATATAGAATATTACTTAGTCGCTTAATTTTTTCACCAAAGGTAGAGGTCAGTGGTATGCTGGAAACATCTTTACCGTCCTTCCACTCCATACACCACAATGGTGCTGCCGTTAGGTCTTTAAATTTGGCACCCGCTCTGAAGCAGAGCCATAGTTGCCAGGTTTCACAGTGGAAAGTCTGTTCCCGAGACATTCCTCATCTCTCCAGTACTCAATCTGCTGCAGGACAGCTTCTGCTGTGAGGTCTTGGGAACCATCTAGTTCCTATGAAGCCCTGTCATAGGAATATAGGTAAGAAGATAAGAAATGTTCTGGTCTTCAGGAGAGCAGCAGCAGAAATAGGCTGACAACTGCGAGCAGTAGAAAATGCGAGCAAAGACGGCTTCAGACGCCTTCAAAAATTTAGAAGTGGGTGGATCTAAATTTGCCACAATGTGCATAGCGTGCCACATATTTTGACCCTCTTTCTGTCCTCTGAAAGTTAGGTGGTATGCATTGTCAGGATCAGAATGTTCTTTGGAAGTTTCTGTGCCTTGTGCAAACACCACCATGTATGAATATCTTGTAAGATGAGTATCTGGTACAGCAAAAGACCAACACTCAGGCCAAAACTTCTCCACTGTCAAAAGGATTCAATCCTGGTAAAGCTGGGTTCTGTAGGGCACTCCTCACAGAGATCCGCTGGGATGATCCATGGTTTGAAATCTGGTTTATCGAGGCTAAAACAATGTACTTGGGCTTAAAATCCTTTAAAGTAAAGAGACAGCCAGAACAATTTCAAGAGGCAAAAAGGCAGCAAGATAGCAGTTCAAAGGTCAAAATAAATAATTAAATAATTAATGTGTAAATGTATATACATATTAAGCATATTAAGATAAGGTAAGATAAAATAATCCTTTAATAGTCCCACAATGGGGAAATGTCAGTGATACAGTTTCATAGATGGTACAGTAGTATATAACAAGAGAGAAAACACATACAAGCTCATGGCAGATAGAGAAATCCTAGGAATCAGAGCAACTAAAAAAGAAAGAAACACAGACACACTGCAGGATCATTTAGTTCTCTGTGTGAAGTGATGTTAATAATACAGCCTACTGCAGTTGTAGGACATGAGGAGGGGGGGTCACAGCATATATATATTAAAGTCATTACCCAATACAAGGTACATTATTATTACTATTATTCTTCAAGATAAAAGCCCAATTTGTTACTATATTAGAAAAAAAAAAAACAGTTGTGAGGAGGGGCTGATGGGTAGAATGCACAGTAGGTTCACCTCTAGTATATTTATCTCAATGGTACATATGCTACTGATACATGCCCACAAGTTGGTTCTAGAGAACCAATAACCACTGTAGCTCAGAAGAGAACTCCCAAACCCAACATGAGCCAGCTCTGATCTTAAGATGTGCATTGACATAAGATGATAGTATGGGAGAAGGTATATATATACCTGCATATAATTAGTTATGCAGATTCTTGTCATGTAATTGCATTGTTACTGTTTTTCTCCTGGTAGTGGAAAAATCTTTTTCCTCTTGTATACTACAAATTACAACTTCTGTTTACCCAATAATTCAGTGTGTTCTTAAGTGAAAGCTTACTGTTTTGAATTAAATGTCAGCTTTGAAGGTTTCCAAAGAAAATAGAAACAACATCATCCAGCTCATCCACAGTGGTCTCGGCCAAAAAAATTGCCAAACTGCATCATGAAATTGCCATGAGAGAATAACACAAATTGAAGTCCATCCATCCATTCAAAAACTAAGAGATGGACATCCAGGCAAAATATCGAAGTCAACAAGTTGGCTCATCACATGGTATATCAGTTCTTCTGCGACAAAAACAGTAGCGGAGGAGGTCTTGTATGCTTCATAATATTGAGATCACAGACATTCATACAATCTCTGTGCGATGTGCATTACACAAGTCTGGAATGATGGCTTAAAAAAAGCGAAGAAGCCTTAACTTCAATATTGTCAGAAGAAGTGTCAACTCGAGTTTGCAAAAAAGTACAAAAAAAGTGGACAGTAGATGGAAAAAGGGTGATTTGGATTCATGAGACAAAAGTCAATAGACTGGGCTGTGATGTGTGCAAATGGGTCTGGAAGAAACAAGGGACAAAGGGGGCTAAAGGATTGAGAAATTGAAGGAACTCTCAAGTTTGGTGGAGGATGCCTAATGATATAGGGTTGTTTCACAGTCAAAGGTGTTGAATAGGATCGATGGTGGTCTCAATGCTGAGCTATATGTGAATATCCTACACTATCATACACTCGATTACTATGGCTATGAAAAGGATGATATAGTGTTCCAGCAGGACATCAACTCAAATCATACATCAAGATTAGCAAAGAAATGGTTCAATGGCAATGAAGTAGAGGTACTGGATTGGCCCTCACAGTCATCTGATCTCAACCCAATCCAACCTATTGCTTGTAGAGTGAGCCGAACACTATGCACCAACATCGAGAACGTGTTGAAAAGACCTAGGATCAGAGTTTGGTCGAGACATGCTTGAATATGACCAACAACATGCCCAGAAGAATTTAGGGAAAAATATGCAAATCTTTTTTCCAAGATGTAACTAGGAAGAGGGCAGCAAACAGAGGCACTGTTTTCCTATTTACATCTTGGAAAACAGATTTGCATATTTTTCCCATAATCCCCCAATGGAGCTAAAAAGGCTTTTTTTTGTAGGTCTCCATACGCCTGTGAAGGTACTCTCTCCTTAAAGAGTGATGTTATCCACAGAACCAGAAAAATTCAGGCAGTGTTGAAAGCCAAAGGTGGATTTACAAAATACTAATAAAAAATAAAAATTTAGATTTTTAGTAGAGATGAGCGAGTACTATTTGGATCAGCCGATCCGAACAGCACGCTCCATAGAAATGAATGGATGCACCTGGTACTTCCGCTTTGACAGTGGCTGGCCGCTTAACCCCCCGCGTGCCAGCTACGTCCATTCATTTCTATGCGAGCGTGCTGTTCAGATCGGCTGATCCGAACAGTAC
This sequence comes from Leptodactylus fuscus, assembly GCF_031893055.1. Taxonomy (NCBI): domain Eukaryota; kingdom Metazoa; phylum Chordata; class Amphibia; order Anura; family Leptodactylidae; genus Leptodactylus; species Leptodactylus fuscus. The sequence continues at coordinate 133,026,126 of NC_134271.1, forward strand.
TCGCTCATCTCTAATTTTTAGGATCAAACAGTAAAATGCAGTTACATGACAAGAATCTGCATAATTAATCATATGCTAAATAGTTACAAGACAAATTTATGTGTGAGAAGGTATGTTGGAAAATTGTGCATATTTTTCTTTTCAAACAATAACATTTGTCTCTCAATATAGGTCTGAAAGTTATTAACCCTTATAAATACACAGCTCCGTTTAGGATGTACGTGATATATAATGAGTAGAGATGAGCGAACAATAAAATGTTCAAGGTTCGATATTCGTTTCCAGTAGCCCCTCAATATTCGACTACTAGAATCGAATATCGAACCCTATTATAGTCTATGGGGGGAAAATGCTCGTTTCAGGGGTAGGCAACGTTCGATCAAATTATACTTACCAAGTCCACGAGTGAGGGTCGGGCTGGATCCTCCGAGAAGTCTTCTCCGTGCAGCGTCCCCGCGGCGTCTTCCGGCTCTGAATTCACTCTGCCAGTCACCGGGACTGTGCAGAGCCGACTGCGCATGCCCGCACTACAAAGCTTGATGCCTGGCAGAGTGAATTCAGAGCCGGAAGACGCCGCGGGGAAGCTGCACGGAGAAGACTTCTAAAGATAGGAGAAGAACCTAGCATTCGGCCATTCAATGCTGGTTCTGCATCGAACTTTTCCATTCGAATAGCGAGGGGTGATCAACAAGACGGACACACAATATGCCAGTCTTTATGAATTCCCCTCACTTTTTATTATTTCCAATCAATAGTTATTTAGTTTAAAATGTTTAATGACGTTTAGATCAGATCTAATAAGTATAATATAACATTTAGGAATAAATATTAACCCCAGTAATCCAGCACTAGACGTGAGGATAGCAAATATCTCAACCGCCACAACATATTTCCCTTTGCTGCTCAGATAAGCTGGTATAAAGGATATCCAGACACTGCAAAACACTAACATACTGAATGTAATAAATTTGGCTTCATTGAAAATATCGGGTAAATTCCGAGCTAAAAAAGCAATGATGAAACTGGCAATGGCTAAGAATCCCATATATCCTAGAACACAATACAGTCCAAAGGAACCCTCCTTACATTCAGCCAATATCCTCTCAATGTCATCATCCATGTTATAATATGGGAACGGTGGAGATTTCCCAAGCCAAATACCGCATATTATAACTTGGAACATTGTACAAAGTAAGACAATACAGTTGGGCCATCGGGATTTGATCCAGTTATTTAATTTACTTCCTGGTCTGGTGGCATGGAAAGCAGTAACAACTAATATGGTTTTGGCCAAGATGGAGGATACGGCCATGGAGAATGTAATTCCGAACACTGCCTGTCTAAGAAGACATGTCACATTGTTAGGAAGACCGATGAATAATAATGGACACAGAAAACACATCTTGAGGGATAGAAGGAGGATATAGCTGAGATCTCTATTGTTAGCTTTTACAACTGGAGTGTCTCTGTATTTGATAAATGTCATTGTAACTAAACAAGTCAGGAGAAATAATACGACTGATACAAGAAGCAAACATATTCCAAGAGGTTCCTCGTAATATAAGTATATTAGGACCTTAGGAACGCACGCTACTTTTTCTTTATTCGGCCATTCAGTTATTGGGCATTTGGAACATTTATCCACATCTGAAAATATATAATAACATTATTTATTAATTTTCAGTAACAATAATGACTGACTAATATGTTTTGACGTTATTAAAAAAAAATGCAAGAAAAATTATACATAGGTTGTAGGTTCTGGCGTGAGGTAGGCCGGAGGCCTCCACTAGAGTTTGCGGAGGTTCCGGTTTTCCCCTGGCGCCGGAGCCTGCACTTCCGGGGTTAGGGGATTAGCGGCGGGGCTGAGGATATTTAGGCCTCATTTTGCTCCTGGCCCGCCGCTGGTTATTCATGTTACCGCAGCATCAGCTCCCTAAAGATACCTTCCTGCCTGGCTCCTGTCCCTGCTATTCCTGTACCTTCTGCCTGTGTATGACCTGGCTTGCTTTACAGACCTCCTCTCCGTGATCCTGATTTGGCTACTCCTTTGACCTTCTGTGTATGACCTTTTGGCTGTCTCCTGACCTCCCTTTTGGATCTTGATTTGGCTACCCTGCTGACCTCCTGTGTATGACCCGGCTGTCCTGACTTTGCTGCTGCCTCTTCCCTCTGCTACCTTGTGACTTCCAGTTGACAACTCGGTTTGCCTGACTACGGATTTACTTCCTTGGCTTCTGCATGTCTTCCTTGGTCTACCTTCCTACCATCCTGAACCCACCTGCTCTTCCGAACTTCACTCCAAGGTTAGTGTCTGTGTACTTCTGGGTCCTCTTCCTTGGGGTTAGCTGGGTGTGTGTCACTCTCTGGGCAGTTGCGGATCTGGGCCTTGGACTTTTACCAAGTCCCACTCCACCATCAGGAGCTCTGGTAAAGAACTCTGGGGCCTGTTTCCACTCCGGTTGGGAGAGCGTAGCACACCCAGGACTGTTTTACCTCAACGCTTGGGGATTCTAGTTTCCCTAGACGTTACAGAGTTGTTTGTTTCATTAGGTTCCTAACAGAATGTTTTTCTTTCTAGAATAGTTACTAAAAATTCAGTAGTCCCATCTCCTCCCCAACAGAGAAGATCTTCTCAAAGATCAAAAGAAAGTGAATTAACAGCAACATAATGCCAAGTGACAGAATTATCTGAAATATTTGTCTTCTACTATAAACTCCAATATAATGACAAGGAAGGGAACAGCTGTGCGCACACAACTAGAATCCCCCCTAACATGTTGTACTGCATGATTTGTGTTGGTAAGTACAAAACTTCATTCACCCCTGATAACACTTTTGTCCCCCAGGAGCACTGACTTCACTCAGATTCTACTAGTTCAGCAGAATATGGCTGCATCTGATCACACTATAAGGCCCACAGAAATCTAATCTAAGGAAAATGCTTTTTTAAAAAAAATTTCATCCAATGTGATTTCACTGGCAAGGCAGGTTTGACGCAAATTATTATAAGAACATACACATTGAATATGGCTGCACCAGTCTCTTGTTCTTTGGGGTTTTTTTTTAATGTAGATTGTAAGCCCCACATAGGGCTCCAAATGTACATTTTTTTTCCTTATCAGTATGTCTTTAGAGTATGGGATGGAAATTCACGCAAACACAGGGAAAACATACAAACTCCTTGCAGACATTCTTTTTTTTGCTCTTGGCAGGATTCAAACCCAGGACTCCAGCGCTGCAAGGCTGTAGTGCTAACCACTGAGCCACCATTCTGCAAGCTTCTAGCTTTCTGTGTGTTAAGATACATTTGAAGGGAATCTGTCACCAGAACCCAGCATATCACTCTAAACACACAAACAGATAGCTATCACCTAAAACCTATTCTGTTTTCCCATTGAGCTTGAGCTGTTTGGAGCAATGCTCTATCTCAGAGGTAGGGAATGTACGGCTCTCCAGCTGTTGCAAAACTACAACTCCCAGCTTGCATACTTGCTCTGTTTTTCTTGGAACTTCCATGGAAGTGAATGGAGAATGTTGGGAGTTGTAGTTTTACAGCAGCTACCCCTGCTCTATCTGGTCGGGATCCCTGTCAGCTTGCGATATTCGCGAGTTGACTTTTTCCCATAGGAATGCATTGACCAGCATTGATTGGCCGAATGCCATACAGAGTACAGCATTCGGTCAATCAACGCTGGTTCTGCCGGAGGCTCATCTGTGAGGAGGCAGAGTCTAAGATCGGACCAGAATGGAGACTGCTGTGGACCGATCTTAGACTCCGCCTCCTCCGGCAGAATCAGCGTTGATTGGCCGAATGCTGTATGGCATTCGGCCAATCAATGCTGGTCAATGCATTCCTATGCCGAGATGTAGCGGAGCTGGCTGTGCGCTCACCATGACTACACCGGAGATGCAGCCAAGCTGAGCGCACGACCAGCATTGCTACACCGGGGATGAATCAGAGATGTAGCAGAGCTGAGTGTGCGCTGAACCCTGCTGCACACTCAGCTCTGCGGCATCAGAGATGTACAGTAGCAGAGCTGAGTGTGCGCTCGAGCCCTGCTGCACTCTCAGCTCTTCTGCATCTCAGATGTAGCAGAGATGAGTGTGTGCTGAACCCAGCTGCACACTCAGCTCTGTTATATCTCTTATGCAGAAGAGCTGAGTGTGCAGCAGTGTTCAGTGCACACTCAGCTCTGCTGAATCTCTGCTGCAGCAGAGCGGAGTGTGCAGCAGGGTGCAGCGCACACTGAGCTCTGCTACATCTCTGGTGTAGTAGAGCTTAGCGCATGTCCGGCTCTGCTTCATCTCCGGTGTGGCAGAGCTCTCCGTGCGCTGAGCTCGGTTGCATCTCCAGAGTAGCCGAGCTCAGCGCACGGCCAGCTGTGCGTCATCTCCAGTGTAGCAGTGCTGGTCGTGTCCTCAGCTCAGCTGCATCCCTGGTGTAGCCCAGCAGAGCACTCGGCCAGCTCCACTACATCTCAGCATAAGAATGCATTGACTAGCGTTGATTGGCCGAATGCCATACAGAGTACAGCATTCGGCCAATCAAAGCTGGTTCTGCCAGAGGAGGCGGAGCCTAAGATTGGTCCACAGCAGTTTCCATTCTGGTCCGATCTTAAACTCCGCCTCCTCACAGACGAGCCTCCAGCAGAACCAGTGTTGATTGGCCGAATGCTGTACTCTGTATGGCATTCGGCCAATCAACGCTGGTCAATGCATTCCTATGGGAAAAAGTCAGCTTGCGCATATCGCAAGCTGACAGGGATCCCGACGTAATACAGTGACTTGGGCATGATAGATGCCCCCAGACATGCTTCCCCTGCTGTCCCAGTTGCATTCCAGGGTGTTGGCATCATTTCCTGGGGTGTCATAGTGGACTTGGTGACTCTCCAGAGTCAAAGAATGGGATCCCCTGAAACGAAGCATTTTTTCCCCATAGACTATAATGGGGTTCGATATTCGTTCGAATAGTCGAATATTGAGGCGCTATTCGAAACGAATATCAAATATTTTACTGTTCGCTCATCTCTATTCTTTATTTTTTTATTTTTTTGCTAGAGACTGCAACCAATGGAGTCTTAGCCTTTATGAGGATCTAGTTGGGGGGAAAAAGTGAAACATTGTTTTGAAGGGATTGCTATAGAATAAAGATTTATAGGTTTATAATATAGGAATACATATATTTATTTTATTATTTTTACACAATGGCTATATTTTTCTAGAATTATGGTTACTATATTGAATAGAGAGTTAAGATACTACAGAGACAATATTTGACAATTTGTAATTCTAGTTCACTTACTTGTCTCATTTGAAACCTCCCCATCTGAGCAGGGGACACATCTATAACAACAAGATGAATAGGGCTCTTTTGGTGATTTTCTATAGCCAGGGAAGCAAATTGTGCTGCATGTTGAACGTGGAGTCTATGAAGAGAGAGGAAATGGAAACAAGTTTGGGGTGAATTGACTTAAAGAAGAACTCCAATTATAAACTGACTTTGCATAAATGAACAGTTCAAGTAAATATAACAAACTTTATGATATATCTTAATAAATAAATGTGTTTCCTTCTCCACTTATCAGGTTGAGTTACTGTAACATCTCTGCCTGTTCGGGCCTCTGCGCCACCCTCTGCTCGCGTGCTGCGGCGCAGGAGGCGTGTGCAGTTTGATAATCTGCTTAAAGTTTTTAGTTGCACTGTGTGAACTCAGCTCTAGTTCTGTGATTGCATTTGCACCACACCCGTCTCCTGCCAATGTTGCCTCTGTCCATTAAGTGTTTGATTTTGTCTTGCCTATGATTGACAACTTTCCTTCCTATCAGGTTCAGGGCGGGTTCTTCCTCCCCTATTTAGTCTTGGCTCACAGTCACACTGGTGCCGGTTATTGCCTCTTGCTTGCTGGTTTTTCTTGCTGTTATATTACTTGTATTCTAATCCTTGACCTCTGGCTTCCCTACTGACAATTCTTTTGGACTCTGATTTGGCACTGCATCGCTCTCTTGTTACCGAACCCTGGCTAGCTGACCTCCCTTTGTTGTTGTTCGTCTTGTCTGCGTTTTGTGTTTCACGTATTCAGGGAGGGACTGTCTTCGTGGTTGTCGCCTATTACCTAGGATAGGGTCTGGCAATAGGAAGGGAAACTGGGGGGTTTCAGCTTAGGGTTCACTGTCTCTTGTGCCCCATCCCAGGGTTTAAACAGTTACTGAGAATTGCTGTCCTAGCAATTCCCTTACAGTTACCTTTTTACATTAGTCTATAGGGAGGGGACAGAAGGGGAGACTGCTGGAAATGAAACTCAAATAACTTTAGATACCCCTTAGCAAATTTTGTTCATGACCCTCTTCATGTTCTTCTAATTTTCTGCCTTTCGTAGGCATCCACATCTGCACTATAAGCCAACCGCGCATGTTCTGTTGCCATTTTGCAGCGTTCTGTTCTATGCTAGGCAGGCTTGATGGGCCTTGTTCTTCACACGTTTTAACTTTGCTGTAACCTGTCATCCAAGTACTAAAAACACGCAAGCCGATGTTCTTTCTCAAAGCTTTTGTGCCAGTAATGCTGTAGAAAATCTCCAAGAAAAATCCTGTCCCCTGGAGTGGTAGTGGCCACTATAAACCCTGTTCTTGCCACGTCTGTGGTTCATTTTCAAGATTATGCTCTCAGAAATATTCCCACTTGGAAATTATTTGTATCCCTCAACAGGGGTGGATCCAGGACCGGGCGAGCTGGGCAACCGCCCAGGGCCCCGTGCCACAGCCCGGACCCAGCACTGCACCTCTAATGGGGGCGGCAGCGCGGGCGATTTTCTTTTTCTTTTTTTTTGTTTTTTTCTTTGAACCAGCGCAGGAGAGCTGCTGCTCTCCGTGTGCTGGTTCAGACATGTACGTATCAGCATAGGCCGCGTCATCAAGCCGACCACACTGATATGTAGACGTCTGACGTCTGCCAAGAGAAAAGGATTGCAGAGGCAGCGGGAGCAGCAGCAGCGTTATCGGTAAGTATAATAACATTTTTTTTTGTTTTATTTACCAACCTCCCCGGACCTGATCCCTGCCGCCCCCGCTTCCCCTTGTAGAGTCCTGCAGTGAATAGGCCGGGGCTAGGCCATGATCCCACTGCCGCTCTTATTACACTCGGGGGTCTTTTTCAGACTCACTAAAATGAGCCATTTTACACTGCTAAAAAAGCTTCCGAGTGCTCGACACTGCCTCTCTGGTCATTAACCATAGTTTTTTTAGGGTACCAGAGAATATTGTGTCTGAAAGGGAAGTATTTTTTTCCTGGTTTTCGAGGGAGTTTTCTGATCATCTGGGGATCTCTTTGTCTTTTTCGTCTGCATTCCATCCAGAGACCAGTGGACAGATGAAGAGACTCAACCAGTCTCTTGAACAATACCTGAGGTGTTTTGTGTCTGATGCCCAGGAACAGTGGAGGAAGTTCCTTCCATTGGCGGAGGTAATAAAAGAAGGAACTCCTCCACTAAGATGTCTCCATTTTACTGTAACTATGGTTTTAACCCTAGATACTCATCTTTTCAAAGTAATGAACCTAATAATCTTACCACTGGACAGACTTATCGACAACTATGCACAGTATGGGCCCAGGCTCTGCAGAACCTGGTAAAAACCCAAGAGAATCAAAAAAGTCAGGCAAATACTGTAAGAGATGCTTATCGGGTCCTGATTACAAGGTAAAATCGGGTTTGGCTGTCCACAAAAATTTGCGCCTTAGGGTTTCATCTGCAAAATTTTCTCCACCACACTGTCATTCATGTTATTAATCCGGTTTCAATTAAACTACGACTGCCTAAGTCTTTCCAAAATCATAATGCGTTCAATAAATTTGTTTTGAAAATGTACATTACACCTGTCACTCCACCCGAATTTGTGTTAATTCTGGGGAAACTAGAATATGAAGTTGAAAAAATTCTAGATTCCCCTTGGGTATGAAACTCGGTCCAGTACCTGGTATATTGGAGGGGTTATCGCCCTGAAGAGCGGAAGTGGGTCCCTGGCAAGAACCTTCATGCTTCACGCATGATGTTGTTTCATCAGCAGAATCCTTTTAAACCTGGGTTGTCTGATGAGAATCTGGTGCCCCCATATAAAAGGGGAGATACTGTTACGTCTGCAGAATCCACTTGCAGACTGCGGCAGAGGAGGTGTGTTAGTTTTGATTCCTTGCTTAGGATTCTAGTTGCCCTGTCAGAGAACTGTCCTATTCCCTCAACTTTGTAATTAATTTTCCAACACACCCATCACCCATCTGCTATGTGATTGACAGCCCATCTTCTTTTCAAGTCTGAGGCGGGTTCTTCCTTCTGATTTATTTGCTCACATTCACATTGGTGCTTGCTATTGCCTTGCGTCTGCTGACTGCTACTCATGCCGTTGTTACCTGTATTCATATTCCTGACCTTTGGCTTTACCTTTGGCTATTCTCCCGGACTTTGATTCTGTACTGCATTGCTTGACTAATGGCTAGCTAGTAGGGTTGAGCCGATCCTGACTTTTCAGGATCGATTTTAAAATCTGATTTCCAATCATTTTTCATTCGAACCCGATCTCGATCCCAATTCTGATCCCAATGCAAGTCTATGGGATTTTTTTTTAAATCGGAGATCGGATTTTAAAAGCAATCCTATTCACTATACAGCATGTAATCTAACAATTGAACGCTTTAATTGTTAGAATCCACGCTGTGTAGTGAATCACTAAGTAGCCAGAGGATTTTTTTTTTAATCCTCTGGCTACTTAGTCCCCCCTGGTGTCCACTTACCTCTAAAGATGGCTGGTCCGCTGCTTCTCCTTCTTCTTGTCCTGGCTGCCGGTCCAGCTGCAGTCTTCTCTGCCTCGCTGCCCCCTCCCTGCCAGGTTAGGAGAGTGTGGGTGGGTTAGGAGAGTGTGGGCGGGTACTGGGACGGGAGATGTGACGTCTCCCTGCTCTGTACCTGCCCGCACTCTCCTAACCCGCCCACACTCTCCTAACCTGGCAGGGAGGGGGCCGCGAGGCGAAGAAGACTGCAGCTGGACTGGCAGCGAGGCGAACAGCAGCGGAGCAGCCATCTCTGGAGGTAAGTAGCTACAAGACATGTTAGTTTAGCCTCCCATTAGAATGAATGGAGGCAGCCGGCGTGCAGGGGGTTAAGGCTGTGTGTCGACTGTTTCCATTAATTCCTATGGAACCGTAGCGGAGCCTTCACACTGAGTATACACTATATACTCAGTGTGAAGGCATTGTGGGAAATACTACCAATCCCGATCCCACCTAAAAAGATCGTGTTCGGAATTCCGATCGCGATCATGAAATTTTCTCGATCGCCGATCGGAATCCGATTTTTTCCGAACACGATCGCTCAACCCTACTAGCTGACCACTCTTTTGTTGTTATTTGTCTAGTCTGCATTCTGCTACTTCACTTATGTTAAAAGCAAAAGAAAAGTGAAGGAGACCATTGGAGTCCTGAAGAATGACAAAGGAGAAACAGTCAACATGGTGGAACAGCAGGTGGAGCTACTAAATTCATATTTTGTATCCGTCTTCTCCCAAGAAACAAATGGAAATATCAACATTAATGGTTATGGAGATGAGGGGAAGGAGGACTCCAAGCTGACTATAAGCGAAGGTCTGGTAAGAGAGCACTTAGCCAAGTTACAGGAAACCAAGTCCCCAGGACCAGATGATTTACACCCTAGAGTCCTGAAAGAGATAGCAGAGGAAATAACAGAACCCCTTGCTATAATCTTCGGTAAGTTATGGGAAACAGGAGTAGTCCCTTCAGAATGGAAAAGGGCAAATGTTGTCCCCATCTACAAAAAGAGGAAAAGGGACGATCCAGGAAATTACAGGCCGGTAAGTCTGACCTCGATAGCAGGAAAAATCTTTGAGCAAATTGTCAAGGAACATTTACTTCAGTACCTGGATGGGAAGGCATTAATTAACCAGAGCCAGCATGGCTTTATGACCAATAAATCTTGTCAGACTAACCTGATTTCCTTCTGCAACAAAATCACTGAATGGTTGGACCAAGGGAATGCCGTGGACATAGTATATCTTGACTTCAGTAAGGCATTTGATAAAGTATCACATAACCTTCTTATTGAAAAAATGATTAAGTATGGCTTTGACAAAAAATCAGTTAGGTGGATTCACAACTGGCTTAATGATCGGGCACAACGAGTAATACTGAATGGCTACACATCGAACTGGAAGAAAGTCAAAAGCGGGGTGCCGCAGGGCTCTGTTCTGGGCCCAGTACTTTTTAATATCTTTATAAATGATCTGGACGATGGAATTATTGGGGAACTCATAAAATTTGCAGATGATATGAAGATAGGAGGAATAGCCAACACTAGAGAGGAGAGAGAGTGTATTCAAAAGGACTTAGACACACTGGAACAATGGGCTGAGGCGAACAAAATGGTATTTAACAGGGACAAATGCAAAGTTCTACATCTGGGTAACAGAAATGTAAAAAACATATATAGTATGGGAGGAATAGAACTAAGTGATAGCATAGGGGAAAAGGACTTGGGCATAATAGTAGATCACAAATTCAACATGAGCCAACAGTGCGGTGCTGCTGCAAAAAAGGCTAATAAAATTCTGGGATGTATTAAGACAAGCATTGAATCTAGATCAAGAGAGGTCATTATTCCGCTGTACTCTTCCCTGGTCAGACCACACCTGGAATACTGTGTACAGTTCTGGGCGCCTCAATTCAAGAAAGACATCAATATATTGGAGCAAGTCCAGAGAAGAGCAACCAAAATGGTGGAAGGTCTGCAAACCATGTCCTATGAGGAGCGGCTAAAAGAACTGGGATTGTTTAGTTTGCAGAAGAGAAGGCTGAGGGGAGATTTAATAGCAGTCTACAAATATCTGAAAGGTAGTCACAGTGCAGAGGGATCTCCCCTATTCTCATTAGCACAAGGAAGTACAAGAAGCAATGGGATGAAACTAAAGGGAAAGAGATACAGATTAGACATTAGGAAAAACTTTCTGACAGTGAGGGTAGTGAGAGAGTGGAATAGGCTGCCACGGGAGGTGGTGGGCGCTCCATCAATGGAAATCTTCAAGCGGAATCTGGATAAACATATAGCTGGGATGATTTAGGAAAGCCTGCACTCGCAGGGGGTTGGACCCGATGGCCCTTGAGGTCCCTTCCAACTCTACCATAAGAAAAAAAAAATAAAAGAAAATTATAGCTAAGAAGGGATTGCCACCCAGTTGTCAGTTGCCTAGAACAGTTCAGGCAAATAGGCAGGGAAAGGGTGAGGGTTCAGCTTAGGGATCACTGTCTTGTCGTGTCTCTCATCCAGGGTTCACCAACAGGTACTAGGGAATTGCTCGTCTAGAAATTCCTTTACATTGGGCTTGCACAAGTTTTGTACTGATGGACCTTCACCAGCAATAAGTGGAGACTTTTAGATTATGGTATAAAGTAAATGAAAGTGGTTGATCACCTGATTGAATGGCGGTCTCCAACTTATTAATGTGTCATTCATTTGTAGTTGATTGAAGGAATTAGGATCAAACGTTCCAATTTTGATAGCATGTTGGGTCTCATTGGGAATTACTATCCAGTTCACGATATCTAATGTTGAATGTATATCTCCATATTCATCAAACTGCACAACCTCACCTACATTGTTTGTGAATGAGGTTTTCTTCAAATATTTATGGATCTAAAACAAGAATAATAAGAATGTGTTTTATGTAAAAATTCATAAGTCATTCAAAAGTTTATCTTGCTGTACAAAGTTTATGTTCTCATCTGTGTCAAAGGCTTCATTAGTCTCTGTCACACAATCTGTCTAATACTGCATGCAGGACCTTCTCTAAAAAAAAAAAAAAAACCTAGTATGTCTCATGCACACAAAAGTGCAATGGCCATAATATGCCATTTATTTGCAGAAAAAAATCTCAAGGATCTCACACCAAGTAGTAAATGCTAAATAGTCATTTGTAATTCCAAAAACAAAAAATGGCAATAAAAACTATTCTTTATTAATACTTATTAAAAATATATGTCCATGGGTATACATATGATGTAAAAATACCCCTAAGTCAGTAGACAGTGACTGATCTAGCCCTATTTCATGTACAGAAGAAGGAATTCAAGATTGGCTATATACACCAAGGAACTCTATTACTCAAGTCTTTTAGATATAAAGGGGACCATAACCCTCTACTAAAGAGTGTATTGTGTAAAGCCAAAATAGTCAGTGTCACCTATGAGGTATAATTAATAGAGTAGCTCAAAGTGTTGCATACAAATGAGCAGAACAGGCAGCCTCTAGACAGTATATAACAGAGGGTGCCACTGATACATAGTAATCTATCACCTTACAGCTCAGGTGAAAACACAAATGCTGCAGGAGTTGCCAGCCAGCCAAACTATAAAAGACCACAACGAGTAAATTGTTCCTGTGTCTTTAAAAGCTGCTGCACATTCAGGGAAAGCAGGAGGGCAATGGGAAATTTCTCACAATTAACCCTAGGCTAGTACAAGTGTCCTAGCTGATGAAGAGAGACACTCTGTCACTACTTAAATAAAACAAATATGAGGAGGGGGAGGGGAGTCTCACCAGGTCTTATTCCTAGCTTCCTCTCACCCTAGTCTAGGTAACAATCTATGTCTCTATGCATTTCTTCCCATTGCAGGGAATCCTCAGGAGACTAATAGTATAGATTCAGCAGCAATCATTACTGGATATATGTCTTTCAGCTAGCCTGGACTCTAATCTACCGAAGCAGTAAACAAAGTATCTATCTCAGACGGTATCATGTGGAACTGCTCTGTCAGATACTATCTAGCTAGCACAATAGTTCTACAATGAAGTAGTGAAAACTACCCTTCCCCACGCCTTGATGGTAGGCGCAGGTACTCAAGAATTCAGCCCATATATAGTTCCTTTTGGATTGTGGAAAATAGTAATTTGATTGCCAAAGGAACCCTGATTAATTTGGCATAAAAAAAAAAAAAATGTCCTCCCATTCAAAAGATATGACCCCTGACAGGTTTTGTGTAATAGTGGGGTTGAGTCGATCTTGAGATTTCAGGATCGTTTTTAAAATCCGATTTCCGATCATTTTCCATTCGAACCCGATCCTAATTCCGATCCTAATGAAAGTCAATGGAATATTTTTAATAATCAAAGATCGGATTTTAAAAATGATCCTATTCACTATACAAAATGGAGTCCAAAAATTGAATGCTTTAATATTTAGACTCCACGCTGTGTAGTGATTAAAAAAAATCCTCTGACTACTTAGTCCCCCCTGGTGTCCACTTACCTGCACAGATCGCTGCTTCTGCCACTCCCCATTCTTCTCGCTCCTCTTATCTCTCATTCACATGCCTTCAGAATGGCGTGCGCGCCCCCGGCTCCCTAGGCTAGTGTTAGAGATGCTGGGAGTAGGCGGGGCTTGTTGTGGCTTAGGAGAGTGTGGGCGGGTACAGGGCGGGGAGACGTAAGTGCATCACTCATGTCTCCCCTCCAAGTACCTGCCCACACTCTCCTAAGCCACAAGCCCTGCCTTCTTCCTAGGTCTGTAACACTAACCTGGGAGGCAGGGGCGCGTACGGCGCTCTGAAGGCCTGAACATGAGAGAGAACCAGACCGAGAAGCGACAGCGGCAGCAGATCTGTGCAGGTAAGTTGAGCGATCGGGATGGGAATTTCATTCCCGATCTATTTTATGCGGGATCAGAACTCGATCGCGATCGTGAAATTTACCAATCTTTTCCAATCCCAATTACTCAACCCTAGAGATGAGCGAACAATAAAATGTCTGAGGTTCGAAATCCGATTCGAACAGCCGCACACTGTTCGACTGTTCGAACGGATTTCGAACCCCATTATAGTCTATGGGGGGAAATGCTTGTTTCAGGGGTACGCAAAATTCGATAAAATTATACTTGCCTAGTCCACGAGTGATGGTCGGGCTGGATCCTCCTTGAAGTCTTCTTCCAGTGCAGGGTCCCCGCAGCGTCTTCCGGCTGTAATTCAGTCTGCCTAGGCATCCGGCCTAGGCAGAGCCGACTGCACATCTGAGGTCATGCGCAGTATAGATTCAGAGTGCCTAGGCAGAGTGAATTCCAGATGGAAGACACCGCGGGGACACCGCACGGAGAAGACTTCTAAAGGTAAGAGAAGAACCAGCGTTGAATGGCAGAATGTATAGCATTCTGCCAATCAACGCTGGTTCTGCATCGAACCTTAAACTTCGAACAGCTAGTAGTGTTCGATCGAGTAGTGTTCGATTGAATACCGTTGTATTCGATCGAACACCTACTCAATCGAACACTACTCGCTCATCTCTAATTAAAATCCTTATTTTCAACTGTGGTGGAGCTGTAGGGAAATATACGACTCCAAAGTTTCCCTAAGAATTACAGTTTACCCCTGGAATTCTTAGAAGGAGGATACTTTGAGACCAATGTACTATCAAGAGACTGTTCTACTACTTAAAGATTGTTGAAAGTCAAGTATCGCTTTAGAGATGGCAAATCGCAATGTGGTCTGTGGAGATTCCAAACTCAGCTTCAGGTAATTCCTTGGTCAATGACCTGGAGTATCAGCTGGAATTCGACTGAAGAATGAGGACACTGATCTGTCCCAGACAACATTTCAGACCATTTTATTAATAAGTTTAAAGGGATTATCTGGGGACTATTTTGAACTTTCTTCTTGTCTGGCGTCTTTATTTGTCGGTCTATCAGTTTATGGGTAGAGATGAGCGAACACTAAAATGTTCGAGGTTCGAAATTCGATTCGAACAGCCGCTCAATGTTCGTGTGTTCGAACGGGTTTCGAACCCCATTATAGTCTATGGGGAACAGATACTCGTTAAGGGGGAAACCCAAATCCGTGTCTGGAGGGTCACCAAGTCCACTATGACACCCCAGGAAATGATGCCAACACCTCTGGAATGACACTGGGACAGCAGGGGAAGCATGTCTGGGGGCATCTAACACACCAAAGACCCTCTATTACCCCAACATCACAGCCTAACAACTACACACTTTACACACTCAATACCACCTCTCTGACAGTAGGAAAACACCTTGAAACATGTGTATTTGGCACTTGCAGTGAGGAGAGCTTGTCACCAGCAGTGAATTTGGCCCTTGTAGTAAGTTGAGGTTGGCACCAACATTTGTTTTGAAAATCAGGGTGGATTGAGCCTCTAACCAGCAGAGTTTGGGCAAATTCATGGTGGAGGGAGCCTCTAAAAACCCCAGTTTGGACCAATTCATGGTGGAGGGAGACTCTAAAAACCCCAGTTTGGACCAATTCATGGTGGAGGGAGACTCTAAAAACCCCAGTTTGGACCAATTCATGGTGGAGGGAGCCTCTAAAAACCCCAGTTTGGACCAATTCATGGTGGAGGGAGCCTCTAACCAGCCCAGTTTGGACCAATTAATGGTGGAGGGAGCCTCTAAACAGCCCAGTTTGGACCAATTAATGGTGGAGGGAGCCTCTAACCAGCCCAGTTTGGACCAATTAATGGTGGAGGGAGCCTCTAACCAGCCCAGTTTGGACCAATTAATGGTGGAGGGAGCCTCTAACCAGCCCAGTTTGGACCAATTAATGGTGGAGGGAGCCTCTAAACAGCCAAGTTTTGGGAAATTCATGGTGGAGGGAGCCTCTAAACAGCCCAGTTTGGACCAATTCATGGTGGAGGGAGCCTCTAAACAGCCCAGTTTGGGCAAATTCATGGTGGAGGGAGCCTCTAAAAAACCCAGTTTGGACCAATTCATGGTGGAGGGAGCCTCTAATTAGCCCAGTTTGGACCAATTAATTGTGGAGGGAGCCTCTAACCAGCCCAGTTTGGACCAATTAATGGTGGAGGGAGCCTCTAACCACCCCAGTTTGGGCAAATTCATGGTGGAGGGAGCCTCTAACCAGCCCAGTTTGGACCAATTAATGGTGGAGGGAGCCTCTAAACAGCCAAGTTTTGGGAAATTCATGGTGGAGGGAGCCTCTAACCAGCCCAGTTTGGACCAATTCATGGTGGAGGGAGCCTCTAAACAGCCCAGTTTGGGCAAATTCATGGTGGAGGGAGCCTCTAAAAAACCCAGTTTGGACCAATTCATGGTGGAGGGAGCCTCTAATTAGCCCAGTTTGGACCAATTAATTGTGGAGGGAGCCTCTAACCAGCCCAGTTTGGACCAATTAATGGTGGAGGGAGCCTCTAACCACCCCAGTTTGGGCAAATTCATGGTGGAGGGAGCCTCTAACCAGCCCAGTTTGGACCAATTAATGGTGGAGGGAGCCTCTAAACAGCCAAGTTTTGGGAAATTCATGGTGGAGGGAGCCTCTAACCAGCCCAGTTTGGACCAATTCATGGTGGAGGGAGCCTCTAAACAGCCCAGTTTGGGCAAATTCATGGTGGAGGGAGCCTCTAACCAGCCCAGTTTGGACCAATTCATGGTGGAGGGAGCCTCTAAACAGCCCAGTTTGGGCAAATTCATGGTGGAGGGAGCCTCTAAAAAACCCAGTTTGGACCAATTCATGGTGGAGGGAGCCTCTAATTAGCCCAGTTTGGACCAATTAATTGTGGAGGGAGCCTCTAACCAGCCCAGTTTGGACCAATTAATGGTGGAGGGAGCCTCTAAAAAACCCAGTTTGGACCAATTCATGGTGGAGGGAGCCTCTAATTAGCCCAGTTTGGACCAATTAATTGTGGAGGGAGCCTCTAACCAGCCCAGTTTGGACCAATTAATGGTGGAGGGAGCCTCTAACCACCCCAGTTTGGACCAATTCATGGTGGAGGGAGCCTCTAACCACCCCAGTTTAGACCAATTCATGGTGGAGGGAGCCTCTAAACAGCCCAGTTTGGGCAAATTCATGGTGGAGGGAGCCTCTAACCAGCAGAGTTGGTGGAAATCAGGGTGGAGGGAGCCTCTAACCAGCAGAGTTGGGGGAAATCAGGGTGGAGGGAGCCTAGTATTAGCAGAATTGTGCAACGCTTATGGTGGATGAGTATGAGGATGCGGAGGAATTGGAGAGGTTGAGTACAGACATGGAGTTTCATGTTGGGGTGCTTTACACAGGTGGGCACAAAAATGACGGCTCTAGCCAGTGGTGGTTCATTTTTATCAAAGTGAGCCGGTCGGCACTCTCAGCTGACAGACGGGTGCGCTTGTCAGTGATGATGCCACCGGCTGCACTGAACACCCTCTCAGATAGGACGCTGGCGGCAGGACAGGACAGCACCTCCAAGGCATATAGGGCAAGTTCAAGCCACAGGTCCAACTTCGACACCCAATACGTGTAGGGCGCAGAGGGGTCGGAGAGGACAGGGCTGTGGTCGGAAAGGTATTCCCGCAACATGCGCCTATACTTCTCACGCCTGGTGACACTAGGACCCTCCGTGGCGGCACTTTGGCGAGGGGGTGCCATCAAGGTGTCCCAGACCTTAGACAGTGTGCCCCTCGTTTGTGTGGACCGGTGAGAACTTGGTTGCCTACTGGAGGAACTGCCCTCCCTGCCGCCAACGTCACATGCTGGAAACATCTCCATCATATTCTGCACCAATTGCCTGTGGCAAGCATTGATGCGATTGGCCCTCCCCTCTACCGGAATAAAAGACGAGATGTTGTTTTTATACCGGGGGTCAAGGATAGCAAAGATCCAGTACTGGTTGTCCTCCATGATTTTGACAATACGCTTGTCGGTTGTAAAGCACCCCAACATGAACTCAGCCATGTCTGCCACAGTGTTAGTTGGCATGACTCCTCTGGCCCCACCGGAAAGTTCAATCTCCATTTCCTCCTCATCCTCCATGTCTACCCATCCGCGCTGCAACAATGGGACGATTCGAAGTTGCCCGGAAGCCTCCTGTATCACCATCACATCATCGGACAACTCTTCTTCCTCCTCCTCCTCCTCCTCCTCCTCCATTAAACGCAGTGAAGCGGACAGATGTGTGGACCTACTCTCCAGCTGTGACGGATCGGATGCTATCCCTAACTCCTCTGTGTGATCTGAGTTATCCCTGATGTCAATCAGGGATTCTCTCAGAACACACAAGAGCGGGATTGTAAGGCTCACCATCGCATCCTCAGAGCTCACCCTCCTTGTGGACTCCTCAAAGACCCGTAGGATGTCACAAAGGTCTCTCATCCATGGCCACTCATGGATGTGAAACTGAGGCAGCTGACTTTGTGGCACCCTAGGGTTTTGTAGCTGGTATTCCATCAAAGGTCTCTGCTGCTCAACCACTCTATTCAACATCTGAAACGTTGAGTTCCAGCGTGTGGGGACGTCGCACAAAAGCCGGTGTTGTGGCACATGCAGGCGTTGCTGGAGAGATTTTAAGCTAGCAGCGGCTACTGTCGACTTGCGAAAGTGGGCGCACATGCGCCGCACTTTCACCAGTAGCTCTGGAACATTGGGGTAGCTCTTTAGGAAACGTTGCACCACTAGGTTGAAGACGTGGGCCAGGCATGGAACATGTTGGAGTCCGGCAAGCTCCAGAGCTGCTACCAGGTTCCGGCCGTTATCACAAACGACCATGCCTGGGCCCAGGTGCAGCGGCTCAAACCATATTGCCGTCTCATCGAGGAGGGCATCCCTCACCTCGGAGGCAGTGTGCTGTCTGTCCCCCAAGCTGATCAGCTTCAGCACAGCCTGCTGACGTCTACCAACGCCAGTGCTGCAACGTTTCCAACTCGTAGCTGGGGTCAATCTAACAGCGGAGGAGGAGGCGGTGGCGGAGGAGGAGGCGGTGGCGGAGGAGGAGGCGGTAGAGGAGGAGGAGGAGGGGGGTGTTCTTCTCGTGTCCCTGCCAGGAATGTTAGGCGGGGAGACGAGGTACACCGGGCCAGTTTGGGAAGCAGTCCCAGCCTCAACTACATTCACCCAGTGTGCCGTCAGTGAAATGTAGCGTCCCTGTCCGCATGCACTTGTCCACGCGTCGGTGGTCAAGTGGACCTTTGTGCAAAGCGCGGAACTAAGGGCCCGCCTGATGTTGAGTGACACGTGCTGGTGCAAGGCGGGGACGGCACACCGGGAGAAGTAGTGACGGCTAGGGACGGCATAGCGAGGTGCCGCAGTTGCCATCAGGTCCAGGAAGGCGGGAGTTTCAACAAGCCGGAACGCCAACATCTCCTGGGCCAGCAGTTTAGCGATGTTGGCGTTCAAGGCTTGCGTGTGTGGGTGGTTAGCAGTGTATTTCTGCTGCCGCTCCAATGTCTGAGAGATGGTGGGTTGTTGTAAAGAAACGCCTGATGGTGCCTTTGATGGTGCAGGAGAAGGAGATAAGACAGGACCAGGGGAGGATGAGGTAGAAGTCAACAAAGTGGCGGAGGCAGATGAAGTGGTGTCCTGGCTCGTCCTCTGGAGTGCATCGCCAGCACAGTCAGCAGTGGCAGTGGCAGAGGCAGAGGCAGAGGCAGTGGCAGTGGCGTGAACGGCAGGCGGCCTTTGTCCTGCCGTTGCTGCCTGCCACTGATTCCAGTGCTTGGATTCCAAATGACGGCGCATTGAAGTGGTGGACAGGTTGCTCTTCTCAGAGCCCCTAATCAATTTCGAGAGGCAAATTGTGCAGACAACACTATATCTGTCCTCGGCGCATTCCTTGAAAAAACTCCACACCTTCGAGAAACGTGCCCTCGAGGTGGGAGTTTTTCGGGGCTGGGTACGAACTGGAACATCTTGGGAGATTCCGGGTGTGGCCTGGCTTCGCCTAAGCTGCTGACCTCTGCCTCTGCCTCTAGCTACCCTTTTTGGTGCTGCACCTGCCTCAACATCCACACTACTTTCCCCGCTTGACATCCCCCCTGTCCAGGTCGGGTCAGTGTCCTCATCATCCACCACTTCCTCTTCCAACTCCTGTCTCATCTCCTCCTCCCGCACAATGCGCCGGTCAACTGGATGCCCTGACGGCAACTGCGTCACATCATCGTCGATGAGGGTGGGTTGCTGGTCATCCACCACCAAATCGAACGGAGATGGAGGAGACTCTAGTGTTTGAGCATCTGGATACAGATGCTCCTCTGTTAGGTTCGTGGAATCGTGACGTGGAGAGGCAGGTTGAGGGACAATGAAAGGAGCGGAGAACAGCTCTGGGGAGCAGGGACAGTTTGGGTTATTGTTCTGTAAAGCTTCGGAATTTTGGGAGGAAGGAAGACAAGACTGTTGGGTAATAGGAGGAGAGGAGGCAGAGTCTGACTGGCTGCTGGACAATGTGCTGTAAGCGTTCTCTGACAGCCATTGCAAGACCTGTTCCTGGTTCTCGGGCCTACTAAGGTTTGTACCCTGCAGTTTAGTTAATGTGGCAAGCAACCCTGGCACTGTGGAGTGGCGCAATGCTTGCTGCCCCACAGGAGTAGGCACGGGACGCCCTGTGGCTTCACTGCTACCTTGCTCCCCAGAACCATTCCCCCGACCTCGCCCACGGCCTCGTCCACGTCCCTTTCCGGGAGCCTTGCGCATTTTGAATTCCTAGTTAGAAATTGGCACTGTATACCAGTAGTAAAAATTGTGGGTGCACGTAACCCCAATATATTCTTTGAATTACCAGTCAGAAACTGGCACTATATGGCAGTAGCAAGAAATGAGGGTATTTGTATTCCCAATATACTCTTTGAATTCCCAGTCAGACAATGGCACTGTATACCAGTAGTAAAAATTGTGGGTGCACGTAACCCCAATATATTCTTTGAATTCCCAGTCAGAAACTGGCACTATATGGCAGTAGCAAGAAATGAGGGTATTTGTATTCCCAATATACTCTTTGAATTCCCAGTCAGACAATGGCACTGTATACCAGTAGTAAAAATTGTGGGTGCACGTAACCCCAATATATTCTTTGAATTACCAGTCAGAAACTGGCACTATATGGCAGTAGCAAGAAATGAGGGTATTTATAACCCCAATATATTCTTTGAATTCCCAGTCAGACAATGGCACTGTATACCAGTAGTAAAAATTGTGGGTGCACGTAACCCCAATATATTCTTTGAATTCCCAGTCAGAAACTGGCACTATATGGCAGTAGCAAGAAATGAGGGTATTTGTATTCCCAATATACTCTTTGAATTCCCAGTCAGACAATGGCACTGTATACCAGTAGTAAAAATTGTGGGTGCACGTAACCCCAATATATTCTTTGAATTACCAGTCAGAAACTGGCACTATATGGCAGTAGCAAGAAATGAGGGTATTTGTATTCCCAATATACTCTTTGAATTCCCAGTCAGACAATGGCACTGTATACCAGTAGTAAAAATTGTGGGTGCACGTAACCCCAATATATTCTTTGAATTCCCAGTCAGAAACTGGCACTATATGGCAGTAGCAAGAAATGAGGGTATTTATAACCCCAATATATTCTTTGAATTCCCAGTCAGACAATGGCACTGTATACCAGTAGTAAAAATTGTGGGTGCACGTAACCCCAATATATTCTTTGAATTCCCAGTCAGAAACTGGCACTATATGGCAGTAGCAAGAAATGAGGGTATTTGTATTCCCAATATACTCTTTGAATTCCCAGTCAGACAATGGCACTGTATACCAGTAGTAAAAATTGTGGGTGCACGTAACCCCAATATATTCTTTGAATTACCAGTCAGAAACTGGCACTATATGGCAGTAGCAAGAAATGAGGGTATTTGTATTCCCAATATATTCTTTGAATTCCCAGTCAGACAATGGCACTGTATACCAGTAGTAAAAATTGTGGGTGCACGTAACCCCAATATATTCTTTGAATTCCCAGTCAGACACTGGCACTATATGGCAGTAGCAAGAAATGAGGGTATTTGTATTCCCAATATATTCTTTGAATTCCCAGTCAGACAATGGCACTGTATACCAGTAGTAAAAATTGTGGGTGTATATAGCCCCAATTCTATTGCTAGGGGACTTGCAGGGTATTTCTGGGGTGAAGGTGGGGGGGCACACCGTTGGAACGGGTATCGGGGTATATATCGGGTATACGGGAATACACTGACAGTGTATTCCATTCAGGATCCTGGGAAAGCTGGGTTGCGGCGATTGAGCCCGTCAGTGCCACGTTACACTGACAAGCTTCTCCCTGGAATTTAGCTCTTATAAGAGCTGTTGGTTGTCTTCTCCTTCCTATCCTAGCCTGTCCCTGCCTACCCAGAATCTAAGCCCTAGCTAGCTGGACGGAAACCTCCGTCCTCGGTGAATTGCAAGCTCAGAATGACGCGAAGCTGGGCGTCGCTGTTCTTTTAAATTAGAGGTCACATGTTTTCGGCAGCCAATGGGTTTTGCCTACTTTTTTCAACGTCACCGGTGTCGTAGTTCCTGTCCCACCTACCCTGTGCTGTTATTGGAGCAAAAAAGGCGCCAGGGAAGGTGGGAGGGGAATCGAGTAATGGCGCACTTTACCACGCGGTGTTCGATTCGATTCGAACATGCCGAACAGCCTAATATCCGATCGAACATGAGTTCGATAGAACACTGTTCGCTCATCTCTATTTATGGGCTGCTTATAACACCACATGATGAAAACCAGTGTCTGGCACCCAAACTCCTTCTCCTCGCTTCTCACTAGGATTACATGTTTATGGGGAATGGCATTACTATTACAGTGATGAAGTCTGTCAGCCCCTATATACAAGTAATACCATTGTACAACAAGAGGTGGGAGTTGGGTGCTGGTTCCCACTATATAACTTGGTGTTGGAAGCAGCCCAGAAATCCCATAATCAACAGATAAATAAACTAGGCATGAAGTGAGTCCAATCTTGATTTCATTATTATATCAGTATTACTAAATATCATCATCATAATTTCTACTTTACCATCCAAGCTTTTAAAAAATGAGATTTACTCTGTTCCATCTTAGTATGAGATTGAATATTATGTAAAGCATAGGCCAGGGCATATACAGCATTATATATGCTGTAGCTATAGAAGGAAATCTCTTTGTATATATACTTGTATTTAGAATTCAGAATGGTTTCATTCCCAGTATAAAACTCATGATCATCATCAAATAGTATTGCCCATGCCACATCAATATAGATATCATTTGGATAATGCCGAGGATGAATATTTCCTATAAACTCTGAGAGTTTGGACATAACATTTCCGTGTAGAATAAAACCCAAACTACCATTGAATGGATTAAAGTTTAAAAATGGGAAGTAAAATTCAAAGGAAATTTCCCACTGTGAGGAAATAATAATCCAAGCCTTCTCTGGTGCGGGGAATTTGTAGAGTATTATGTACAATGTCAGCATGTAGTCTTTATCTCCATAGGCAATTATTACGGTAGCTAATGTACTTCTTAATATTTTAGCAATGTGATTTTGCTTTTTGTCTTCATCTGGAGATTCACGATATGGAAGAAATTCCAAAAATGCCAAACACGCATCACTTTGTTCCAGCTCTTTTTGTATTCTTTGACTGGCTCTGAGACCGGTTTCATCTTCTGGCACAAATAAACCAATCCAGGACCAACCAAAATATCGTATTAGTTTAGCTATAGCTTGAAATTGTATATTTTCATTGGGGACAGTGCGATAAAATGAGGGAAACTGAATATTATCACTGAGAAGAGGATCCATGGAGGAGTAACTGATCTAAAATAAAAATAAGGAGAATTACAATGTACATTGTATACACTTCCTGTGTTGATATGTTAGAGGGGTTGTAACAAATTTTTAATCTATCCACTACATATAAAATAGGGGATAACTTCATGATCGATTGTGCTCCAACCATAACCTCCTTTCCCTATCGTCCTCAACAGCGGCACAATGTGGGGTATTTCTGCCCCTGTGTGCTGGTAGGACAGGCGGATAGTTAATTAGCCAATAAGATGCGTGGCAGGCCCTATAAGAGGGCACAAGAACCTCCCCTCTGCGTGTTTTTTTCTGTCCTGTGTGGACAGAGGACAGGTGTGAGGACTTGTGTCCTCTTACAGGGCTCAGCTGTTGAGCTTGATGTTTTTGTTCAAAGTCACCCTCTTTCCTAAGGAAAGAGGGTGCTGGTTAGCCTGCGTTGGCTTTTTCCCCCTGAATCCTCCTTCTCCTCTCCCCCTCCTTCCCTCCCCTCTCCTCCTTACCCTTTCAGCGTCTGTTGAGCGCTGATCCTCAGAGCCGCACCACGCCACTGATCTGTGCAGCGGCGTCCGTGGTTACGGCGGGTCCGCGCGGCAGCCGGAACTTCTGCGTATGGCTGCATTCGCGGCGGCCGCACTTTGCCTGCGCTCACTTCCGGTTTTGACCGGAAGTTCGTGGCGCGGCGGCCGCGGCCAGCGCTATCTTCACTTCAGGCTCCACTCCCAGTACTCGGAGCCCTACGGAGGAGAGGGTGAGTGTTCCCCTGGCTTGGGGATTGCTGGGGAGGGGAGATAAAAGCCTTATTAACCCCTGTTTGGGGTAGTGGATGGGAGCGGTTAGCTCCTCCCATTTCCGGCCGGCCAGGTTAAAGGTCAGGCCGGCCGTGTCACTTGTACCTTCCTGCTGCACCTGGAAGGCTGTGCTATTGTTGTGAGTCTGGTCTCACTAGCTTAAATTGCGTTTGTTAACCTTGAGTCTGGTTATTGTCTGTCACCTTTACTGATCCGGTCTTCTGAACCTGGTAAGATCTACCCTTTTTAAAGTGCAATGGTATGATGCATGGTGACAGTATTGCATGGTCTATTATCTCCTTATTGCAGGATATGTCATCCTCTACTACCCCTCCTGGGGATGGTAGGAGGAAATCCTCTGCCAAGAGGAAACACCTTTCCTGTTTTAATTGCGACACACCGCTCCCTGATGGTAGGTAGCGGTTTAAGGGGTGGTCCCTTTGATGTATTGTGGTCCTATAACTTGCCTATTATTTTTAGGCTATGAATGGGCCCGTTGTCGCGGGTGTAGAGGTCCTCCACCTGAGGAGCCCTCTCCCAGAGATATGATGGCCTGGGTCAAGGAGATGGTGAGTTTTGGGCATCGCTTGGGTAAATAGGTTTTCCCTTGCTTGTATTCTCCTTTTGTTTTGCAGGATGATTCCCTCAAAGGAATCCATGCCACCTTGTCTCAGCTCACCAAGAGACCATGCCCTGAGCACCGTTCCTCCTCCCTGCCACCTTTGGAACAGCTGCAGGTGGCAGAGGATGATTCCTCTGAGGACGACTCAGTAATTTCCGGCAGACCTGTGTTCCACTATGAACAAACAGGCAGGCTGCTGAAGTCCATCCGGTCTACAGTGGGCCGAGATGTTGACGGGGAAGCCTCCACGTCTGCCTCTGGGGGACATATTGCCTTCCATGCGGACGCCACGCTGTCCGACCTTATGGCACAGCAGTGGAAACAGCCAGAGAAGGGACACTCTCTCTCCAGGATTTTCAAGACTCTGTTTCCTGTTGACACTGCCCAGTGGGATTCCTTTGGGCCTCCCCCGAAGGTGGATTTGGCCGTAGCCAAGCTGTCCCGCAGAACCCTGGTGCCCCTAGAAGATGGTTCCAATCTTCAAGACCCTCTGGACCGTAGGGCGGACTCTGTTCTAAAGAAGATCTACTCCGCTTCCTCTGCACAAGCCTCTGTGGCCATAGCCTCCTCCACGGCTGGCGACTTTCTGCGCAACCGTTTAGCCGCCTTGGAGCGGGATATAGATGCGGGCGTGGATAGAGACGAAATTCTGACCTCTATGAAGAGAGTTCATAGGGCTGCAGACTATCTGGCGGAAGCTTCCCGCCATCAATTGAAGATCTCCGCCAAATCTATGGTGTTATCTACCGCTGCCCGTAGACCCCTGTGGCTAAAGCCTTGGCGTGCAGATTTTGCATCTAAGGCAGCTCTCTGCGCTCTCCCCTTTGAACCGGGAAGAGTGTTTGGCCAAAGTTTGGATGCCATTATGGAGGGTTTAGCTGAAGGTAGGGGAAGGTCCCTACCTCAAGCATCCAGGGGCAGACGTGCTCCCTCTAGAGGCAGAGGTTCTTCCTCTAATTATAGACGCCCGGCTCAGCAGCGGCGTTCTAGATACCGCCCTAGGGGTGCCGGACGTGGCGCTTCCAAGGAGGATGCCAAGAGGAAGCCTGAGTTTTGACGTGGGGCAGCTCCCTGTGGCCCTTCTTCCTGTGGGAGAACGTCTCTCCTCCTTTTTCAAAGCATGGTCCACCCACATTCAAGACCCATGGGTGTTGAAGATTATACAGCACGGGTATCATATCGATTTTCACCTTCCACCTCCAGATCGGTTCGTCATCACCCGAATCCTTCCACCTTCTCAGCAGTCCAGTCTGGAAGCCTCGGTCGCCAATTATGTTACCAAGGGCGCCCTGGAGAAGGTACCAGCCTCAGATCACGGTCTGGGAGTTTACTCCCCCATCTTTCTGGTCCCCAAAGTCACCGGGGGCTGGAGAATGATAATAGACCTGAGGTACCTTAACCAGTTTATCAGAAAGAGGTCATTTCGAATGGAGACCGTGGATTCCGTGGCTGTTTTTCTTCAACCAGGAGAGGTGATGGTTACCCTTGACTTGAAGGACGCTTACCTACATGTCCCTATTGCTCCTTCCCACAGGAGGTTCCTCAGGATTGCCGTTTCTATGGCAGGCCACAGGGAGCACTATCAATTCACAGCTCTGCTTTTTGGCATCACATCCGCCCCACTAGTATTCACCAAGGTGATCGCTCCGGTCGCTGCGACCCTCAGACTTCAGGGTCTTTTCATCGTCCCTTATCTAGACGACTGGCTATTGAAAGCTCAGTCTCCTGCTGCCCTCCTCCAGCAGCTCAACCTTGCCACCAACTTCCTACAAGAATTAGGATGGATTATCAATTGGGAGAAGTCCGAAGTCGTTCCATCCACCCGAAGGAAATTCCTCGGTTTTTTAGTGGATTCAGAAGCGATGCAGATCTTCCTCTCCCGTCCAAGAAAAGAAAGGATCCAAGCCAGTGCGCGATTCCTATTGCTCACTCGGCAGGTAACCATCCGCACCGCCATGAGAGTTCTGGGCCTAATGTCATCCTCGGCCAGGGCGGTCCCTTGGGCTTTATGGCATTTGCGTCCCCTACAGATGGAAGTGTTGAAGACCTGGAACAGGTCTCCACGGGGACTGCACAAGAAGATCTGCCTTTCTCCCGCTACCCGTCTTTCCCTCAGATGGTGGATACACCTGAAAGACGGAAGGTCCACGGTCCCGACAGTGTGGACCCTGTTGACAACAGATGCATCCCAGTGGGGATGGGGAGCCCATTGTCAAGACAAAACTGTACAAGGACGATGGAGATGTCCGGAGCTGGGGTCATCCAATCTCAAGGAACTCAGAGCAGTGTACCTGGCCCTAGTACACTTTGCCCCGGAATTGAAAGGCAAGTCAGTCAAGATCCGGTCAGACAATACGACGGTGGTTATTTATATAAACAAACAAGGGGGCACCAGGTCACCAACCTTGCTGAGAGAGACGAATCTCATATTCACCTGGGCAGAGAAGAATCTGGTCCAGTTGTCCGCTGTTCACATAAAGGGCTCCCTGAACATAGTAGCGGATCAGCTGAGTCGGGGTATTACCGTATCAGGAGAATGGTCTCTCAATCCAGACATATTTCAACAGATCGTCCAGAGATGGGGTCTCCCGGAGGTCGATCTTATGGCTACCCGACTCAACGCCAAGGTAGGGACCTTCTGCTCCCTGTACCAGGAGGACAATCCCTTGGCAGTGGATGCCCTGTCCATCCCTTGGAGGTTCAGGCTGTTTTACATTTTCCCTCCAATTCCAATCATACCGAAGGTATTGATAAAAATAAGACAGGACCAAGCCTCGGGAATAGCCATAATCCCGTTCTGGCCAAAAAGGGCTTGGTTTGCTCAGCTCATACAAATGAGTCAGGGCATATATTGGAGGCTTCCCCCACTCCCAGACCTGGTAACCCAAGGAGAGCTGAGATGCCAGGATCTGAGGAGACTCAACCTGACAGCCTGGAGGTTGACCAGTCCCTATTGAGAAATAGAGGACTGTCACAAGCCGTCTTGAAGACCCTATCCAGCGCCAGAGCAGATTCTACTAACAAGAACTACCGTCGAATAAGTAACATCTTTAATGCCTGGTGTCTGCAGCATCAAGTGGACTCCACCGATCCCCCTACGGAGGCGATCCTGGACTTCCTTCAAGACGGACTAGACAGAGGTCTTGCTGTGGCCACACTCAAAGTACACGTAGCGGCCCTGTCCGCCTATCTGGGGAGGCGTTTGTCTCAAGATTCCTTAGTGAGCACCTTTATTAAAGGGGCAACTAGGCTGAGACCGGTGGTAAACACCCCAGTCCACCAATGGGACCTTATTCCGGTCCTAAACGCTCTATGTGTTCATCCATTTGAACCTTTGGAGGAAATCTCCCTCAAGTCATTAACCGGCAAGATGGCGCTACTATTGGCAGTAACAACTGCCAAACGGGTTGGTGAACTACAAGCCTTGTCCGCTGAGGAGCCATATACCACCTTTTTCTCTGACCATGTGCAGCTTAGGTTCCTCCCGGGTTTTCATCCCAAGGTTCCATCCGCTGTAAACAGAAACCAGATAATCTCCCTTCCGGTATTTTTTCCTTTCCCTTTTTCTGCTGAAGAAGAAAGATGGCACAAACTGGACGTGGTCAGATGCCTACAGATTTACTTACAGCGCACTCGCCCTTTTAGGCGAACCGAACACTTGTTGGTCAGCTACACGGGGAGAAACAAGGGCGCCAAAGCCACTAAAACCACCGAGACTATTAAAATCGCCTATACCACCCAAGGTTTGTCGGCTCCAGCATTTCTTCATGCCCACTCAACCAGGGCAGTGTCCACCTCTCAGGCAGAAAAAAGTGCCTTGCCGGTGGATCAAATCTGTGCAGCGGCCTCCTGGGCGTCGGAATCCACCTTCATCCGGCATTATCGCCTGAAGGACCAAGTGGCAGATTCCACTGCTTTTGCCCATACCGTTTTAAGTTCGGTTATGGGTTAATCCCACCCATCTTGGGGACCTGCTTGCTATATCCCCACATTGTGCCGCTGTTGAGGACGATAGGGAACGAGTGATTATGAAGATAATCTTGTTTCCCTTAGTCCTAACAGCGGCACAAGATTTCCCACCCTGGGAATCATATCTTATGTCTAAAGCTGTATATAAATATTATGGAGGTACTTTTGTATTTACACGCAGAGGGGAGGTTCTTGTGCCCTCTTATAGGGCCTGCCACGCATCTTATTGGCTAATTAAATATCCGCCTGTCCTACCAGCACACAGGGGCAGAAATACCCCACATTGTGCCGCTGTTAGGACAAAGGGAAACAAGATTATCTTCATAATCACTCGTTCTCTCCTCCCTCTTTCTCAAACTCAACATGGAGAAAACAGAGTTCATCATATTTGCCCCACCTCTCATGGCTCCTCTTCCTGACCCATCTATTAAAGTTAATGGAACCACACTTACCCATGTTCCATGGGTCCGTTGCCTTGGGATAACCCTGGACTCTGACCTAGCCTTCAAGTTGCACGTTTAGAGCCTCAACTCCTCCTGCAGCCTCCAACTCAAGAACATCCATCAAATCCGCTCCTTCCTCACCCCAGAAACTGCAAAGTTTTTCCCTCATAATCTCCCGCTTAGATTACTGTAATACCCCTCTCCATAGCCTCCCAGAGAATACTCTTGCTCCCCTCCAGTCCACCTTAAAGGGGCTCTATCAGCAAAATCATGCTGATAGAGCCCCACATATGCGTGCATAGCCTTTAAAAAGGCTATGCAGGCACTGTAAAAGTTAAATCAAACTACCCCCCCCCCCCCCCGTTTTAAAATAATAACTTAAAAAAGAATGTTCTCTACTTACGGAACGTGCACCCTGGGCGGGCATTCAGGGTGCGCCGTCTTCTTCTTCCCCTGACGTCTTCGGGTCCCATCCTCCTCCGGCGCTTGCTCGCAGACACTGATAAAAAAAATAGCCCTGGCGCATGCGCAGTAGCCGTAGTAGAAGCCGCGTGCTACTGCGCATGTGCCCGGGCTTTTTTTTTTTTATCAGTGTCCGCGAGCAAGCGCCGGAGAAGGACGGGACCTGAAGACGTCAGAGGAAGAAGAGGAGGGGAAGAAGAAGACGGCGCACCCTGAATGCCCGCCCAGGGTGCACGTTCCGTAAGTAGAGAACATTCTTTTTTAAGTTATTATTTTAAAATGGGGGGGGGGTAGTTTAATTTAACATTTACGGTGCCTGAATAGCCTTTTTAAAGGCTATGCACGCATATGTGGGGCTCTATCTGCAGGATTTTTCTGATAGAGCCCCTTTAAACTTTGCTGCTCGCTTAATACACCTTGCCCCCGTTCTTCATCAGTCGCTCCTCTCTGCCAAACCCGTCACTGGCTACCCATTGCCCAGCAAATAGAATTCAAATTACTAATGCTGACATACAAAGCCATTTAGAACCTGTCCCATCCATATATCTCTGACCTAATCTCCCGCTACCTGCCCACATGTAACCTCAGATCCTCCAAAGACCTCCTACTCTGTTATGCTCTTATGCGCTCTTCACACAACCGTCTCCAAGATTTCTCTCGTGCATCCCTCATAGTCTGGAACCCCTTGTCAAGACACATAAGACTGACCCCCTCAATCACAGGCTTCAAGAAAGCCCTGAAGACTCACCTATTCAGGAAGGCCTACAACCTCCAATAACACAACTGCCACCACACCACCATCTGTACAGTCTCTCTCCTCACCTTCTGTCTCTATCCCTCTTCCCTCATAGAATGTAAGCCCTTGCGGGCAGGGCCCTCTATCCCACTGTGCCAGTCGGTCAGTGTTAGTATTATGTTTGTTATGTATATTTTGTGTACCGTATGTAAACCCTCAAATGTAAAGCACCATGGAATTAATGGTACTATATACATACACAATGCTAATAATAACCTCTCAGACCTCCACTGATCACAAAACTTGGGTTCCTGTTCCCCTGTCCTGATGGAGTGGCAGGTTGAGCACTCTAACACTCCTACAGAGACTTCTGAGCTTGGTACATCCTTCTAAGTGATAGAATATAGTTTATTAAAATAGTCTCTTTTAGGTGGAGTCCATTAGGTCCCAAACCAATGATAATGCATGTACAAAATTTTAATTGGAGCATAAACACACCTTATTGGCTACAATTTAATGAAGTAATGTAGGGATAATCATCTTTTTTATAGCTATGAAAATCACCCAATCATAATTAAAACAAACAGATGGAGGCTTGTTCTTCCTCATCCTACATCTCCACGTGGAGGACAGAGCTACTTATTGTCTGCTTTGTGACCTAGGCAAGTATGTTAGTGAAGAGTTGCTTCTTCCATCTTTATTAAAAGAATGCTAAAAATGTAACACAAATGAATAGATAGATTTATAACATGAATCTATAAATGTAATAATCCATCCCTGTCTGTTAATTGCATTACCTGTGGAATATTGTAAAAACCAAATATCCTAGCCAGCATAATAGAGATTTTAGGGGATATTCCATCCACAAAGCCCATTATGTTGGGAGTGTGTCCACAATGATAATTTATGGTTAATCCATCTGTACCAGAAAGGATATCAAACATACCATGTAGGGCTTTACCTTCAGTAAAACAAGGGTCAATGACATGAAAGCCTAGACTGATGTTAGGCAGCAAATATACATTTTCGTTAATGGTTTTGATTGCGTATACAAAGGCTAAGAGATTCTGGTAGGTCCGGAGGTTCATTCTAATAGAAAATAGAAAATATCATATGATAATAATAAAATATTTAAATACAAGATTCAAAGTATTCCAAGTCTGAAAATTATTCCATCATTTAAGATTTCTGAAAGTAGGGAGATTGATGAACTATACAGGTCTACAAACATGGAGACTAGAGATGAGCGAACACCGTTCGATCGAGTAGCTATTCGATCGAATATCAGGCCGTTCGAGGTATTCGATTCCAATTGAATACCAGGCTGCAAGCGCAGTAAAAATTAATATCCCCTCCCACCTTCCCTGGCGCTTTTTTT
This sequence comes from Leptodactylus fuscus, assembly GCF_031893055.1. Lineage (NCBI taxonomy): Eukaryota > Metazoa > Chordata > Amphibia > Anura > Leptodactylidae > Leptodactylus > Leptodactylus fuscus. Next base: position 133,058,088 of record NC_134271.1, read on the forward strand.
GCACCAATAACTGCGCAGGGGAGGTGGGACAGGAACTGCGACAACGTAGGAATTGAAAAAAAATTGGAAAAACCCATTGGCTGCCGAAAACATGTGACGCCTGATTCATAAGAATAGTATCAGCCATCTTCGTCTCATTTTCGTTTTGGAGTGATAGGGAGAGCTTGTTGTCAGTGTGAGAAACAGATTGTAGTGTCTTATAGGCAGGAAAAAACAGCTATTTTTAGAGCTACACTGCAGGAACACTGTATACATACAGTAAAACTGCAAATCATGAAGCAGGGTAGCAGCAGGGGACATGGGCGAGGACGTGGACGTGGATATCGAGCTGTGTATCCAGTCCACAGTCCAGGTACTGGAGAGGGGCTGCCAGCAGTGCCCCTCGACAGTAGCAGCAGGGGATATGGGCAAGGATGTGGATATCCAGCTGGGTATCCAGTCCACAGTCCAGATACTGGAAAGGGGATGCCAGCACTCGATTCACTCATCATCATCCTCCTCCTCCTCCTCAAACCCCAGCCTCTTCACCGTAATTATTATGAAAAAACTTTATTATTTTTTAATTTTAATAAATTTTTCATGGATACCCCCAAGGGCCTGCAAATCAATTTTTTTAGGGCTCCAGCCCAAGGGCATGCAAAATAATTTTTTAGGGCTCCCCCCAAGGGCCTGAAAATTAATGTTTTAGGGCTCATTCCCAAGTGCCTGAAATCTAATTTTTTTAGGGGGACACCTCAAGGGCCAAAAAATAGAACACTACTGCAGCATGTCTGTATTCACCCCAAGGGCCAAAAAATAAAAAACTGCTGCTATAAGGCTCTAGTCATACAAAGGGCCACAAAATAAAACACAGCTGGTGCATAGCTCAACTCACCTGAAGGTCAAGAAACACTGTTGTTTAAAGGCTCAACTCACCCCCAAGAGCCAACAAATCTCTGCTGGTAAAAGGCTGAAGTCACCTGAAGGGCCTCAATCTCTACTGGTAGCTCAGCTTAAGGGCCTCTAACTTAATTTGGAAGGGCTCATGCTAAGGGCTAGAAAAGTGAATTTTGGAAGGTCTTGCCACATCACATCCACACACACACATCCACAATGACAGTTCAGGGTGGGTACTGTTGGATTTCCCATTGCCTATTCCATCTGTGGTTGTCATGGGCAACTTGATTTAACCCTTTCATTGCCAGGCACGTAGCTATACGTGCTCCCAAGGTGGCACTTCAGTAGCGGAGGACATAGTTACTACGTCCTCTCTACTAATGCCGATATCTCTGGACTGCATCAACATATCTTGATGCTTTAAAATGCATTTTAAAGAAGAGACTCTCATCTTTAAAATGATACCAGGAACCTGATGATTTTACTTACAGTTTTGGAGGGATTCACTGTTGAAAACACTATTTGGCATTGAGATCCAACTGCAGATCTCAATTCCCGACAGTGATTTAACAGTGAATCGCTCCAATACTGTACATCCAATCATCGAGTTCTTGATATCATTTTAAAGATGAGATTCTCCTCTTTAAAATGCAATTGAAAGCATCAAGATTTGTTGATGCAGTCCAAAGATATAGAGCTCCAAAATGTGGCAGGGACTCTATTGTCCCTATTAACCCTTCTCCTGCCAAGCAGAGAACATACTATACATTTGTCTCTGATTGTCACATACAGTTATAATGTAATTCCCCCCTGAGCTTTACAGGTGGGGTATTCTTATGTTATACCTCCTGAACATAACCAGGAAGTTTATTGGTGCTGTGACCCAGGCATTTACCATTGTCCAGGTCGCAGCGCCAAAAAAAAAAATTGCACCAAACACTTACACAGCATATACATAAAGTCGCAAATAAAGTTTACATTTCACCCAATCCTTGTCCTGTCTATACCTGAGCTTTCAACAGTAAAATACATCTCTAGTGATGTCCATTACACACTAAAATAATAGTAATAACGATTATCACTAGAGATAAACGTATACATTGCTAAAATTTTTATAGGGGGATGGAAAATAACATTTTTATGTAAAGTCCTATTTAATTTTCATGCACAAAATGGGATGGCGCATTTCTGCGATTTTGGCGATTCTTTAACACCCGCCCCTGTAAATATATACATGTGTGGTATATATGAACTCCGCAGATATTGCAGTTTTATGGACAGTACATTGTGTTTGCAGGCAGGGATTGCTTGAGCCGCACTTTAGTGGCAAATTTGAATTTTTGTGCAATTTTTGCTAGCAATCTCTGTTTGCCGCAAAGTTGAATGAAGGTGCTTGTATATATAAACTATTAAGTTGTGTTTTTATATACGGTATGCTGTGTACTCTAAAAAAAAGTTAGATTTTGGTATCACAGTCACAGTTTGGTAGGTGCAGTATAGCTTTTTAACATATTAGTGAACAACAGTAAAATCCTGCTTGTCTTCTGTACTCGTGTTTTTGGGAGTCCGAGCTCTTGTTGTAGTTGATATTTGCGGTACATATAGTATATATACACATTGTATACACCATAAGCTATTATTTTAAAAGTATTTTGTATATGAATCTGAGATTGAACATGAGTTTTAGGTGCAAATATGTGTTTTAGCGTATTTTTTCAAAAAATTATTTGTGTTGGTCGCAAAGTTGCATGAAGGTGGATGTGGCTATCGATGACCCATTGAGACATTTGTAATCTTCAGGTTGTCTACTTTCAAAAAACATATAGGGTTTAGGGGTTCACTTACTTTTCATGGTGTGTAATCCCTACATTTTATAGGATGATACTTTTTTAACATTTCCAGCTTCAAAGCAGATTTTTGTTCCTTCCAGTTCTAGCGATTTTCTGAAGACACGTGCATGCGGGTGCAGGCCATAGTGATATGTATGAACTCTGCACATGTTGAACTCTTATTTTTAGGAGGTTTGGTGCATATAATTTTTTGTTTGGTTTCCGCTTTTAACAACTAATAAACATTTATTTGCATTTTTTCATAAAACATTCACTTTAAATCAAAATTGCATGAAGGTGCCTGTTCGTATAAAGTACCAAGTGGCATTCTGACAATGCTGCAGGGGTCTACTTTAAGAAAATATATAGGTATGGGGGGGTTGGATGCTTTTTTAATGTTGCAATTTAGGTTTGATTTGTCCATCTCAAAACTGTGAAAATTGCTCTGGCTACTGGAGGTGCAAAATTTCCAGAGACCCTTGGCAGCGAAAAGGTTAAAGGGGTGCTTGTTAATGTTTGTTTAGCTTAAATTTGGGTTTCTGTCCATCCATTTGGGGAAGAAAGAAGGTTCCCAGGTATTTTCCCACTTTGATAGAGGTTTTTTTGAGTGTGGAAAGTGTGTAGTTGATAGGCTGTGATAGTGGTCTAAAACAGTGACTTGGGCTTGTTAGATGCCCCAGACATGCTTCCCCTGCCATCCCAGTTGCATTGCAGAGGTGTTGGCATCATTTGCTGAGGGGACATAGTGGACTTTGTGACCCTCCTGAGTCGAATGGTGGGATCCCCTGAAATGAAGCATTTTTCCCATAGACTATAATGGGGTTCGATATTCGATCAAATAGTCAAATTTTGAGCAGCTATTCGAAATGAATATCGAATATTGAATATTTTACTGTTCGCTCATCTTTAAATGGAAACACTTGGGTTTGCATTGGATTTTTAGACACATGATAGGGTATGTTTGAACCTCAGAATACTTCATGAATACAGACTTTAGACCAAAATATAGACAGGTTGTGATTATTAAAAATTTTTATGCCAGTTTTCTGGCATAAAAAAAAATCACAAACCTCGGGTTTGTGGCTTTTTAGGCACCAGTTGTAACATGAATTGTTCTAAAAAGGGAGAATCACAAAGGTGTTTTGAAGCTGGGGTGCAAATCTCAAGGTGGGACTAGAATTTTAGTTCATGTACACAGGCCCAATGAAAGGTACACCTCATTTATGAGGAGGCTTGCACCTTGAAATAAGCATATGAAAATGTCAATCTTCATAAATCTGCCCCAAACTCCCAAGAACCCCTGAAAAATCAAACCTAAATCTTTTTGCACTTACATGGTTACCTGTTAAGGAATTTCTTGCTGAGCAATTTGCCATCGATTCCTGCTGAAACCAGGAAGCAAGAGAATGACAGAGATAGTGAGTTTTAAACTTGACCCAGCCCCTGTCCTTGCCTGTTTGCCTCAACAACCCTAGGTGGTAGTGGGCAACTGGGCGACAATCCCTTCTCTGAATAAGTGTGACACAGAACAGGACAACACAAAACAACACAGAAGGAGAATCAGCAAGCCAAGGTCAAACCAGAGAGACAAACAGTACCAAATCGAAATCCCAAAGAGTAGAAACAAGGGAAGCCAAAGGTCAGAAGTCAGTAAGTACAATACAAGAGCAAGAGAAGCACTTAGTGAGGGAAGAGTCACAATAGCCAGCAAACCTGTGTGGGCTGATGACCTGTATATAGGAAGTCCAGAACCCGCCCCAGACTTGGTGGGCAGATGTGTTGTCAATCACACAGGTAAGGCTAAGGGTAAGTTCACACAGGGTTTTTTGGTCTGAAACCTGAGGCGGAGGCCGCCTCAGGTTTCACACCAAAATACAGGTAGCCGCGACTGAATGCCAGTGCACTGCAGCGGCATCCAGTTGTGGGCTCTGCTCCGGATTAACCCTTTCACTGCCAAGGGTCTCTGGATATTTTGCACCTCCAGTAGCCAGAGCAATTTTCACAGTTTTGAGATGGACAAATCAAACCTAAATTGCAACATTAAAAAAGCAACCAACCCCCCCATACCTATATATTTTCTTAAAGTAGACCCCTGCAGCATTGTCCGAATGCCACTTGGTACTTTATACGAACAGGCACCTTCATGCAATTTTGATTTAAAGTGAATGTTTTATGAAAAAATGCAAATAAATGTTTATTAGTTGTTAAAAGCGGAAACCAAACAAAAAATTATATGCACCAAACCTCCTAAAAATAAGAGTTCAACATGTGCAGAGTTCATACATATCACTAGGGCCTGAACCCACATGCATGTGTCTTCAGAAAATCGCTAGAGCTGGAAGGAACAAAAATCTTCTTTGAAGCTGGAAATGTTAAAAAAGTATCATCCTATAAAATGTAGGGATTACACACCGTGAAAAGTAAGTGAACCCCTAAACCCTATATGTTTTTGGAAAGTAGACAACCTGAAGATTACATACAGTCCTATGAAAAAGTTTGGGCACCCCTATTAATCTTAATCATTTTTAGTTCTAAATATTTTGGTGTTTGCAGCAGCCATTTCAGTTTGATATATCTAATAACTGATGGACACAGTAATATTTCAGGATTGAAATGAGGTTTATTGTACCAACAGAAAATGTGCAATATGCATTAAACCAAAATTTGACCGGTGCAAAAGTATGGGCACCTCAACAGAAAAGTGACATTAATATTTAGTAGATCCTCCTTTTGCAAAGATAACAGCCTCTAGTCGCTTCCTGTAGCTTTTAATCAGTTCCTGGATCCTGGATAAAGGTATTTTGGACAATTCCTCTTTACAAAACAATTCAAGTTCAGTTAAGTTAGATGGTGGCCGAGCATGGACAGCCCGCTTCAAATCATCCCACAAATGTTCAATGATATTCAGGTCTGGGGACTGGGATGGCCATTCCAGAACATTGTAATTGTTCCTCTACATGAATGCCTGAGGATTTGGAGCGGTGTTTTGGATCATTGTCTTGCTGAAATATCCATCCCCGGCGTAACTTCAACTTCGTCACTGATTCTTGAACATTATTCTCAAGAATCTGCTGATACTGAGTGGAATCCATGCGACCCTCAACTTTAACAAGATTCCCGATGCCGGCATTGGCCACACAGCCCCAAAGCATGATGGAACCTCCACCAAATTTTACAGTGGGTAGCAAGTGTTTTTCTTGGAATGCTGTTTTTTTGGATGCCATGCATAATGCCTTTTTGTATGACCAAACAACTCAATCTTTGTTTCATCAGTCCACAGGACCTTCTTCCGAAATGAAGCTGGCTTGTCCAAATGTGCTTTTGTATACCTCAGGCGACTCTGTTTGTGGCGTACGTGCAGAAACGGCTTCTTTCTCATCACTCTCCCATACAGCTTCTCCTTGTGCAAAGTGCGCTGTATAGTTGACCGATGCACAGTGACACCATCTGCAGCAAGATGATGCTACAGCTCTTTGGAGATGGTCTGTGGATTGTCCTTGACTGTTCTCACCATTCTTCTTCTCTGCCTTTCTGATATTTTTCTTGGCCTGCCACTTCTGGGCTTAACAAGAACTGTCCCTGTGGTCTTCCATCTCCTTACTATGTTCCTCACAGTGGAAACTGACAGGTTAAATCTCTGAGACAACTTTGTGTATCCTTCCCCTGAACAACTATGTTGAATGATCTGTTTTCAGATAATTTGAGAGTTGTTTTGAGTAGCCCATGATGCCACTCTTCAGAGGAGATTCAAATAGGGGAACAACTTGCAATTGGCCACCTTAAATACCTTTTCTCATGATTGGATAGATCTGGCTATGAAGTTCAAAGCTCAGTGAGGTTACAAAACCAATTTTGTGCTTCAGTAAGTCAGTAAAAAGTAGTTAGGAGTATTCAAATCAATAAAATGATAAGGGTGCCCATACTTTTGCACCGGTCAAATTTTGGTTTAATGCATATTGCACATTTTCTGTTAGTACAATAAACCTCATTTTCAATCCTGACATATTACTGTGTCCATCAGTTATTAGAGATATCAAACTGAAATGGCCGCTGCAAACACCAAAATATTTAGAACTAAAAATGATTAAGATTAATAGGGGTGCCCAAACTTTTTCATAGGACTGTATGTCTCAATGGGTCATCAATAGCCACATCCACCTTCATGCAACTTAGTGACAAACACAAAACATTTTTGAAAAAATGCACTAAAACACATATTTGCACCTAAAACTCATGTTCAATCTCATATACAAAATACATTTAAAATAGCTTATGGTGTGTACAATGTATATATATATATATATATATATATATATATATATATATATATATATATATATATTATATATATATATATACTATATGTACCACAAACATCAACTACAACAAGAGCTCAGACTCCCAAAAACCCTAATACAGAAGACAAGCAGGATTTTGCTGTTGTTCACTAATATGTTAAAAAGCTATACTGCACCTACCAAACTGTGACTGTGATACCAAAATCTAACTTTTTTTGAGATTGCACAGCATACTGTATATAAAAACACAACTTAGTAGTTCATATATACAACCACCTTCATGCAACGTTACGGCAAATGGAGATTGCTAGCAAAAATTGCACAAAAATTCAAATTTGCCACTAAAGTGCGGCTCAAGAAATCCATTTCTGCAAACATAATGTACTGTCCATAAAACTGCAATATGTGAGGAGTTCATACATATCACACATGTATATATTTACAGGTGTTAAATAGAGATGAGCGAACAGTGTTCTATCGAACACATGTTCGATCGGATATCAGGGTGTTCGCCATGTTCGAATCGAATCGAACACCACGTGGTAAAGTGCGCCAAAATTCGATTCCCCTCCCACCTTCCCTGGCGCCTTTTTTGCACCAATAACAGCGCAGGGGAGGTGGGACAGGAACTACGACACCGGGGGCATTGAAAAAAATTGGAAAAAGTCATTGGCTGCCGAAATCAGGTGACCTCCATTTTAGACGAATAGTGGATTTCAAATCCGGGTCATATGAGAATGTGAACTTTGTGACTATGAGACAGGGATAGCTGTACAGGCAGGGATAGCTAGGGATAACCTTTATTTAGGGGGGAATGTTATTAAAAATTACTTTTTGGGGCTCTATCGGGTGTGTAATTGTGATTTTTGTGAGATAAACTTTTTCCCATAGGGATGCATTGGCCAGCGCTGATTGGCCGAATTCCGTACTCTGGCCAATCAGTGCTGGCCAATGCATTCTATTAGCTTGATGAAGCAGAGTGTGCACAAGGGTTCAAGCGCACCCTCGGCTCTGATGTAGCAGAGCCGAGGCTGCACAAGGGTTCAAGCGCACCCTCGGCTCTGATGTAGGAGAGCCGAGGGTGCACTTGAACCCTTGTGCACCCTCAGCTCTGCTACATCAGAGCCGAGGGTGCGCTTGAACCCTTGTGCACACTCTGCTTCATCAAGCTAATAGAATGCATTGGCCAGCGCTGATTGGCCAATGTATTCTATTAGCCTGATGAAGTAGAGCTGAATGTGTGTGCTAAGCACACACATTCAGCTCTACTTCATCGGGCTAATAGAATGCATTGGCCAGCGCTGATTGGCCAGAGTACGGAACTCGACCAATCAGCGCTGGCTCTGCTGGAGGAGGCGGAGTCTAAGATCGCTCCACACCAGTCTCCATTCAGGTCCGACCTTAGACTCCGCCTCCTCCGGCAGAGCCAGCGCTGATTGGCCGAAGGCTGGCCAATGCATTCCTATGCGAATGCAGAGACTTAGCAGTGCTGAGTCAGTTTTGCTCAACTACACATCTGATGCACACTCGGCACTGCTACATCAGATGTAGCAATCTGATGTAGCAGAGCCGAGGGTGCACTAGAACCCCTGTGCAAACTCAGTTCACGCTAATAGAATGCATTGGCCAGCGCTGATTGGCCAATGCATTCTATTAGCCCGATGAAGTAGAGCTGAATGTGTGTGCTAAGCACACACATTCAGCACTGCTTCATCACGCCAATACAATGCATTAGCCAGTGCTGATTGGCCAGAGTACGGAATTCGGCCAATCAGCGCTGGCCAATGCATTCTATTAGCCCGATGAAGTAGAGCTGAATGTGTGTGCTAAGCACACACATTCAGCACTGCTTCATCACGCCAATACAATGCATTAGCCAGTGCTGATTGGCCAGAGTACGGAATTCGGCCAATCAGCGCTGGCTCTGCTGGAGGAGGCGGAGTCTAAGGTCGGACCTGAATGGAGACTGGTGTGGAGCGATCTTAGACTCCGCCTCCTCCAGCAGAGCCAGCGCTGATTGGTCGAGTTCCGTACTCTGGCCAATCAGCGCTGGCCAATGCATTCTATTAGCCCGATGAAGTAGAGCTGAATGTGTGTGCTTAGCACACACATTCAGCTCTACTTCATCAGGCTAATAGAATACATTGGCCAATCAGCGCTGGCCAATGCATTCTATTAGCTTGATGAAGCAGAGTGTGCACAAGGGTTCAAGCGCACCCTCGGCTCTGATGTAGCAGAGCTGAGGGTGCACAAGGGTTCAAGTGCACCCTCGGCTCTCCTACATCAGAGCCGAGGGTGCGCTTGAACCCTTGTGCAGCCTCGGCTCTGCTACATCAGAGCCGAGGGTGCGCTTGAACCCTTGTGCACACTCTGCTTCATCAAGCTAATAGAATGCATTGGCCAGCACTGATTGGCCAGAGTACGGAATTCGGCCAATCAGCGCTGGCCAATGCATTCTATTAGCCCGATGAAGTAGAGCTGAATGTGTGTGCTAAGCACACACATTCAGCACTGCTTCATCACGCCAATACAATGCATTAGCCAGTGCTGATTGGCCAGAGTACGGAATTCGGCCAATCAGCGCTGGCTCTGCTGGAGGAGGCGGAGTCTAAGATCGCTCCACACCAGTCTCCATTCAGGTCCGACCTTAGACTCCGCCTCCTCCAGCAGAGCCAGCGCTGATTGGCCGAATTCCGTACTCTGGCCAATCAGCACTGGCTAATGCATTGTATTGGCGTGATGAAGCAGTGCTGAATGTGTGTGCTTAGCACACACATTCAGCTCTACTTCATCGGGCTAATAGAATGCATTGGCCAGCGCTGATTGGCCGAATTCCGTACTCTGGCCAATCAGCACTGGCTAATGCATTGTATTGGCTTGATGAAGCAGTGCTGAATGTGTGTGCTTAGCACACACATTCAGCTCTACTTCATCGGGCTAATAGAATGCATTGGCCAATCAGCGCTGGCCAATGCATTCTATTAGCGTGAACTGAGTTTGCACAGGGGTTCTAGTGCACCCTCGGCAATGCTACATCAGATTGCTACATCTGATGTAGCAGTGCCGAGTGTGCATCAGATGTGTAGTTGAGCAAAACTGACTCAGCACTGCTAAGTCTGCATTCGCATAGGAATGCATTGGCCAGCCTTCGGCCAATCAGCGCTGGCTCTGCCGGAGGAGGCGGAGTCTAAGGTCGGACCTGAATGGAGACTGGTGTGGAGCGATCTTAGACTCCGCCTCCTCCAGCAGAGCCAGCGCTGATTGGCCGAATTCCGTACTCTGGCCAATCAGCACTGGCTAATGCATTGTATTGGCGTGATGAAGCAGTGCTGAATGTGTGTGCTTAGCACACACATTCAGCTCTACTTCATCGGGCTAATAGAATGCATTGGCCAGCGCTGATTGGCCGAATTCCGTACTCTGGCCAATCAGCACTGGCTAATGCATTGTATTGGCGTGATGAAGCAGTGCTGAATGAGTGTGCTTAGCACACACATTCAGCTCTACTTCATCGGGCTAATAGAATGCATTGGCCAATCAGCGCTGGCCAATGCATTCTATTAGCGTGAACTGAGTTTGCACAGGGGTTCTAGTGCACCCTCGGCTCTGCTACATCAGATTGCTACATCTGATGTAGCAGTGCCGAGTGTGCATCAGATGTGTAGTTGAGCAAAACTGACTCAGCACTGCTAAGTCTGCATTCGCATAGGAATGCATTGGCCAGCCTTCGGCCAATCAGCGCTGGCTCTGCCGGAGGAGGCGGAGTCTAAGGTCGGACCTGAATGGAGACTGGTGTGGAGCGATCTTAGACTCCGCCTCCTCCAGCAGAGCCAGCGCTGATTGGTCGAGTTCTGTACACTAAAATGTTCGAGGATCGAAATTCGATTCGAACAGCCGCTCACTGTTCGAGTGTTCGAATGGGTTTCGAACCCCATTATAGTCTATGGGGAACATAAACTCGTTAAGGGGGAAACCCAAATTCGTGTCTGGAGGGTCACCAAGTCCACTATGACACCCCAGGAAATGATACCAACACCCTGGAATGACACTGGGACAGCAGGGGAAGCATGTCTGGGGGCATAAAAGTCACTTTATTTCATGGAAATCCCTGTCAGTTTGCGATTTTCGCAAGCTAACTTTTCCCCATAGAAATGCATTGGCCAGTGCTGATTGGCCAGATTACGGAACTCGACCAATCAGCGCTGGGTCTGCTGGAGGAGGCGGAGTCTAAGATCGCTCCACACCAGTCTCCATTCAGGTCCGACCTTAGACTCCGCCTCCTCCAGCAGAGCCAGCGCTGATTGGCCGAATTCCGTACTCTGGCCAATCAGCGCTGGCTAATGCATTGTATTGGCGTGATGAAGCAGTGCTGAATGTGTGTGTTTAGCTCAACTACACCGGTGGAGTAGTTGGGCTAAGCACACAGATTCAGCTCTGCTTCAATCAGCGCTGGCCAATGCATTCTATTAGCTTGATGAAGCAGAGTGTGCACAAGGGTTCAAGCGCACCCTCGGCTCTGATGTAGCAGAGCCGAGGCTGCACAAGGGTTCAAGCGCACCCTCGGCTCTGATGTAGCAGAGCCGAGGGTGCACAAGGGTTCAAGCGCACCCTCGGCTCTGATGTAGCAGAGCCGAGGCTGCACAAGGGTTCAAGCGCACCCTCGGCTCTGATGTAGCAGAGCCGAGGGTGCACAAGGGTTCAAGCGCACCCTCGGCTCTGATGTAGCAGAGCCGAGGGTGCACAAGGGTTCAAGCGCACCTTCGGCTCTGATGTAGCAGAGCCGAGGCTGCACAAGCGTTCAAGCGCACCCTCGGCTCTGATGTAGCAGAGCCGAGGGTGCACAAGGGTTCAAGCGCACCCTCGGCTCTGATGTAGCAGAGCCGAGGCTGCACAAGGGTTCAAGCGCACCCTCGGCTCTGATGTAGCAGAGCCGAGGCTGCACAAGGGTTCAAGCGCACCCTCGGCTCTGATGTAGCAGAGCCGAGGGTGCACAAGGGTTCAAGTGCACCCTCGGCTCTGCTACATCAGAGCCGAGGGTGCGCTTGAACCCTTGTGCAGCCTCGGCTCTGCTACATCAGAGCCGAGGGTGCGCTTGAACCCTTGTGCACACTCTGCTTCATCAAGCTAATAGAATGCATTGGCCAGCGCTGATTGAAGCAGAGCTGAATCTGTGTGCTTAGCTCGACTACTCCACCGGTGTAGTTGAGCTAAACACACACATTCAGCACTGCTTCATCACGCCAATAGAATGCATTGGCCAGCACTGATTGGCCAGAGTACGGAATTCGGCCAATCAGCGCTGGCCAATGCATCCCTATGGGAAAAAGTTTATCTCACAAAAATCACAATTACACACCCGATAGAGCCCCAAAAAGTTATTTTTAATAATATTCCCCCCTAAATAAAGGTTATCCCTAGCTATCCCTGCCTGTACAGCTATCCCTGTCTCATAGTCACAAAGTTCACATTCTCATATGACCCGGATTTGAAATCCACTATTCGTCTAAAATGGAGGTCACCTGATTTCGGCAGCCAATGACTTTTTCCAATTTTTTTCAATGCCCCCGGTGTCGTAGTTCCTGTCCCACCTCCCCTGCGCTGTTATTGGTGCAAAAAAGGCGCCAGGGAAGGTGGGAGGGGAATCGAATTTTGGCGCACTTTACCACGCGGTGTTCGATTCGATTCGAACATGGCGAACACCCTGATATCCGATCGAACATGTGTTCGATAGAACACTGTTCGCTCATCTCTAATGGATAGGTAATGGATAAAAAAAATAATAATAATAACTTTGCAACTTTTTTTGGTGGCATACTCTAATTCTACTCTGTTTCAGGGAAATGAGGCAAGATAACCAGAAACCTTGGAGAAATCCTTGTCCATGAGTAAAAAGAACAACCTTATTCAGATGAATGGAACAAATTATATGTCTTAGAAAGTAATATTACTGCATTATGTTCTAACAAAACTGATTAAAAATTCCATTATTAATTTCTATGAATATTCATTTATGCATCATTTACAAGTAGATGACTAACTTATACCATAAAGCCATCATACTAATGCTAGGTTCACACCTGCACCTGCTCTACATTCAAGTATCCCATTCCCAAATCCCGTTGTGCTCTGAATGTCCACACAGAGCCGATATTCTGTGTGAACCATGATGACTATATCTATACACCAAGGACTATTGTGAAGGGTGTGAAATACTTACACTAGTACCGTCCTCTAAATAGAAAAGGCAGTATAGTTACAAGATATACCAGATTACATGTATAAATCAATAACCTCAATACTTTCACTTGTGTATTTTACAGTGATGTATCGATAATGATGTGATCATGTTGATATTTAACAGAAATCTTTCTCAAATCTCTCCAAAACATCAACAGGAGGGAAGGGTCACGCGATGCGGGTCCTGCTATTCTGTGATCTTTGCCCATCATAAAACTTCATGTGGCTAAATTTGCAATTTAGCTCTAAACTTTGGCAACAATTCTGGGAAATAAAGTATCAGAAACCACAATGTGACTGTCACATATGCATAAACCCAAGGCTACAGCCCCACGTTTAGGAAAAACAGTGTTTTTTGTTGCAGATTTTGTTCTGTTTTTTTTTTTTTTTTTTTTTTTTTTTTAAAGCCAAATGGAAAATATATAGGAAGCTTCTTATACTTCTACCTTCTGTTCAATCCACTCCTGGCTTCAGGTGAAAAAAATGCAGGAAAATCTGCAACAAAAACTGCGTTACTGTAACGTGGGGCCTTATCCTAAAGAGTTTTTCCTATGAACATAACCATATTTAATTTTATTTATTAATTAAAAGCTAATCATTTCTGCAAATAATAATAATTAAACATTTAGTAGGGTTTTACAGATTTTCTCTAATCCTCTTAGTGGTGACAGTCTGTTGTCAGTATATATGACTAGGCATGCTGGAACTTTCTATGTCCTGGCACTTGTCAGAAACCTAACGGTCATTTCCTGGACAGATTATTAGGTAGGGACACTACATGTATGGGAAGATAACCTTACCAGAATAAGGACATCATGGCTGGTTATCAGGAGGACACTACATGTATGGGAAGATAACCTGACCACAATAAGGACATCATGGCTGGTTATCAGGAGGACACTACATGTATGAGAAGATAACCTGGCCAGAATAAGGACATCATGGCAGGTTGTGAGGAGGACACTACATGTATGAGAAGATAATCTGACCACAATAAGGACATCATGACAGGTTGTCAGGAGGAAAACTACATGCATGAGAAGATAATCTGACCACAATAAGGACATCATGGCAGGTTGTCAGGAGGACACTACATGTATGAGAAGATAACCTGGCCAGAATAAGGACATCATGGCAGGTTGTCAGGAGGACACTACATGTATGAGAAGATAATCTGACCACAATAAGGACATCATGGCAGGTTATCAGGAGGACACTATATGTATGAGAAGATAATCTGACCACAATAAGGACATCATGGCAGGTTGTCAGGAGGACACTACATGTATGAGAAGATAACCTGACTACAATAAGGACATCATGGCAGGTTGTCAGAAGGACACTACATGTATGAGAAGATAACCCGACCACAATAAAGACATCATGGCTGGTTATCAGGAGGACACTATATGTATGAGAAGATAATCTGACCACAATAAGGACATCATGGCAGGTTGTCAGGTGGACACTACATGTATGAGAAGATAACCTGACTACAATAAGGACATCATGGCAGGTTGTCAGGAGGACACTACATGTATGAGAAGATAACCTGTCCAGAATAAGGACATCATGGCAGGTTGTCAGGAGGACACTACATGTATGAGAAGATAACCTGACCACAATAAAGACATCATGGCTGGTTATCAGGAGGACACTACATGTATGAGAAGATAACCTGACCACAATAAGGATATCATGGCAGGTTGTCAGGAGGACACTACATGTATGAGAAGATAACCTGGCCAGAATAAGGACATCATGGCAGATTGTCAGGAGGACACTACATGTATGAGAAGATAATCTGACCACAATAAGGACATCATGGCAGGTTATCAGGAGGACACTATATGTATGAGAAGATAATCTGACCACAATAAGGACATCATGGCAGGTTGTCAGGTGGACACTACATGTATGAGAAGATAACCTGACTACAATAAGGACATCATGGCAGGTTGTCAGGAGGACACTACATGTATGAGAAGATAACCTGTCCAGAATAAGGACATCATGGCAGGTTGTCAGGAGGACACTACATGTATGAGAAGATAACCTGACCACAATAAAGACATCATGGCTGGTTATCAGGAGGACACTACATGTATGAGAAGATAACCTGACCACAATAAGGATATCATGGCAGGTTGTCAGGAGGACACTACATGTATGAGAAGATAATCTGACCACAATAAGGACATCATGGCAGGTTATCAGGAGGACACTATATGTATGAGAAGATAATCTGACCACAATAAGGACATCATGGCAGGTTGTCAGGTGGACACTACATGTATGAGAAGATAACCTGACTACAATAAGGACATCATGGCAGGTTGTCAGGAGGACACTACATGTATGAGAAGATAACCTGTCCAGAATAAGGACATCATGGCAGGTTGTCAGGAGGACACTACATGTATGAGAAGATAACCTGACCACAATAAAGACATCATGGCTGGTTATCAGGAGGACACTACATGTATGAGAAGATAACCTGACCACAATAAGGACATCATGGCTGGTTATCAGGAGGACACTACATGCATGAGAAGATAACCCAGACACAATAAGGACATCATGGCTGGTTATCAGGAGGACACTACATGTATGAGAAGATAACTGACCACAATAAGAAAATCATAGCAGGTTATCAGGAGGACACTACATGTATGAGAAGATAACCTGACCACAATAAGGACATCATGGCTGGTTATGAGGAGGACACTACATGTATGAGAAGATAACCCAATCACAATAATGACATCATGACTGGTTATCAGGAGGACACTAGATGTGTGAGAAGATAACCTGACCACAATAAGAACATCATGGCTGGTTATCGGGAGGACACTACATGTATGAGAAGATAATCTGACCACAATAAGGACATCATGGCAGGTTATCAGGAGGACACTATATGTATGAGAAGATAATCTGACCACAATAAGGACATCATGGCAGGTTGTCAGGTGGACACTACATGTATGAGAAGATAATCTGACCACAATAAGAACATCATGGCTGGTTATCAGGAGGACACTACATGTGTGAGAAGATAACCTGACAACAGTAAGGACATCATGGCTGGTTATCAGGAGGACACTACATGTGTGAGAAGATAATCTGACCACAATAAGAACATCATGGCTGGTTATCAGGAGGACACTACATGTGTGAGAAGATAACCTGACAACAGTAAGGACATCATGAATGGACTTCTGACAAATGCCAGCCTATAGAAAGTTCCTGCATTCACGTATCTATTAGTATCCAATGAAGATAACAGATGTCACCACTAAGATGATTAGAGAAAATCTTTAAAACTTAGCAACATTTTTAATTACTTATATTTGCAAAAATGTTTCACTTTTAATTAACTAAAACTCATTTAAACTTAAATTATTCTATTTATAATGCACAGACCCAAATGCAGACACAGAAACAAGAAGACACCCACAGCATC
The DNA here is from genome assembly GCF_031893055.1 of Leptodactylus fuscus. Classification (NCBI taxonomy): domain Eukaryota; kingdom Metazoa; phylum Chordata; class Amphibia; order Anura; family Leptodactylidae; genus Leptodactylus; species Leptodactylus fuscus. The sequence goes on from NC_134271.1 coordinate 133,074,794, forward strand.
ACACAGATACTAAAGTGCACTCACCCCAATACACTCAGGCTCAGTTCACATCTTTGCTCAGTCTCCATACGGACATTCTGTTTGCCTCTCCGCATGAAAAATATGGAGAGAAAAGCACTGCAAGGAGACATTTTATGCCCTCTTTGTGCGGAAACCAAAAGGAAACCACGTGGATCCCATTATAGACTATGGGGTCTGTGGGTTTCCTAAGGTAACCACTTTTTTATGCGGATTAGGTTTCCTAGGGAGACCCCCTTCCCCCTCCCCCGAACGGAAACCCATGTGCAGATGTGAACCAAGCCTTACATATAAAAAAAAGTGCACACACACACACACACACTATAGTATAGTTACCTATTTATCAAATACTTAAAAAAAACTAAAACAATGTAATTTAATCTTCAACAAACTTCATTTTTGTTTGTAATCCAATCATTTTTTGAAGTGAATTTATATGTCACATATCAGTGTATTTCATGGACGCCGCTGTACATATCTCTAGGAGTTTGCTTGACTATATTTCTGTGTAATTCCTTATGTAATGTCCTCATTGTAACGCTATAATGTAGCAGACCTGAATGTGTAATATTTGCGGTTCTGATCATTCTCTATGTTATACTTACTCAGTACATGTACCTGCTGCCGTCTGTAAAGTTACTGATGTCACAAAGCATTATGCCAAGGTGCAAGCTCAGATCTATCACACTGGAAAACACACTTGTGTACGCGCTTTATAACAACTGAACTGTGCATAACGTCATAGGCAATATCACACAGTATAGTCACTGCTATAAGTTGTATGTACTCACATGCGGCAGTCCAGTAGAATACCATGAGGCTCTCTGTCGAATGTAAACTGTTCCATCAGTACTGACCCCATTACAGTTATTACCCCACCAATAATGACATCTCCTTCTTGATAATATTGCTTAGAAATCGGAGCCTTCAAAGAGCAGCTAGATGTCTTCAGGATCCCAATAGTGTGTGGCAGCAAACGGAGAACCAGTAGTAAGCATACAACATTGCACATAGTTAGGAGATATCACTGCTTGACTTAATATCTTTACGTGACCTCAGTCATCTAGTCAGGCCGATATCTAATATCACTAATCTCTATGGGATCCAGAGACATGGAGTCAGACAGTCTGCCTGTGTTCTATAGTGTGCTTACTGCAACTCTACAACTCTAAGACGTCTTGCCAGTTTTATAGTCTTTCTCTGATGTAAAGAACCCAAGGAGTGTAATTTTCTTCATTACTATGTAATTACTGAAAATTATAAATTGCAAAGTCTTTTCAAGTGTGGCTCTTTTTTTGTACTCAGGGCTATTTTATGTATTTATTTTTTAATAAAGAAGTATTTCCATCTTGGAAATTTATGGTATATCCCTTGTATATCCAATATAGTTTATAGATACAAGTTCAAATCATGTTCCCATACAGGGGTCCCCAACACTCCTCCACCTCAGCATCAATGGAGAGGTGGCCATGGACATTTTTATCTCTCTCCATTCTTTTGTATGGGTGTCACTAAAAGAACCAAGCGCATTTCCCTCTTTTATAACAAAATGTAAAATACACTACCACTCAAAAGTTTGGGGTCACCCAGACAAATTTGTGTTTTCCATGAAAACTCACGCTTATATTTATCAAATGAGTTGCAAAATGAATAGAAAATATAGTCAAGACATTGACAAGGTTAGAAATAATAATTTTTACTTGAAATAATAATTTTCTCCTTCAACTTTACTTTTGTCAAAGAATGTTCCATTTGCAACAATTCCAGCCTTGCAGACCTTTGGCATTCTAGATGTTAATTTGCTGAGGTAAGCTGGAGAAATTTCACCCCACGCTTTCAGAAGGTCCTCCCATTAGTTGTATTGGCTTGATGGGCACTTTTTGCGTACCATACGGTCAAGCTTCTCCCACAATAGCTCCATTACAGATAGAATATCAGCTGCATGCTTCTTCCCTAAATAGTTCTTGCATAATTTGGAGGTGTACTTTGGATCATTGTCCTGTTGTAGGATGAAATTGGCTCCAATCAAGCGCTGTCCACAGGGTATGGCATGGCATTACAAAATGGAGTGATAGCATTCCTTATTCAAAATCCCTTTTACCTTGTACAAATCTCCCGATTTACCAGCACTAAAGCAACCCCAGACCATCACATTACCTCCACCATGCTTGATATATGGTGTCAGGCGTCTTCCAGCATCTTTTCAGTTGTTCTGTGTCTCACAAATGTTCTTTTGTGTGATCCAAACACCTCAAACTTTGATTTGTCTTTCCATAACACTTTTCCAATCTTCCTCTGTACAATGTCTGTGTTCTTTTGCCCATATTAATCTTTTCCTTTTATTAGCCAGTCTCAGATATGACTTTTTCTTTGCCACTCTGCCCTGAAGGACAGCTTCCCGGAGTCATCTCTTCACTGTAGACATTGACACTGGCATTTTGCAGGTACTATTTAATGAAGCTGCCAGTTGAGGACCTGTGAGGCGTCAATTTCTCAAACTAGAGACTCTAATGTACTTGTTGTGTTGCTCAGTTGTGCAGTGGGGCCTCCCACTTCTCTTTCTACTCTTGTTAGAGCCTGTTTGTGCTGTTCTTGGAAGGTAGTAGCAGGGGTGAGCCTGCTCCTTTCGCCGCCTGAGGCTAACTGCAGAAAGCCCCCCCCCCCGCCGGGAGGAGGGGGCGGATCGGGGGCGTGGTCGGGCGGATCGGGGGCGTGGCCGAGTGAAGGGGTGGGGCTTAGCCCCGTTCGCCGGCAGAGAGTAGGCCCGGAGACTGCCTGCTCTCTGCCTGAGCGTGAGGGGAGGCTGCTGGAGCAGCGCTGCTCCAGTGGCCTCCCCAAACCACCGCTCGGTGATAAGACAGTCCAGGACAGCTTGTCCTGGACTGGCTTAGGTTAGCAAAAAATGCCACCCTCCCTGAGGCCCTGGCATAGTGCCGCCTGAAGCGCTCGCTTCAGGTCGCCTCATGGGAGGTGCGTCACTGGGTAGTAGTACACACCGTTGTAGGAAATCTTCTGTTTCTTGGCAATTTCTTGCATAGAATAGCCTTCATTTCTAAGAAAAAGAATAGACTGTCGAGTTTCACATGAAAATTCTCTTTTTCTGGCCATTTTGAGAGTTTAATGGAACCAACAAATGTAATACTCCAAATTCTCAACTAGCTCAAATGAAAGTCAGTTGTATAGCTTCTCTAACCAGCAAAACAGTTTTCAGCTCTGCTAACATACTTACACCACAGTTTTCAAGGGTTTTCTAAACATTAGAGATGAGCGAACACCGCTCGATGGAATAGGTATTCGAACAAATATCAGGCCGTTCGAGGTATTCGTTCCCAATCGAATACCAAGAAGTATACGCAGTAAAAATATGCATCCCCTCCCACCTTCCCTGGCGCTTTTTTTTGCACCAATAACTGCGCAGGGGAGGTAGAACAGGAACAACGACAACGGAGGCAGTGAAAAAAATTGAAAAAACCCATTGGCTGGCGAAAACATGTGACCTCCTATTTAAAAGAAAGGCTTCCGCCCTATTCGCCATTTTTGCGAACAGAGATAGGGAGAGAAACATATCTGCTGAGGGCTACATAGCGATTAGCTTCAGATAGGCAAGCAAGAACTAAAGAAGAAAACCAACAGCTCTTCTCAGAGCTATACACTGTAGGGACATCAGTCCAGCTTTCACCAGATGGTGGAAAACAGGGATACACAACAGGTACAAGTTCATATATAGCGGAGAAACAGCTTTCATTGTTGGCTGTCCGCACACAGAATAGCCAGAATACACATCAGTTACAAGTTCATATAGAGCTGAAAAAAGCCTTTTATTTTGGGGTTTGTTGAAAAATAGCAGCAATCCACTGCATTTAGAGGTTCATATAGCTGATAAAAACCTTGCATTTTGGAGTTTCTTGAAAAATTGCAGCAATCTACTGCATTTAGAAGTTCATATAGCTGATAAAAACCTTGCATTTTGGGGTTTCTTGAAAAATATCAGCAATCAACTGCATTTACAAGTTCATATAGCTGATAAAAACTTTTAATTTTGGGGTTTCTTGAAAAATTGCAGCAATCCACTGCATTTACAAGTTCACATATCTGATAAAAACCTTGCATTTTGGGGTTTCTTGAAAAATAGCAGCAATCCACTGGATTTACAAGTTCATATAAAGCTGGAAAACAGCTTTTCTTTGTGGTGTATAGACCATCAAAAAGGGAATTACTATACATCCAAAATGCACAAAGCTAGCGCAAGGGGACGGGGATGAGGACAGGGGTGTGGAAATGCAGATGTTGAGCAAGGTTGCGCTCAACCAACAGCGTCTACTGCGCCTACAGCTCTGCGGCAGCAAGCATTGCGCTTCCCCACAGTCCCTGGATTGATGGCCACATTGAGTAGGCTGCAGTGTACAAACCTAAGTAGGCCCGAGCACCAGGAAGATGTGTTACCATGGCTGGCGGACAATGCTTCCAGCACATTCTCCACCAGCCAGTCAGCCTCTACCTCAACTCCTCCTCCTACCCAACAGACTGCTCCTCCTTCCTCACAACATGCCCAATCTTCCCAGCAACCTAATCCCACCTTTCCCACCTCCCAGGAGCTGTTTTTGGCTCCATTCACTGTCCCTCTCTCTGTCCCACCACGATCTGAATCACCAGAGGTAACAGATGAGTTGCCTGATATACAAACACTGGAGCATCCGTTATCTCCTGTTCTTGTTGTTGACCAGCAATCGTCCCTCAGTGACGACGATGACGTTGGAGGATTTGGAAGAGGAGGTGGTGGACAATGTGGCCACTGACCCGACCTGGACAGGGCGGATGTCAAGCGGGGAGAGCAGTGGAGATGTGGAGGGAAGTGCAGCACCAAAGAGGGTGGCTAGAGGCATTTCCAGAGGCAGAAGACAGCTGCTTCACCGAAGCCAGGCCACTGCCACTGCCCAAAATGTTCCCTCTTGTAGCCAGCCTAAAAAAACTCCCACATCGAGGCCACGGTCTTCGGTGGTGTGGAATTTTTTTTATGTATGTGCTGCAGACACATATATGCCGTTTGTACACTCTGCAACTCAAAACTGAGTAGGGTCTCTGAAAAGAGCAACCTTACAACCACTGCCATGCGCCATCATTTGGAAGGCAAGCACTGGGCTCAGTGGCAGTGAGCAAACGCAGGACAATCGTCGTCCGGCATTGCCGCCACTGCCTCTCCCACTGTTGCCAGTGCTGGCGCTGCAGTCCAGACCACCAGCCAGGAAACCTCCACATCTCGCTCCAGCACTTTGGGGAATTCTCCCTCATCCTCCCCTTTTCCTGTCTCAGCTCCATCTCCTGCCTTAGCTCCTTCTTCTGTACCATCATATGCCTCCTCAAAACAACCCACCGTCTCCCAGACTTTTGAGCGCAGGCAAAACTACAGCGCTACCCACCCCCATGCACAAGCCTTAAATGCGCACATCTCCAAACTGCTGGTCCATGAGATGTTGCCGTTCTGGCTTGTTGAAAGTCAGGCCTTCCATGACCTGATGGCAAGTGTGGCACCTTGCTATGCCATCCCTAGCCATCACTATTTCTCCTGGTGTGCCGTCCCCACCTTGCACCAGCACGTGTCACGCAACATCCGGTGGGCTCTAAGTTCCACAATTTGCACAAAGGTCCACTTGACCACTGATGCGTGGATGCTACATTTCACTGACGGCACACTGGGTGAATGTAGTTGAGGCTGGGAGTGGGTCACAATCTGGGACAGTCTATCTCATTTCCCCGCCCAACATTCCTGGCAGGGGCTCTGAACCACCACCCTCCTCCTCCTCTTCCACCTCCTCCGCCATCACATTGACCCCAGCTACCAGCTGGAAACGCTGCAGCACTGGCGTGGGGAGATGTCAGCAGGCCGTGCTGAACCTCAGAGGTGCCTCTGAGGTGAGGGATGCCCTCCTTGATGAGACGGCAACATGGTTTTTGCCACTGCACCTGGGCCCAGGCATGGTCGTGTGTGATAACGGCTGCAACCTGGTAGCAGCTCTGGAGCTTGCCAACCTCTGAAACGTTCCATGCCTGGCCCATGTCTTCATTTTAGTGGTGCAACGGTTTTTGAAAACATACCCCAATGTAGCCGAGCTACTGGTGAAAGTGTGGCGCCTGTGCGCACACTTTTGCAAGTCCACAGTAGCCTCTGAAGCCTCCAGCAATGCCTGCATCTGCCAGAACACCCGCTGATGTGCGACGTCCCCACACGATGGAACTCAACGTACCACATGTTGAGTAGAGTGTGTTAGGAGTATTTAGGTTCTTTAATTTCTATTTTTCTTACCTGGGGAGTTTTTGGCTGCGCAGTGTCTGGGGTGGCATCCTGGCGCTGCGGGGTTGTCCTGTCGTGAGTATTGGTGCACACCTTCTGACTTGCACGTGCGCACTGATGGTAGGCAGCTTTATCTCCTGGTTGATTAGTCTGTCCTCCCATTTGCACCTGGGAGGAGTGGTCTCTACTCTGTATTTAAACCCATGCCTCCCATGGTTCTGTGCTGAGTGTCGCTTTTACAGAGCTAGGCCTTAGCAGGAGGAGTAGGTGGTGTTCTGGGATAGAGGAAGTTCCGTGGTTGATTTTTTGGGAGGTTTGGGTGAACGAGTTGGTTTGTGTGTTTTCCCTTCTGTGTTCACCAATCCTCCCTCTGTGTATAATTGACTGTGTGAGTGAATTGCCTTATCCTTTGATTTCTACTCAGTTTCCCTGTGTTTGTTTCCTAGTGTATGGTTCCTTCCCATATTGGTTTGGGGGAATCCTTTCCCACATTTTTCCTGTGTGCTGCTTGTGTTGTTAGTCAGTGCACACCCTTGTCAGTCCCTGTCAGTAGCAGCTTCACTTGTTCGTTAGGGGTGACCCCCTTTAGTCTCCAGTCCCTAGAGGTCTTATAGGGCATTCCTTCTCCCACTTCCCTCTAGGCCTACGGAATCAGTGAGAGAGGAGCTGTCGGGGTCAGGCTTAGCCTGAGTACAGCCGACCCACACCCGTGAGGCAGGGACCGGGATAGCTAGTGGGAGTAGTGCAGGGCGAGATTCCCTACTGCTATCCCTTAGCCCCGTTGCAGCTACCTGGACTGACATAACAGAGTGTGTGAGCAGCAGAGACCCTTGATGGAGTACCATCTCCAAAACCCAGGGGTTCCTCACAGTCAGCTCCCGCAGTTTCTGCACCATGAGCGGCCATGGATGGCAGACTTATGCGAGATCTTGCGTGTCTTTGAGGAGTCAACCATGAGGGTCAGTTGTGATGATGCAATCGTGTGTGTCACAATCCCGCTCCTGTGTGTGATGCGAGAATCCCTCATCACCATCAAGGATAACGCATTGGACGCTGAGGAGTCGGGCATAGGAGCTGAAACATCCCAGCAGGATAGTCATGGCACACACCTGTCCGCTTAACAGGATGTATTGAGAGAGCAGGAGGAGGACGACGAGGTGGCAGATCTCATTGTCACACAGGAGGGTAGCGGGGAAGTTCATTGCATCCCAATGCTGCAGTGCGGTTGGGGCGAAATGGAGGAGGAGGTTGAGGAAATGGAGAGTGACCATTCCAGTGGGGGCAGCCAAGTGACTCCAAGTAACACTCTGGCACACATGGCTGAATACATGTTGGAGTGCTTTGCAACTGACAAATGCATTGCCAAAATCCTGGAGAGCAACGAGTACTGGATTTTTTCAAGCCTCGACAACCAGTATAAAAATTTTGTTTGTAATTTTATTCTGGTAGAGGGGAGGGCCAGTCCCATGAGTGATTGCCACAAGCAACTGGTGCAGAATATAATGGAGATGTTTCCATCAACTGTCTTTGGCAGCACACAGGAGAGTTCCTCCAACAGGCGACAAACTATCATCCGGTCCACACCCGGCAGGGGCACACTCTCCAAGGTCTGGGACAAGTTAATGCCACCCACCTGCCAAAGTACCACTGCTGAGTTGCCTAGTGTCACCAGGAAGGATAAGTATAGGCACATGTTGCGGAAGAACCTGGCCGACACCAGCCCTGTCCTCTCCGATCCCTCTGCGGCCTATACTTATTGGGCCTCCAAGTTGGATTTGTGGCTGGAACTTGCGCTGTACGCATTGGAGGTCCTTTCCTGCCCTGCTGCCAGCATGCTTTCGGAAAGGGTCTTCAGCGCTGCCGGCGGCATAATTACGGATAAGTGTAGTTGGCTGTCAGCTGACAGTGCTGACCGGGTGATGCTCATAAAAATAAATAGCCACTGGATAGACCCATCATTTTCATGTCCACCGGTGTCATGTACCCCGACATGAAATCGCATGTGTGTGCTCACCCTCTACAATTCCTCCTCCTCATACTCCTCCACCATCAGTGCTGCACAATTCTGATCCTACTAGCATCAATCCACCCTGATTCCCTCCAACTCTGCTGGTTAGAATCTGAATCCACCCTGATTCCCCCAACTCTGCTGGTTAGAGTTTGAATCCACCCTGATCCCCCCCAACTCTGCTGGTTCGAGTCTGAATCCACCCTGATTCCCCCCAACTCTGCTGGTTAGAGTCTGAATCCACCCTGATTCCCCCCAACTCTGCTGGTTAGAGTGTCAATTCACCCTGATTCCCCCCAACTCTACTGGTTAGAGTGTCAATCTACCCTGATTCCCCCCAACTCTACTGGTTAGAGTGTCAATCCACCCTGATTCCCCCCAACTCTGCTGGTTAGATTCTGAATCCATCCTGATTCCCCCCAACTGTGCTGGTTAGAGTCTGAATTCACCCTGATTTCCCCCAACTCTGCTGGTTAATGTCTGAATTCACTATGATTCCCCCAACTCTGCTGGTTAGAGTGTCAATACACCCTGATTCCCCCCAACTCTGCTGGTTAGATTCTCTACTCACTCCAAGGGCCAAAAACACTGCTTTTTAAAGGCTCTACTCACTCCAAGAGCCAAAAACACTGCTGGTGCATGGCTGTACTCACTCCAAGGGCCAAAAGAACTGCTTTTTAAAGACTATTCTCATGCCAAGGGCCAAAAACACTGCTAGTGCAAGGCTCTACTCACTCTAAGGGCCAAAAACTAAATCTCTGCTGTTTAAAGGCTCAACTCACCCAAAGAACCAACAAATCTCTGCTGGTGCAAGGCTGAACTAAGTTAAAGGGCCTAAAACTCTGAAGGTAAAAGGCTGAAGTCACCTACAGGGCCTCAATTTCTGCTGGTAGCTCAGCTTAAGGGCCTGTAACTTAATTTAGAAGGGCTCACATTAAGGGCCATAAAAGTGAATTTTGGAAGCTCTCTCTCTCTCTCTTCCACAATGACAGTTCAGGGTGGGTACTGTTGGATTTCCCATTGCCTATTCCATTTGTGATTGTCATGGGCAACGTAATTTAAAGGGGTGCTTGTTAATGTTTCTTTAGCTTAAATTTGGGTTTGTGTCCATCCATTTGGGGAGTAAAGAAGGTTTCCAGGTATTTTCCCACTTTGATAGAGGTTTTTTTTTAATGTGGAAAGTGTGTAGTTGTTAGGCTGTGATAGTGGGGTAATAGAGACTTTGGAGTTTTAGATGCCCCCAGACATGCTTCCCCTGCTGTCCAATTTGTATTGCAGAGGTATTGGCACCATTTGCTGAGGTGTGATAATGGACTTGGTGACTCTCCTGAGTCGTGGTAGGATCCCCTGAAACGAAGCATTTTCTCCCATAGACTATAATGGGGTCTGATAGTCGTTCGAATAGTCAAATATTGAGCAGCTATTCAAAACGAATAATGAACATCGAACATTTTACTGTTCGCTCATCTCTACTAAACATCCATTAGCCTTCTTACACAGTTAGAAAAAGAAGCAAAGCACACAAAACTAGAATAAACAAAATGGCGCAATAAAAATCTTATTCCACAAATGCAAAAACGGCCCTAATATAGATGTGTGCTTCCCAAAATATGTAAGCCAACTGGAAACCAAAAAGCGGTAAGACAAAACACTCAACATATAAAAAAGTACAAAATTTTATTTCAACCACAAAAATGACACGTACATGATCGTATATGTCCAAGGACAGACACAACGGTGCAAAATAACCATAGGGTCAGCAAAACAAACAGCCTGCAAACTCGACCAGGAGTTCAGGAGTTTTTTCCGGGAGACGACTTGTTCCGGCTCCCAGAAAAAGAAGCAAGGTGCTCATTCTTCAGGCTGTTTCGCCTCGTAATTCGGCCTGAAGACACTCCTTCCTCCGGACTAGGCCCATTCATTGGGCTTAATCAGGTGTGGTCAATATCCTCTATGGTTGAATAAAAAACAGAATTGATGCAGTATTCCGTCAATGCTTTACCTTTTTTACCAAGGAGGAAGGAACCTTCTTGTATGCCTACAGTATACCAGCTACTGTATATGAGTACTGGATTTCGGTCATAGGGACCCGCTAAATGAATGACTTTTGTGAGTTTTGTTGTCTAAACACCTATTGAATTTTCAGGGAAAAATTTTGGAAGACATGTTACAAAGTAGCGTTATATAAAAGGATCCAGATTCCATGGTTTATTTAGAAGTCAGTTGGCCTTCTTCGATCCAACTATTGAAATTTTAGGGATACCCCCAACACTTTACAAAAAAATGAGTTTCACCTCTCACAAGACCTTTTCAGTATCTTTTCTATTTTAAAGACGTGTTCAGCATCCACTGAGACATTCTGTAACTCTTCTTTGTAAGGCTAAGGAGAGGTCCCGCAGCAAAAAACCACTGCAGGAAAAACCGTGGGGCAAATAATCTCAGTTCTTTAAACAGAAAGTTCCACTATGGACTTTTTGTTACAATTATACCTATGGAGAAACTGCCGGCGTTTCCATAGGTATAATTGACATGCTGTAATTTCCAAAACTGGGCCGGATTTGGAAATTGTGGCATGTCCGCACCATGGTTTTAACGACAAAGTGGGCATGGGATTCTCTAGACTCCCATTCACTTTGCACTTACTGTAAAACGCTGCAATTTTTCCTTTTGTGGTTTCTGCCGTGGCAAAATTGCGGCGTTTATGTCCCATGGAGCCCCGGCCTCAAACTAGCCTTCTATTAGATCATTAGTCAAATCAACAAGTTTATACATAGGTTTTTTTAAATCTTGTGTTAACGCCCGAGACGATGAAAATTTCCTCTCTGTAAGAATGTTCATACCCTTTAGCGAAAGTAAATTTTTTCTGGATCATTCTGACATGGTCCCCAACTAGGTTTATTTAGTTTAAGGGTAAGTTCACACGGGGTATTTTGGACCAGAACCTGAGGTGGAGGCCGCCTCAAGTTCCGATCCAAAATACAGGTAGCACTCTGCTCCGGGTTAGGCCTAATGAATGGGCCTAGTTGGGAGGAGGGAGTGTCTTCAGGCTGAATTGCAAGATGAATCGGCCTGAAGAATGAGTATCTTGCCTTTTTTTCCAGGAGCGAATACAGCCTCAAAATCCTGACCAAAAAACCCTGTGTGAATTTACCCTAAGAGTCATGCATTTGCCATAAATGGTCCTCCAAATAATTAAAGAACTGTTTTTTTTACGTCCACATGTCTGCACCAAATTGTATTGTGGTACGTATGATTATAGCTGTATAAAAATGATTTAGTTTGTCTACAGTTAGGGCCAGAAATATTTGGACAGTGACACAATTTTCGCGAGTTGGGCTCTGCATGCCACCACATTGGTTTTGAAATGAAACCTCTACAACAGAATTCAAGTGCAGATTGTAATGTTTAATTTGAAGGGTTGAACAAAAATATCTGATAGAAAATGTAGGAATTGTACACATTTCTTTACAAACACTCCACATTTTAGGAGCTCAAAAGTAATTGGACAAATAAACATAACCCAAACAAAATATTTTTATTTTCAATATTTTGTTGCGAATCCTTTGGAGGCAATCACTGCCTTAAGTCTGGAACCCATGGACATCACCAAACGCTGGGTTTCCTCCTTCTTAATGCTTTGCCAGGCCTTTACAGCCGCAGCCTTCAGGTCTTGCTTGTTTGTGGGTCTTTCCACCTTAAGTCTGGATTTGAGCAAGTGAAATGCATGCTCAATTGGGTTAAGATCTGGTGATTGACTTGGCCATTGCAGAATGTTCCACTTTTTTGCACTCATGAACTCCTGGGTAGCTTTGGCTGTATGCTTGGGGTCATTGTCCATCTGTACTATGAAGCGCCGTCTGATCAACTTGGCAGCATTTGGCTGAATCTGGGCTGAAAGTATATCCCGGTACACTTCAGAATTCATCCGGCTACTCTTGTCTGCTGTTATGTCATCAATAAACACAAGTGACCCAGTGCCATTGAAAGCCATGCATGCCCATGCCATCACGTTGCCTCCACCATGTTTTACAGAGGATGTGGTGTGCCTTGGATCATGTGCCGTTCCCTTTCTTCTCCAAACTTTTTTCTTCCCATCATTCTGGTACAGGTTGACCTTTGTCTCATCTGTCCATAGAATACTTTTCCAGAACTGAGCTGGCTTCTTCAGGTGTTTTTCAGCAAATGTAACTCTGGCCTGTCTATTTTTGGAATTGATGAATGGTTTGCATCTAGATGTGAACCCTTTGTATTTACTTTCATGGAGTCTTCTCTTTACTGTTGACTTAGAGACAGATACACCTACTTCACTGAGAGTGTTCTGGACTTCAGTTGATGTTGTGACCAAAGAAAGTATGCGGCGATCATCCACCACTGTTGTCATCCGTGGACGCCCAGGCCTTTTTGAGTTCCCAAGCTCACCAGTCAATTCCTTTTTTCTTAGAATGTACCCGACTGTTGATTTTGCTACTCCAAGCATGTCTGCTATCTCTCTGATGGATATTTTCTTTTTTTTCAGCCTCAGGATGTTCTGCTTCACCTCAATTGAGAGTTCCTTTGACCGCATGTTGTCTGGTCACAGCAACAGCTTCCAAATGCAAAACCACACACCTGGAATCAACCCCAGACCTTTTAACTACTTCATTGATTACAGGTTTACGAGGGAGATGCCTTCAGAGTTAATTGCAGCCCTTAGAGTCCATTGTCCAATTACTTTTGGTCCCTTGAAAAAGAGGAGGCTATGCATTACAGAGCTATGATTCCTAAACCCTTTCTCCGATTTGGATGTGGAAACTCTCATATTGCAGCTGGGAGTGTGCACTTTCAGCCCATATTATATATATATCATTGTGTTTCTGAACATGTTTTAGTAAACAGCTAAAATAACAAAACTTGTGTCACTGTCCAAATATTTCTGGCCCTAACTGTATATATCAATATGTATTGCAGCTATTTAAAAATTTCCACATTTTTGTTTTTAACATTCTGTTAAATCATTCCATTAAAGTGGCTTTCACTCTCTTTGCAGTAAAAAAATAAATAAATGGTGGATATTGTGCGCTTTACAAAGTCGCTTCATAGCATTGTTAATAAATTTGTGACCCCGATCTGTGTATAGTTTATGAGGCACACGGTGATCATTCTTCAAAATCAATTCAAAGGATTTCACTACAGATGTTTCTGTCTCATCTTTCAGCCCAAACACACGTTGCAAATTTTGATATTACATCAATGACAGATAAAACAGATAAAACATATTTCATACCCTCATTTTCTTTGGCGTAGTTTGACATATTGCGCAGGTCACCTTGCCATTGTGAATCGATGGTTTCTCTTTCAAGAAAAAAGTGATGGAAAAAAGAAGTGACAAAACAAGAAAAAAGGCTAAAAAACTAACGCATTTCGAGACTGTTTGTCTCTTTTTCTAGTTTTATCACTTCTTTTTTTTCATCACTTTTTTCTTGTTTGTACATCGTTTTATTGAAGAAATGGATTAAAAGTTAAATTTTAAGAATTCAGCGAGTTGCCGATCTATTTTGTTCTCATGTTTGGCTGGTGTATATCTCTACTTATCCAATTTGCGCAACTGGTTGAGTTATTTAGTAAATACCCACTCAGAATTGAGTTTATCTATGTCAGACAAGTATAAAATTAGTCAATTGTCTGAGCTGAAACAAAATATCGCTTCTCTGCTTGAAACATCTCTGAGAAGCTAATGTAGATGTGCTAATATACATGTGGTGGACACCTTCTGGGACTCGGTGGGTAAACGCACTTACCATATACGAACCCCCTTGAATTGTTTATCAACTGGGGTGGTATACTTTGCTTTATGCCCATGCAACCTGATATACGTGGGCATGACTACCCGCGAGTTCCGTCATCGAATCAGGGAACATGTTCTAGGCATTGTCAATGCTAGGGAGGTTGTGGACACTGACTCTTTCACCACCATTCCGAAACATTTTAAGCTGTTTCATAATTTGGACGCATCCCTATTGCTGTTCAGGGCAATCAAACAGGTTGTCCCTGGACCCCGAATGGGAAACTGGAAAAAAATGTTAGCCCAGAAAGAGAGCCGTTGGATCTATCATTTAAAAACTGTGCAACCAATGGGCTTAAATGAAAATCTCCCCACTATTTTGGTCTGTTGTCTCTAATAGTAGTGTCATTATCTGTTTTTAATATGTAATTTGTCATGTTGTTTCTTGTTTGTCTATGGCATTATTTATTGTCTCTGTTTTTTATTTTTTTACAGATCTGCGTTGTCCCTTTTCTACTTGTCCTTATTGGCCAATAGGAATATACTGGATTTAATATGTTTATGTGACCTCCGTATCTAATAACACATTATTTCCTTGTTGGAAATCAAATTCACGTTGTTCACTTTTCACATGCACTGCGCACTTTATGTTCACACTTACGCAACTTAATGTATCTCTTTTGCACTTTATCCATTATTGATATGTTTCTAACATGTGCATATTTTCATTGTGTACATTACTTTAGCAATTCTTATCTACTTCACTGCTATGTAATTAACTTGTATGGTTGTTTTATATATATATATATATATATATATATATATATATATATATATATATACAGTCCTATGAAAAAGTTTGGGCACCCCTATTAATCTTAATCATTTTTAGTTCTAAATATTTTGGTATTTGCAACAGCCATTTCAGTTTGATCTATCTAATAACTGATGGACACAGTAATATTTCAGGATTGAAATGAGGTTTATTGTACTAACAGAAAATGCGCAATATGCATTAAACCAAAATTTGACCGGTGCAAAAATATGGGCACCTCAACAGAAAAGTGACATTAATATTTAGTACATCCTCCTTTTGCAAAGATAACAGCCTCTAGTCGCTTCCTGTAGCTTTTAATCAGTTCCTGGATCCTGGATGAAGGTATTTTGGACCATTTCTTTCTACAAAACAATTCAAGTTCAGTTAAGTTTGATGGTCGCCGAACATGGACAGCCCGCTCTCAAATGATCTGAAAACAAAGATTGTTCAACATAGTTGTTCAGGGGAAGGATACAAAAAGTTGTCTCAGAGATTTAACCTGTCAGTTTCCACTGTGAGGAACATAGTAAGGAAATGGAAGACCACAGGGACAGTTCTTGTTAAGCCCAGAAGTGGCAGGCCAAGAAAAATATCAGAAAGGCAGAGAAGAAGAATGGTGAGAACAGTCAAGGACAATCCACAGACCACCTCCAAAGAGCTGCAGCATCATCTTGCTGCAGATGGTGTCACTGTGCATCGGTCAACTATACAGCGCACTTTGCACAAATAGAAGCTGTATGGGAGAGTGATGAGAAAGAAGCCGTTTCTGCACGTACGCCACAAATAGAGTTGCCTGAGGTATGCAAAAGCACATTTGGACAAGGCAGCTTCATTTTGGAAACAAAAATTGAGTTGTTTGGTTATAAAAAAAGGCGTTATGCATGGCGTCCAAAAAGAAACAGCATTCCAAGAAAAACACATGCTACCCACTGTAAAATTTGGTGGAGGTTCCATCATGCTTTGGGGCTGTGTGGCCAATGCCGGCATCGGGAATCTTGTTAAAGTTGAGGGTCGCATGGATTCCACTCAGTATCAGCAGATTCTTGAGAATAATGTTCAAGAATCAGTGACGAAGTTGAAGTTACGCCGGGGATGGATATTTCAGCAAGACAATTATCCAAAACACCGCTCCAAATCCTCAGGCATTCATGCAGAGGAACAATTACAATGTTCTGGAATGGCCATCCCAGTCCCCAGACCTGAATATCATTGAACATCTGTGGGATGATTTGAAGCGGGCTGTCCATGCTCGGCGACCATCTAACTTAACTGAACTTGAATTGTTTGTCCAAAATACCTTTATCCAGGATCCAGGAACTGATTAAAAGCTACAGGAAGCGACTAGAGGCTGTTATCTTTGCAAAAGGAGGATCTACTAAATATTAATGTCACTTTTCTGTTGAGGTGCCCATACTTTTGCACCAGTCAAATTTTGGTTTAATGCATATTGCACATTTTCTGTTAGTACAATAAACCTCATTTCAATCCTGAAATATTACTGTGTCCATCAGTTATTAGATATATCAAACTGAAATGGCTGTTGCAAATACCAAAATATTTAGAACTAAAAATGATTAAGATTAATAGGGGTGCCCAAACTTTTTCATAGGACTGTATATATATATATATATATATATATATATATATATATATATATATATATATATATACAGTTAGGGCCAGAAATATTTGGACAGTGACACAAGTTTTGTTATTTTAGCTGTTTACTAAAACATGTTCAGAAACACAATGATATTTATAATATGGGCTGAAAGTGCACACTCCCAGCTGCAATATGAGAGTTTCCACATCCAAATCGGAGAAAGGGTTTAGGAATCATAGCTCTGTAATGCATAGCCTCCTCTTTTTCAAGGGACCAAAAGTAATTGGACAATGGACTCTAAGGGCTGCAATTAACTCTGAAGGCATCTCCCTCGTAAACCTGTAATCAATGAAGTAGTTAAAAGGTCTGGGGTTGATTCCAGGTGTGTGGTTTTGCATTTGGAAGCTGTTGCTGTGACCAGACAACATGCGGTCAAAGGAACTCTCAATTGAGGTGAAGCAGAACATCCTGAGGCTGAAAAAAAAGAAAAAATCCATCAGAGAGATAGCAGACATGCTTGGAGTAGCAAAATCAACAGTCGGGTACATTCTAAGAAAAAAGGAATTGACTGGTGAGCTTGGGAACTCAAAAAGGCCTGGGCGTCCACGGATGACAACAGTGGTGGATGATCGCCGCATACTTTCTTTGGTCAAGAAGAACCCGTTCACAACATCAACTGAAGTCCAGAACACTCTCAGTGAAGTAGGTGTATCTGTCTCTAAGTCAACAGTAAAGAGAAGACTCCATGAAAGTAAATACAAAGGGTTCACATCTAGATGCAAACCATTCATCAATTCCAAAAATAGACAGGCCAGAGTTACATTTGCTGAAAAACACCTCAAGAAGCCAGCTCAGTTCTGGAAAAGTATTCTATGGACAGATGAGACAAAGATCAACCTGTACCAGAATGATGGGAAGAAAAAAGTTTGGAGAAGAAAGGGAACGGCACATGATCCAAGGCACACCACATCCTCTGTAAAACATGGTGGAGGCAACGTGATGGCATGGGCATGCATGGCTTTCAATGGCATTGGGTCACTTGTGTTTATTGATGACATAACAGCAGACAAGAGTAGCCGGATGAATTCTGAAGTGTACCGGGATATACTTTCAGCCCAGATTCAGCCAAATGCTGCCAAGTTGATCGGACGGCGCTTCATAGTACAGATGGACATTGACCCCAAGCATACAGCCAAAGCTACCCAGGAGTTCATGAGTGCAAAAAAGTGGAACATTCTGCAATGGCCAAGTCAATCACCAGATCTTAACCCAATTGAGCATGCATTTCACTTGCTCAAATCCAGACTTAAGGTGGAAAGACCCACAAACAAGCAAGACCTGAAGGCTGCGGCTGTAAAGGCCTGGCAAAGCATTAAGAAGGAGGAAACCCAGCGTTTGGTGATGTCCATGGGTTCCAGACTTAAGGCAGTGATTGCCTCCAAAGGATTCGCAACAAAATATTGAAAATAAAAATATTTTGTTTGGGTTATGTTTATTTGTCCAATTACTTTTGAGCTCCTAAAATGTGGAGTGTTTGTAAAGAAATGTCTACAATTCCTACATTTTCTATCAGATATTTTTGTTCAACCCTTCAAATTAAACATTACAATCTGCACTTGAATTCTGTTGTAGAGGTTTCATTTCAAAACCAATGTGGTGGCATGCAGAGCCCAACTCGCGAAAATTGTGTCACTGTCCAAATATTTCTTGCCCTAACTGTATATATATATTCCCAAGTCTTTATATGTTCTTTTTGGGTCCAGTTCTACTCTATCATATGTGATTCCTGGCGATAAATGAGGATAGGTGGTTTCGTTTATTAAGTTTTCGCGCATGCGTGAGTAAGCGGCCATCTTGTTGAGGTCAAGGTAAGAAGGTTTTACCTCTAGTGACTTCCTGATTAGAGATGAGCAAACACTAAAATGTCCAAGGTTCAAAATCCGATTCGAACAGCCGCACACTGTTCGACTGTTCGAACGGATTTCGAACCCCATTATAGTCTATGGGGGGAAATGCTTGTTTCAGGGGAACGCAAAATTCGATACAATTATACTTACCTAGTCCATGAGTGATGGTTGGGCTGGCTTCTGCTTCATATCTTCTCCCGGCGAGCGTCCTCGCATCTTCTTCCGCCTGGAAATTCACTCTGCCTAGGCATCGGGCCTCAGTAGAGCAGACTGCGCATGCGCGGGCACATGCGCATGCGCAGTCGGCTCTGCCCAGAGTGAATTCCAGGTGGAAGAAGACGCCAGACGCTGCACAGAGAAGACGTCGGAAAGGTAAGAGAAGAACCAGCGTTGATTGGCAGAATGTATAGCATTCTGCCAATCAACGCTGGTTCTGCATCGAACATTAAACTTCGAACAGCTAGTAGTGTTCGATCGAATACCGTAGTATTCGATCGAACACCTACTCGATCGAACACTACTCGCTCATCTCTATTCCTAATAGTCGCGCATGCGCACTTATATGTTTGGCGGCCATTTTCCCTTCAGGACATCGTGTGCACCACACGAAATGTTAACAGTGGTGCGTGCCGGGGATATGGCTGTTTAATCAGGTAACAAGCACAGCTGTATGTGTTTAACATCCTCAATATATACCCTCATGACGAATCGCTTACTTGTCCCTTGACAAAGCCCTGGTTGGGCGAAACGCGCATCGGGTCAGGAGCATGGTCTGGTATGATGTGATAATATCGATTTACATGAAGTTCATGTCTGTGGCCCATATGGCATTCTATGTGTGCAGGGTTGTGTGTGGGGTCTAATTGATTTGGTGTGCAGTGCACATATATGTATTGTTATTATGACTCTACTCCTATGCCTGTATTTCATATACATACACAGCACATGGTACTCCAGATCTGTGACGGTATTTATATGTACTTACATATCCCTCCCTCACTGTGCTCTTTGGGTTTATTAGTTCCCTCATATGAATTGTATGTTATTATGTCTGTCTAGTTATGTGTATATTTTATTCAATAAAAATTCATATATTTTGGTATACATCTATGTCTGGTGTTTTTCTATGGGATTGATCTTTGAGAAGACCAGACTTTCTGTTCCTGAGAACACCAGAGAGCCCATTTCCATTCCAGACAGTTCTGAGAACTCCTGATAGTTCATTATGACTACACATGGTTGGAAACGGTTTGAATGAAGTGTGTAAATGTAAACAGCTCCTATTTAAAAGGTCAAGGTGTGTAAAATGGCTGTAGGGCCTCCTCACGCTACTGCCGCCTCCATACTTTGTCACTGGGTCACTGTATAGCCTCATAAGGCTGCTGCAACCTCCACAATGGACAGATCACGCAGCTTCTGCCTCCATGTTTTCACACCACTGGTCCTGTAATATCCGCCTCATCCTCCATTGTGTCCTCAGCCTCCACTGCAGGGACAGCTCCCAGTGCTCCTCCAGCATAGCACATGTGCAGTGCACAGCGGTGTCATGCTGTTCTACATCTCGTTTGCCTGGGTGAACAAAGTCACATAGGGGAGGAACTCCTCTGTTGTCTCAATCAAGAAATAAAATCCTGGCTCTCTCCAAGAGAATTCAAGCACTATATGGCCTCATAAGACTACTGCCACCTCCCAAAACCGTCTCTGGGTCATTGTACGGCCTCATAAGGCTTTTGCAACCTCCACACTATGCCACTGGGTCACTGTATGGCCTCAAAAGGCTACTGCCACCTTCCACTCTGCCTCTAGGTCACTGTATGGCCTCATAAGGCTATTGCAACCTCCCCACTTTGAGACTGGGTCACTGTATGGACTCCCGGTGTTACTGCAACCTCCACCCTTTGCCCCTGGGTCATTGTATGGCCTCATAAGGCTTATGCCACCTCATCCTTATGCTACTGCCGCCTCCACACTGTGTCACTGTATGGCATCATAAGGGTATGACCACGTCCACACTCTGCCACTGGGTGATTGTATGGCCTCATAAAGCTGCTGAAGCCTCCATTCTCTGCCACTGGGTCACTGCATGTCCTCATAAGGATTCTGCAACCTCCATACTCTGCCACTATGTCCAAATAAGTGAGGTGTGCAGTGGTTCTAAGAGCGAACCCTGCCATGTACGTGTTATACTGAGACTGTATTGTTTGATTACCACAGCAGACTCCCCATGTGTGTTACTGCAAGGTGCAGCGTTCTACACTACTATACAGGCTCTCTGCAGCCAGGAAATGTTTTTTTAACGTTTTTCACAGGGGATCAATTTGGAAAGAATCAAATCATTTTGTGAAATCTGGAAAAGTGGGCGAGTTGCATTTTCCAAAAAAAAACACAAAAAGCATCTAAACAATCTCAGTATAAGTATGGAAATGAAGAGCAGTGATAAGATAAGATAATTCTTTACTAGTCCCACAGTGGGGAAATTTCAGTATGTTACAACAGCATAGTAATACAGATACAGGATAATACACAGTAATACGAGTATATTACAGACGTAGACACACATAAATTGAGAAGAATAGATATACTAGGAGTCCATAGCAGCTAAGGAACAGAAGAAAAAAGAAGGAAGACATCATAATCATAATCATTAGTTTTCTGTACAGAGTGATCTTCGCTTGGTCGTATGTAGATTATACAGCCTGATCGCGTTTGGAAGGAAGGACTTGCAGAGTTTTCCTTTGTGTAGCTTCTGTTTCAATTATACCTAAAGAGAAAATGCCAGTATTTCCGTATGTACAACGCAGTCTTCCCCAGAGACCAGTGAGTCATGCTATCCGACCTCATATCGGATAACAGGCAGGCTGTCTTGACAACAATTTGTACACAATGGGAAGAATCATTTCACATAGCAGGCAACATTTATGGCCACATTTATAATCCACCTCAATTGTAACATTATATTACTAAGGGCTCGTTCACATCTGCGCCCAGGAGTCCGTTCTGCAGGTTTTCATTTCCTGCATAAAACAGAGGCAGGAGACGGAAACCTGCAGGCGTCTTTCTCACCCATTCATTTGAATGGGTGAGAAAGATGTCCGGCCGTGAGCGGCGGTGAGCGTTTTATGCTCTCCGCTGCGAAACCGGGTTTTTTCATCCGGACACAGAGTCAGACATGCAGTACTGTGTCCGGATTTAAAAAAAAACGGTTTCACGGCGGAGAGCATAAAATGCTCACCGCCGCTCACGGCCGGACCCGGTCTGTGGTTTCCGTCTTCTGGCATGCAGAAGACAGAAACCACAGAACGGGCAGCTGAACGCTAGTGTGAACTTAGTGTCAACGGTAATAATTATCTTTGAAGGGTTGAGAAACGCTTCAAATCTGATATATATATATATATATATATATATATATATATATATATATATATATATATACAGTCCTATGAAAAAGTTTGGGCACCCCTATTAATCTTAATCATTTTTAGTTCTAAATATTTTGGTGTTTGCAACAGCCATTTCAGTTTGATATATCTAATAACTGATGGACACAGTAATATTTCAGGATTGAAATGAGGTTTATTGTACTAACAGAAAATGCGCAATATGCATTAAACCAAAATTTGACCGGTGCAAAAGTATGGGCACCCTTATCATTTTATTGATTTGAATACTCCTAACTACTTTTTACTGACTTACTGAAGCACAAAATTGGTTTTGTAACCTCAGTGAGCTTTGAACTTCATAGCCAGGTGTATCCAATCATGAGAAAAGGTATTTAAGGTGGCCAATTGCAAGTTGTTCTACTATTTGAATCTCCTCTGAAGAGTGGCATCATGGGCTACTCAAAACAACTCTCAAATGATCTGAAAACAAAGATTGTTCAACATAGTTGTTCAGGGGAAGGATACAAAACGTTGTCTCAGAGATTTAACCTGTCAGTTTCCACTGTGAGGAACATAGTAAGGAAATGGAAGACCACAGGGACAGTTCTTGTTAAGCCCAGAAGTGGCAGGCCAAGAAAAATATCAGAAAGGCAGAGAAGAAGAATGGTGAGAACAGTCAAGGACAATCCACAGACCACCTCCAAAGAGCTGCAGCATCATCTTGCTGCAGATGGTGTCACTGTGCATCGGTCAACTATACAGCGCACTTTGCACAAATAGAAGCTGTATGGGAGAGTGATGAGAAAGAAGCCGTTTCTGCACGTACGCCACAAATAGAGTTGCCTGAGGTATGCAAAAGCACATTTGGACAAGGCAGCTTCATTTTGGAAACAAAAATTGAGTTGTTTGGTTATAAAAAAAGGCGTTATGCATGGCGTCCAAAAAGAAACAGCATTCCAAGAAAAACACATGCTACCCACTGTAAAATTTGGTGGAGGTTCCATCATGCTTTGGGGCTGTGTGGCCAATGCCGGCATCGGGAATCTTGTTAAAGTTGAGGGTCGCATGGATTCCACTCAGTATCAGCAGATTCTTGAGAATAATGTTCAAGAATCAGTGACGAAGTTGAAGTTACGCCGGGGATGGATATTTCAGCAAGACAATGATCCAAAACACCGCTCCAAATCCTCAGGCATTCATGCAGAGGAACAATTACAATGTTCTGGAATGGCCATCCCAGTCCCCAGACCTGAATATCATTGAACATCTGTGGGATGATTTGAAGCGGGCTGTCCATGCTCGGCGACCATCTAACTTAACTGAACTTGAATTGTTTGTCCAAAATCCCTTTATCCAGGATCCAGGAACTGATTAAAAGCTACAGGAAGCGACTAGAGGCTGTTATCTTTGCAAAAGGAGGATCTACTAAATATTAATGTCACTTTTCTGTTGAGGTGCCCATACTTTTGCACCGGTCAAATTTTGGTTTAATGCATATTGCGCATTTTCTGTTAGTACAATAAACCTCATTTCAATCCTGAAATATTACTGTGTCCATCAGTTATTAGATATATCAAACTGAAATGGCTGTTGCAAATACCAAAATATTTAGAACTAAAAATGATTAAGATTAATAGGGGTGCCCAAACTTTTTCATAGGACTGTATATATATATATATATATATATATATATATATATATATATATATATATATATATATATATACCTAATAATTAAATCTCCATGTTTGTAATTCTAACAGGGAATATAAATCCCAGGTACGTTCACCTGTAACACACCTAATGTAGTGTATTTAATAATATGCACCGAATGCACCAAATTTGTATGTTGGAAAGACTGGTCAGAAACTCAGAATGCAGATGAACTCACACCATCATACAATTAGAAAACAAAGGATGGAACTTCCTGTGTCAAAACATTTCAGCAATGAAGATCATTATAGCACCAATGACATGAAAATTTTGGTTTTAAGAGGGAATTTTAAATCAAGGAAAGAGACGGATTTATGAGTACAAGTTTATGACCCTACTTCAAACATTGCAAGAAGGGATGAATCTGTCACATGGGTTCATGGCATCCTACAGAAATCACTGAACTGAGACAGCCATAAAAGACACTCTGAACTGATAAGAACATGCAAACTGATGAATTGTTTATTTGTATGTACCAATAACCTTCTTCCACCCTCCCTCCTAGAATTCTATTCCTGAGTGTCCTTTTGTACATAAAAATGCATCCTTCAGAAATTGTTTTTAGATATACTTGAAGAAGAAGCCCAGAGCTTCTAAACATTCGGAAAACTGCATTTCCCCAATGTGGGGCTTCAGCCTAAAAGTTATATCTTAGTTTTTTGCCCAATATCTTTGTGTAATAATTGCTAAGAATATGGTGGTGTATTTTACAGCTATGTGCCCAAAAATGTTTCTGACAATTTAAAGGAGATTGTATATTTGCCAATAAAGGTGTGATCCATAGCGATTTCTAGAATGAAGAAGCAGATATGAACAATAAACAATACTCATTTTTTTGGAGGTGACATCAGTTAGGAGGGTCATATCAGACGCTCATTGTTCAGATTTCTGATACTGAGGCAGCAATTGTCTTCCTAATTACATCATGGAAGGCAGATTTGCATATTCTTCCCATAGTTCCTTGCAAAGTGGAGTGCTAAAGGCTTAAGTCTCCACACACCTATATGATGGTCTCTCCCTAAGGAGTGACAATATCCCCTTAACCCTGTCTAAGCCTCTCACCTCTACCAGGTTATAGTCCTCTCTACATCGAGCTGAAGAGATCCAAGTAGATTGAAACAGCTGTCCTCGATTGAGAGACTATACCTGGTATTAATCCCAGCGTCATTGCAAAACAAAGGCCTCTTGGAAGGTCGGGCATGATGCTAAAGGGAGCAGCCATTATTGGGTTATTTCACTGGAATCCTGTCATAAGACAGGCTTGCACATTCCAGTGAGCGTTCTCTATTGGTTTGCAATACTGAGGCAGCAACTGTCTTCCTAATTACATCATAGAAGGCAGATTTGCATATTCTTCCTGTAGTATATCCTAGTAATGTATTATTAAAGGGATTCATTGCTTTAGATAATCCTTACTTACTAGAACGTTCCTTAAGGTTGGTTCGTGCGGCCAGTGCGCGCCAAGCACACGGAGTCCATTATAGTGTATGGCAGGGATCCTCAAACTTTTAAAACGGTGAGCCAGTTCACTGTCCCTCAGACCATTGGAGGGCCGAAATATAGTTTAAAGGGATTCTACCATTAAAATCACATTTTCTCTCGATAGCACATAGGAATAGCCTTAAGAAAGACTATTCTTCTCCTACCTTCAGATGTCTTCTTTGCCACGCCGTTCGGTTAAAATTCCGTTTTCCATCGCTTTTCACATGGCCAACTTTATGTGGCTTGCTCCAGAGTATTACATGTACTGGCGGAAAATAACAAATCATACAATGTCGTATATCGAAGGATATTATCTTAAAACACCTCTGCAGCAAAGATTGCATCTCTATGTTTCACATCACCATATCTAACCTGCAATACCACAAAACAACAACAGTGCACCCTATTCTCTGGATTACAGCAGGAACAACATCAGAAGTTACATTTCCTATCCGATACCTCTTGGACAGTAATAACAACTCTCATGTCTGCATTCACCCCGTTCAAAATCACCGCAGACGAAGTCGCGGGTAAAAGCTAGTTGTTTATAATGCGGAGACTATGGAATCTTTAGGTTTCGGAGATATTGTGATATTCTCCTTTTATGAAGTCCGTGTCCGTCAGTGGTAACAGCTAGATTCCCCTATTGGAGCTGTTCATGGGTTTCAATTGGCTCTAAAAATCACGTGTCTTGATGACAGCACTGCGCATGGGTATTTAGGACCCTTTCAGCCATCTTTTTTAAGGGCAAAACTTGGGTATAATCCGATGTATAAATGGATGGGATTTCTTTCATTGCCAGTCCTTTTTTAAACATATTGTTTCATGTAACCCTATATAAAATAACATGTTTTCTTAATCTCGAGGATGCTTCCTCAATAGGGACCAGTATGTTAGCAAGTATTTTAGGTGATGTTAAAGTTTCTTTGTATATGTGTTTCTTTTGTGTTTCATGTTTGTTTTAAATTTTGGTTTTCGGTATAACACAGCTCTTTAGGTGATTGTCTCTACTATATAGAGGAGCTATCAGTCACACAGTGTCAGGCTATGAGTAAGGAGCAACTTTAAAGCTCCGAAACGCGTCAGCCGGACGCTGGCTTTTCTTCATGCTTGCCTTAAGGAGTGTTTTTTAATTTTACAATGGATGTACTTTTATCCGGAATTTACATGAAATATAGGCTAAGTTTTACAAATCCTGGAGATGGTTGTTGGATATATCGTTACATGAACAAGCTTTTTTACCTTGGGCTGAGAGGCTGATTTTCCGTGCAACATCCCATGCTTGAAGCAATTTCACAGCAATTTGAAAGTGGATTTCCTTTATTGGACAATGGTTTGGAGACACGTAAGTGAGCTGACACACACACATCTTTATTGTGAATTTTTCTGGTTTATTGAGGCTAAAACAATGTATTTGGGCTTACAAGCATTTCCATCAGGCTTTACAGTAAAGAAACAGCCAGAACATTTTCAAGAGGCAAAAAGGCAGGAAGATAGCAGTTCAAAGGTCAAATTAAATAATTAATGTGTAAATGTATATACAGATTAAGCATATTAAAGTCATTACCCAATAAAAGCCCAATTTGTTACTATATTAGAAAAAAATAAAAATAAACAGTTGTGAGGAGGGGCTGATGGGTAGAATGCACAGTAGGTTCACCTCCAGTATATTTATCTCAATGGTACATACGCTACTGGCAAATGCCCACTAGTTGGTACTAGAGAACCAATAACCACTGTAGCTCAGGAGAGAATTCCCAAACCCAACATGAGCCAGCTCTGATCTAAAGATGTACATTGACATAAGATGAGAATAATGGAGAAGGTATAATATATATATATATATATATATATATATATATATATATATATATATATATATATATCATATGATTAGTTATGCAGATTCTTGTCATGTAATTGCATTGTTACTGTTTTTCTCCTGGTAGTTGAAAAATCTCTTTTTCTTCTTGTATACTACAACTTACAACTTCTGCTTACCTAATAGCTCAGTGTGTTCTTAAGTGAAAGCTTACTGTTTCGAATTAAATCTCAGCTTTGAAGGTTTCCAAAGAAAAGAGAAACATCATCCAGCTCATCAACAGTGGGCTCGGCCAAGAAAATTGTCAAACTGCATCATGAGATTGCCATGAGAGAATAACACAAAATGAAGTCCATCCACTCAAAAGCCAAGAGATGGACATCCAGGCAAAATATCAAAGTCAACAAGTTGGCTTATCACATGGTATATCGGTTCTTCTGGGACAAACACAGTAACGCAAGAGGTCTTGTATGCTTCATAATATTGAGATCACAGACATTCATACAAGCTCTGTGCGATGTGCATTACACAAGTCTGGAATGATGGCTTAAAAAAGATGAAGAAGCCTTAACTTTAATATTGTCATAAGAAGTGTCGACTCGAGTTTGCAAAAAAGTACAAAAAGTGGACAGTAGATGGAAAAAGGGTGATTTGAAATCATGAGACAAAAGTCATTAGACTGGGCTGTGATGTGTGCAAATGGGTCTGGAAGAAACAAGGGACAAAGGGGGCTAAAGGATTGAGAAATTGAAGGAACTCTCAAGTTTGGTGGAGGATGCCTAATGATATAGGGTTGTTTCACAGTCAAAGGTGTTAGCAGTGGCGTAACTAGGAATGGCGGGGCCCCGTGGCGAACTTTTGACATGGGGCCCCCCCGACAGCGAAGATCTCGACCGAGTCCCTCCTATGCATTCCTGCGCGCTCTATTATGTTCCATAGTGGCCCCTGCACACAGTATTATGTTCCATAGTGGCCCCTGCACACAGTATTATGTCCCTTAGTGGCCCCTGCACACAGTATTATGCCCCATAGTGGCCCCTGCACACAGTATTATCCCCCATAGTGGCCCCTGCACACAGTATTATACCCAATAGTGGCCCCTGCACACTGTATTATGTCCCATAGTGGCCCCTGCACACAGTATTATACCCAATAGTGGCCCCTGCACACAGTATTATACCCAATAGTGGCCCCTGCACACTGTATTATGTCCCATAGTGGCCCCTGCACACAGTATTATCCCCCATAGTGGCCCCTGCACACAGTATTATGTCCCATAGTGGCCCCTGCACACAGTATTATACCCAATAGTGGCCCCTGCACACAGTATTATGTCCCATAGTGGCCACTGCACACAGTATTATGTCCCATAGTGGCCCCTGCACACAGTATTATGTCCCTTAGTGGCCCCTACAGGACTAAATACTGTCACGTCACCTGCTGACCGCTATACCAGGACAAATTGTGGATAAAAAATCTGGTCATGTGCATTACAATTTAGTAACTCCATGTGCCTCATATTAATAGCAGTTAACCCCATCATCTCCCTCACATTAACCCCTGTAAGCCTCACCATAAGAGTTACTGATATGTGAGAGACATGGAGGTAATAATAAAGTATCTTCATTATTATTACCCCCATATGTCTCACATATCAGTAACTCTTATGGTGAGGCACACAGGGGTTAATTTGAGGGACATGATGGGGTTAACTGCTATTAATATGAGGCACATGGAGTTACTAAAACACAAGTAATCCCCCCATATGCCTGACATTAATAAGTAACCCCAGTACGTACCTGTGTAGCTTTAGTTTCATTTTCCTTCTTCCTTTCTTCCTCCAGTGCAGGACGGCAGGGATAAGCCCCGCCTCCTCCTCTCATTGGTGGGCAGAGGACAGCAGAGAAAGGGAGGGGGGAGAGAGGGGGAACGTCCTGCAGCGCTGACAGGAGCCAGAGCTGCAGCTCCTGTGTGTCAGCCATTGCTGCAGCTTCGGGGCCCCCTGTTGGTGGAAAGTATTCCACCAACAGGAGGCCCCGATCATTATACTCGGGGGTCCGAAAAGACCTCCGAGAATAATGATAGCAGCGGTAGCAGCTGTCACCGGGCCCCTGATGTCCCGGGCCCTGTGGCAGCTGCTACCGCTGTGATGGTGGTAGTTACGCCACTGGGTGTTAGATAGGATCGATGGTGGTCTCAATGCTGAGCTGTATGTGAATATCCTACACTATCATACACTCGATTACTATGGCTATGAAAAGGATGACATAGTGTTCCAGCAGATCATCAACCCAAATCATACATCAAGATTAGCAAAGAAATGGTTCAATGACATTGAAGTAGAGGTACTGGATTGGCCCTCACAGTCATCTGATCTCAACCCAATCATACAATTGAGTGTAGAGTGAGCCGACCAGTATGCACCAACATCGGGAACATGTTGAAAAGACCTAGGATCAGAGTTTGGTCGAGACATGCTTGAATCTGACCAACAACATGCCCAGAAGAATTCAGGGAAAAATATGCAAATCTGTTTTCCAAGATGTAACTAGGAAGAGGGTAACTATTTACATCTTGGAAAATAGATTTGCATATTTTTCCCATAAACCCCCAGTGGAGCTAAAAAGGCTTTTTTTTGTAAGTCTCCATACGCCTGTGAAGGTGATCTCTCCTTCAGGAGTGATATTATCCACAGAACCAGAATAATTCAGGCAGTGTTGAAAGCCAAAGGTGGATTTACAAAATACTAATAAAATTTTTTTTTTTTGATTTTTAGGATCAAACAGTAAAATGCAGTTACATGACAAGAATCTGCATAATTAATCATATGCTAAATAGTTACAAGTCAAATTTATGTGTGAGAAGATATGTTGGGAAATTGTGCAAATTTTTCATTTCAAACAATAACATTTGTCTCTCAATGTTGGTCTGAAAGTTGTTAACCCTTATAAATACACAGCTCCGTTTAGGATGTACATGATATATAATGAGTAGAGATGAGCAAACAGTAAAATGTCCGAGGTTCGATATTCGTTTCGAGTAGCCCCTCAATATTCGACTACTCGAATAGAATATCGAACCCTATTATAGTCTATGGGGAAAATGCTCGTTTCAGGGGTAGGCAACGTTCGATCAAATTATACTTACCAAGTCCACGAGTGAGGGTCGGGCTGGATCCTCCGAGAAGTCTTCTCCGCGCAGCTTCCCCGCGGCATCTTCCGGCTCTTCATTCACTCTGCCAGGCATCGGGCCTGGGCAGAGCCGACTGCGCATGTCCGCACTACAAGCAGACATGCGCAGTCGGCTCTGCCCAGGCCCGATGCCTGGCAGAGTAAATGAAGAGCCGGAAGACGCTGCGGGGAAGCTGCGCGGAGAAGACTTCTAAAGGTAGGAGAAGAACCAGCATTGATTGGCCGACTGTATAGCATTCGGCCAATCAATGCTGGTTCTGCATCAAACTTTTACATTCGAACAGTGAGTGGTACTCGATCGAGTACGAGTATTTCAAAGACCATAGTATTCGATCGAATACCTACTCGATCAAATACTACTCACTCATCTCTATTGTTAACCCTATAAGTACACAGCTCAGTTTAGGATGTAAGTGATATATAATGAGCCCTGTGTCTTGTCATAGAGCTGAGTAATTTTCCCATGTGAAGGGATCACCAAGACTGACACACAATATGCCAGTCTTTATGAATTCCCCTCACTTTTTATTTTTTCCAATCAATAGTTATTTCGTTTAAAATGTTTAATGACATTTAGATCAGATCTAATAAGTATAATATAACATTTAGGAATAAATATTAACCCCAGTAATCCAGCACTAGACGTGAGGATAGCAAATATCTCAACCGCCACAACATATTTCCCTTTGCTACTCAGATAAGCCGGTATAAAGGATATCCAGACACTGCAAAACACCAACATACTGAATGTAATAAATTTGGCTTCATTGAAAATATCGGGTAAATTCCGAGCTAAAAAAGCAATGATGAAACTGGCAATGGCTAAGAATCCCATATATCCTAGAACACAATACAGTCCAAAGGAACCCTCCTTACATTCAGCCAATATCCTCTCAATGTCATCATCCATGTTATAATATGGGAACGGTGGAGATTTCCCAAGCCAAATACCGCATATTATAACTTGGAACATTGTACAAAGTAAGACAATACAGTTGGGCCATCGGGATTTAATCCAGTTATTTAATTTACTTCCTGGTCTGGTGGCATGGAAAGCAGCAAGAACTAATATGGTTTTGGCCAAGATGGAGGATACGGCCATGGAGAATGTAATTCCGAACACTGCCTGTCTAAGAAGACATGTCACATTGTTAGGAAGACCAATGAATAATAATGGACACAGAAAAGACATCTTGAGGAATAGAAGGAGGATATAGCTGAGATCTCTATTGTTAGCTTTTACAACTGGAGTGTCTCTGTATTTGATAAATGTCATTGTAATTAAACAAGTCAGGAGAAATAATACGACTGATACAAGAAGCAAACATATTCCAAGAGGTTCCTCGTAAGATAAGTATATTAGGACCTTAGGAACGCACGCTACTTTTTCTTCGTTTGGCCATTCGGTTAATGGACATTTGGAACATTTATCCACATCTGAAAATATATAAGGACATTATTAATTAATTTCCAATAGCAGTAGCAATTACTAATATAGTTCAAGGCGTCTAATGGATAATAAAATAGTAAGAAATAACTAACAAAAACTAGAAATCAAGAAGTCCCTGTCATCCCACCAGCAGCACAATGTGGGGTATTTTCTGTCACTGTGTGCTGGTAGGACAGGCAGAATTTTTAATCATCCAAATTAAATATGCATGTCTATGACCCCATAACAAGGCACAGAGAGACACCCCCGCTTGTTTTTTTCTGCCCTGTGTGACTGGACAGGTGGTAGAGGTCCTGTGGCCTCCTGTTTGGTTTGGAAGAAGGTGTCTGTAAACCTTCTTCTTCTTTTCCTATCCTTTCTTTCTGAGAGAAAGATCTAGGTTTATTGCAGTGTTTTGTCTTACCTGATTTGTAGGTGCTCTATGGGTGCTCTATCAACTTCCTTTCTGTTGTTTTTTTGTCAGCGCCTGTGCTCACCTACCTGTGCTGCAGTTGCAGCCGTGGAGGTTGTGTGGGAGCTTTCAGCGTTCCCTCTATGTTCAGTGCAGAGTCTAAAATCACTAATAATTATTGCTATGGTACTCTGTCAACTTCCTTTCTGTTGTCTTCTATCAGCTGAATCAACTGCCGCCAAGAGATCATTATGGCTTAAACACAGGAGAGCCAACGTTGCCTCCAAATTTGCTTTGTGCTCCCTTCCCTTTGAGCCTGGAAATGTTTTTGGTTGTGGGCTGGATGATCTGATGGAGGGGCTAGCTGAAGGCAGGGAAAGACTGCTGCCTCAAGCTACAAGAGGCATAAGACTTCCCCCTTCTAGGGGTCGAGGATCATCTTCCCAGTTTAGATCGCAGCCTCAAAGGCGTATCAGGTACTGCTCTAGGGGAGCTGGACGAGGGCCCTCCAGAGAGGAGCCAAAGAATTTGATGGGATGCCACTCTCTGTGGCCAATTTACCAGTGGGAGGTCATCTTTCCCACTTTTCTGCTATGTGGTGAACCCTCATAGAAGATTGGTCCTGCGGGTAGTAGAACAAGGTTATACCATCGAGTTCAACCAGTCTACCCGCGACCAATTTTTCACAACTAGGTCTATGCCTGCTGGTCAACAGTCCATCCTAGAAAGATCCATTGTGGAATTCATCTCAAAAGGGGCCCTAGAAAGGGTTCCCCCCTCAGAACTAAGTCTGGGGGGTCTATTCCCCAGTCTTCCTGGTTCCAAAACCTTCAGGAGACTGGAAGATGATAGTAGACCTGAGATTCCTCAAACGGTTTATAAAAAGAAAACCGTTCAGGATGGAGTCTGTGGGTTCTGTAACATCTTTCTGTCAGCAAGGCAAAGTTATTATCAACCTGGATCTAAAGGATGCATACCTACACGTCCTCATCTATCATCCACACAGAAGATACCTCATTGTTGCCATCCAGATGGCCGGCCACAGAGAGTTCTTACAATTTGCCGCATTCCCATTCGGCATCTCTTCAGCCCCCTATGCCTTCACTAAGGTGGTCCCATCTGTCGCCTCCGCCCTCAGACTGCAAGGCCTGTTTATAGTCCCTATCTCGACGACTGGCTCATAAAAGTGCAGTCTATTCCAGTTCTCCAATAACATCTTCAAATAGTCATTTCCTTCTTACAGAGGTTAGGGTGGCTAATCAATTGGGAGAAATCAGAAATTGTGCCATCTACCCAGAAGAAGTTCCTGGGTTTCCTATTGGATTCAGAAAAAATGCAGCTCTCTCTCACCAGCTCAAGGAAATTAAGGATAGAGTCGACCGCCTGTTTTCTCCTCAAGACCCGGCAAGTGTCCATCAGAAACACCATGAGAGTCCTCGGCCGGAGGTCATCCTCGGCCAGGGAAATCCCTTGGGCTTTATGGTATTTGCTTCCCCTACAGATGGAAGTGTTCAGCGCCTGGAACAGGTCTCCATAGGGACTGCACAAGAAGATCTGCCTTTCTCCCAGTACCCGTCTTTCCCTCAGATGGTGGATACACCTAAAAGACAGAAGGTCCTCAGTCCAACTTTGTTGGACCCTGTTGACAACAGATGCATCCCATTGGGGATGGAGAGCCCATCTGAACGACAAGACCGTACAAGGTGGTTGGACAAGACCGGAAATGGGAACTTCCAAACTGAAAGAACTCAAAGCAGTCTATCTGGTGCTTTGTCATTTCCCCCGATCCTCAACGAGAAGGCAGTCAAAGTTTGGTCGGACAACATGACCACTGTGATATATATCAACAAACAAGGAGGTACCGGGTCTCCAGCCCTCCTGAGAGAGGCGAACCTAATTTTTTCATGGGCAGAGAAGAATCTGTCCCACTTATCTGCTTTTCACATCAAGGGCTCCCTGAACATAGTAGCGGATCAGTTGAGTCAGGGTATTACTATATCAAGAGAATTGTCCCTTAATCCAGAGGTGTTTCAACAGATCATCCAAAGATGGGGTCTTCCAAAGGTCGACCTTATGGCAAACCGACTCAAAGCCAAGGTGGAGAAGTTCTGCTCACTGTATCAGGAGGACAATCCCTTGGCAGTGGATGCCCTGTCCATCCCATGGAGGTTCAGGCTGGTATGTATATTCCCTCCAATTCCCATCATACCCAGGGCATTGATGAAAATAAGACAGGACCAAGTCTCGGGAATTTCCATAATCCTGTTCTGGCCAAAAAGGACTTGGTGTGTCCAGCTCATAAGGATGAGTCAAGGGATATATTGGAGGCTTCGCTCTTCCCAGAACCTGGTAACCCAAGGAGAGCTGAGATGCCAGGATCTGAGTAGATTAAACCTGACAGCCTGGAGGTTGACCAGTTCATATTACTGAATAGAGGACTGTCAGAAGCCGTCCTGAAGACCCTCGCATGTGCCAGAGCAGAATCAACCAAGAAAAATTACTGCAGGTTCGGTAAGATTTTCAATGCCTGGTTTCTAAATTATGCTGTGGACTCCTCCGATCCCCCAGTGAGGGTGATCCTGGATTTTCTTCAGGACGGCCTAGACAAAGGTCTCTCTGCTGCCACCCTAAAGGTACATGTAGCCGCTTTGCCTGCCTATCTAGGGAGGCGTCTGTCTGAACACCTTTATTAAAGAGGCCACAAGAGTGAGACCTCCAATTGCTACTCCTGTCCACCAGTGGGATCTCAGCACGGTCCTGTCGGCTCTCTGTAATCCACCGTTTGAGCCTCTAGAAGACGCTGAACTAAGGTTCCTGACGTTTAAGACCACATTCCTTCTGGCCATCACATCTGCCAAGAGGGTAGGAGAACTCCAAGAACTCTCCTCAGAAGAACCCTGTATCTCATTCTTCGAGGATCGAGTACAACTGAGGTTCCTTCTGGGGTTTAGGCCCATAGTGCCTTCCCTTTTTAATATCAACCAGTTGATATCCTTGCCGGTTTTCTATCCTTCTCCTTCCTTTTCAGAAGAAGTCAGGCTCCATACACTGGACCTGGTCAGGTGTCTCAAAATCTATATACACACCGCACACGTCCTTTAAGGAGATCTGAAACCTCCTTGTGAATTTCTCGGAAGACAAAGGTACCTTAAAGCCTCTAAAGCCTCCATCTCTAGATGGGTTAGGGAGGCTATAAAGATTTCCTTTGCAGCCCAAGGATTATCTCTGCCAGACCTCCTAAGAGAACACTCCACAAGAGTGGTCTCAACATCCTGGGCAGAGAATAGGGCTTTGCCCCTAGACCAGATTTGTGCTTCTGCCTCCTGAGTTTCTGAGTCTACCGTTGTGAACCCCTACTGGCTGAGTACGCGTGCTTCAGAAGCTACTGCTTTTGGGCAAGCAGTTTTAAGCTCAGTAAGGAGAGAGGACCCACCCTAGGGGATTACTTCCTATCTCCCCATATTGTGCTGCTGGTGGGATGACAGGAAATCATTGATTATGTAGATATTTTTTTTTCCTTAGTCCTAACAGCAGCACAAGGCTTCCCTCCCTATTATATTATTACTCTTGTATTTACATGCAGGGGGGGGGGGGAGTCTCTGTGCCCTCTTATAGGGTCATAGCCATCCATATTTAATTTGGCTGACTAAAAATTCTGCCTGTCCTACCAGCACACAGGGGCAAAAAAATGTCCCGTATTGTGCTGCTGTTAGGACTAAGGGAAAACAGATTATCTACATAGTCAAGGATTTGCATTTCTTCGTAGAAGTACAACTCTTGTCCATATGCTGTGCATTGCAGCTTTGACTCATTGAAGAGATGGAGATACAATAGTGGATACAGCAGATGACAAATGAAACAGCTCTTTCCTGAAAAATGGAGATCCTTCAAAAAAATATTGGACAACCCCTTTATTTGGGTTGGAATGGAGCACTGTACCTAATTTTAACAATTACATTTCAGTATTCTATTTTGTTTTATCAAAATCATATTTATTTATTAAAATTACCAAAATCTGTGCTTCTAGTTCACTTACTTGTGTCATTCGAAATCTCACCATCCGAGCAGGGGACACATTCATAACAACAGGATGAATAGGTTTCTTTCAGTGATTTTCTATAGCCAGGTAGGCAAGTGTCACTACATGTTGATATTGGAGTCTATGAACATGGAAGAAATGGAAACAGATCCCACGTTTAGGCAATATAACGATAGAAGTATATTGTTATCAGGATTGGACAGATGTGTTCTTTATTAGTTTTTCTTTTGGTTAAAGAGGACCTTTCACTATCTGGGGGACATGCAGTTTAATACACCGTTAGAAAGCCGACAGTACGCTGAAATCAGCTTTCCCGTTATGTGCACCTAGTGAAGATCTATCAGTGGCGGTACCGTAGCTCTTCTCTGTCATAAGGGCGTTTCTGACAGTCAGTCCGGAACGTCCTTCCTCAAAGCAGCGTCTATAGCGCTGTACTGTGAGAGGGGGCGTTGCTTACCACCCAGCGATGACGCTGAGCTGAGAGCTGAGTGGGTCCACATCAATTCCCAGATACAGTGATCTCAACCAATTGTCCATTGATGGTGGTTTTGCAGAGTTCTACTTATTTTAATCATAATAATAAAGATTTAATTGTTTTAAGACGTCCTGAGATAGTATACTCACCTATCCTTTATTTTTTCTTTTCCACTGTGTAGCAAGGTCAAACCCCACACAAAAAAGGGGGAAGGAAAAAAGGAGTAAAAAATGGATAAACAATAATCCTGACTCCCTAAATATAAAAAAATGAGATAGCAGACTCTCATGCCAATAGAGATAGTAGCACCTGTCTCTAGGTAATACAATAGGCAGCTGAACACAAACCGTCCTATGAGGTTACTGGCCTAGTGCCACGCCAACACAGGAGAAAAAAGTGTCAGCCTGCCCAGTAGAGACAGGTAAATGGCTATGAGAGTAGGGCTGCGTCTCCAAACTAGAGCCCCTACGCGTTTCATCCTTCATGGACTCAACAGGGGCTAGACAGTAGGGTAATTACTGCAGAACAAACTGCTCAGATAATACAGTGGTGTGGTCTGACCACTAGCAGGTCTGCCCAATTGTCAGCGGCAGCGCGCTCACACTGAATGCACTTTAAATAGAACCACAATGCACCTCCCAACTATGTTCCAAACCAATCCAATCCTGTCTCACTGCACACACCCCTCTAGACCTAGTTACAGCGTCTATGACAACTCGAACCTACTCTTCCTAGTGCCGGCCAACCCTGAACCAAAGGGGTCAAATCCCTTTTTTGTGTGGGGTTTGACCTTGCTACACAGTGGGTCTTATTTGCATTTGATTGACAAGTCTATTATGGCATTTTGTAAATCTATATTTAATAAAAGCTAAGTTTTATATCTTTTAATTCCCTATGAGGTATTCTCTACAGTAAATTCTAATTATTTGGGAATTATATGTTTATTCTGGTTTTTCAGTGATTTTTTTTTAGACAATAAAGTAAGTTAAAGCAATTGATCACCTGATTGTATGGCGGTCTCCATTTTATTAATGTTTCATTTATCAGTAGTTGATTGAAGGAATTTGGAACAAACTGTCCAATTTTCACAGCATATTGGGTCTCATTGGGAAGTACTATCCAGTTCAAGATATCTAATGTTGACTGTCCATCTCCATGTTCATCAAACTGCACAACCTCACCTACATTGTTTGTGAAGGAGATTTTTCTCAAATACTTATGGATCTAAAACAAGAATCATAAGAATGTGTTTTACATTCCCAACATTCACTCTGATCACATTAACCCTTTAGATGCTTGGGTCAAATGTCTGACACATCTAATTATTAGAGATGAGCGAGTAGTACTCGATCGAGTAGGTATTCGATCGAATACTACGGTATTTGAAATACTCGTACTCGATCGAGTACCACTTGCTATTCGAATGGAAAAGTTCAATGCAGAACCAGCATTGATTGGCAGAATGCTATACAGTCGGGCAATCAACGCTGGTTCTTCTCCTACCTTTAAAAGTCTTCTCCGTGTAGCTTCCCCGCGGCGTCTTCCGGCTCTTCATTCACTCTGCATGCGCAGGACATGCGCAGTCGGCTCTCCCCAGGCCCCATGCCTGGCAGAGTGAATGAAGAGCTGGAAGACGCTGCGGGGACGCTGCACGGAGAAGACTTCTCGGAGGATCCAGCTGACCCTCACTCGTGGACTTGGTAAGTATAATTTGATCAAACGTTGCCTACCCCTGAAATGAGCATTTTCCCCCCCATAGACTATAATAGGGTTCGATATTCAATTCGAGTAGTCGAATATTGAGGGGCTACTCGAAACGAATATCGAACCTCAAACATTTTACTGTTCGCTCATCTCTACTAATTATCAGTGACTCATAGGTGTTGCTAAGTTGTATGACATTACCATCCCCAAAAATGAAATTGAAGGGCAACCATCCATTGCATAGACAGTTGGGAGCCTATTGAAGTCTCCCAGTCCTGTCTGTAATACACTTCTATTAGCCTTTAATAGAGGTGTATGTATTTTTAATATACTTCAATGCACTAGGGTTGAGCTGATCTTGAGATTTCAGGATCTATTTTAAAATCCAATTTCCGATCATTTTCCATCTGATCCCGATCGTGAAATTTACTCGATCGCTGATCTGAATCAGATCTCTTCCAATCCCGAACGCTCAACCTTAGCCAATGCTTTTCTTGGGAAAAGTCCCTTTTAGGTTTGAGCCGGTCTTGAGATTTCAAAATCTGATTTCCGATCATTTTCCAGCTGATCCCGATCGTGAAATTTGCTCGATCGCCGATCGGAATCCGATCTTTTCCGATCCCAATCATTCAACCCTACAATGCACTATCATTGAAGTATCTTGTATCAGGATTATTTACTGTGGTAGGAATAACCCTTTAAGGCTAAGGCCCCATGTAGCATCCTGCAGCAAAAAAGCGCTGCGGGAAAGACTGCGGCAGCAATGCATCATGGTTTTCCCCGTAGTGCTTTTCACAAAAAGCACATCCTGCTTCCACTATACTTATAGGGAAACCACTGGAGTTTTTGTAGGTAAAATGGACATGTTGAAATTTCCAAAACTCCAAAGGTATTTTCCCACCCTGTGGGGATGGAACTTACTAGAATCCCATCCACTATACAGTGTCTGTAAAACAAAGCGTTTATGTCATGTGGGACCCTGGCCTAAAGGTAAGAAGATCAATATCTTTTAATTTCTTGGGTCAGGGGATAATCGTACACATCAGGGAGAGTGTGTGCCTACATAGGCAGTACAGAGACTTACAAGTCATTCCTGCTCCGCTAGGGATTCTGGGTAAAAAATATGCAAATCTATTCTCCAGGATTTAATAGTAATGTAAATGTAATGTAATAGGCCGAAACAGCGCTGCCCATAGCTGGGAATCTGTTCTTTTTGGAATAGAAATACTAATTTGGCAATTAAATCCGCATCATGATTAAATAGACTTTTTAACTGAGTCATGCACGATGTTAAGGATGCTGCCCTCTAGAGGGCGGCGTACAGAGTGCACTGTTCTCCTAATTACATCCTGGAGAATAGATTTGCATATTTTTTACCCAGAATCCCTAGCGGAACAGGAATGACTTGTAAGTCTCTGTACTGCCTATATAGGCACACACTCTCCCTTATGTGTACGAGTATCCCCTGACCCTGGTCTATAATCTCTCACTCTGCCAAATCAGTATCCCTACGCTATGCTGAGAAGGCCCAATAGGCTGAAACAGTGCTGTCCATAGCTGGGAATTTGGCAATTAAATCCGCATCATGATTAAATAGACTTTTTAACTGAGTCATGCATGGTGTTAAGGATGCTGTCCTCTAGAGGGCGGCGTACAGAGTGCACTGTTCTCCTAATTACATCCTAGAGAATAGATTTGCATATTTTTTACTATTAATTTCTTGGTCAATGACTTGAACTAGCAGTGAAATTACAACTTACAGTACGATGCACCCCTTGATCTATACCAGACAGATAGACCATATCATTTCAGAACTTTCACCTTTAATACTTATATCACAATATATTGTCATTGTAATTTATACTTTACCATCCAAGATCTCAGATTAGAATTTTCAATCCATTCCATTGTATTATGGGATTGTATGCCATGCAAAGCATAAGCTAAGGCATAAACAGCATTATACAAGTTGTAGCTATAGAAGGAAATTTCTTCGTATATATGTTTGAAACTTGAAAGTCCGATTGTTTCATTTCCAGTGCAAAACTTCCGAGATTTCATAAATCCATGTTCACACTCAAAAAGTTCATTCCATGCAAGTTCAATAAAAATATCATTTGGGTAACGCTGAGCTTGAACATTTTGTATAAACTCGGAGAGTCCGGGCATATCATTTGCATGAAGAACAAAAGCCAAACTACCATTAAATGGAAGAAAGTTTAAAAATTCATAGTCAAATTCGGAGGAAACTTCCCATTGTGAAGAAATGATCCAAATCTTCTCTGGTAAGCGGAATTGATAGAGTTTTATCTGCAATGTCAGCATGTAGTCTTTATCTCCATAGGCAATTATTACGGTAGCTGAAGTACTATTTATTTTATTAACAATGGCCTTAGTTTTACTTTCATCAATGGCTGTACGATAAGGAAGAAATTCCAAAAATGCCAAACATGCATCACTTTGTTCCAGCTCTTTTTGTATTCTTTGACTGGCTTTTAGACCTGACTCAGTGTCTGGCACAAATAAACCAATCCAGGACCATCCAAAATATCGGATTAGTTTACCTATAGCTTGAAATTGTATATATTCATTAGGGACAGTGCGATAGAATGAAGGAAACTGAACATTATCACTGAGAAGAGAATCCATGGAGGAGTAACTGATCTAAAAATAAAATAATTTGAATTATTAATAAAATACTTTAGCACTGTTTAGTACTGGCTCCCATATGGCGCAAGGGCAAGCAAGTGCAAAAGAGAGGGAACACTCCAAAATTTAGCAGCATCTTGTTGGTGAGCACAAAAGCAGTTTTGCTTTCATAACTCTATATTAGGGTTGAGCGATCAGGATCGGAAAAGATCGGATTCCGATCGAGTAAATTTCACAATCGCAATCGGAATTTCAATCCCGATCTTTTCCGGCAGGATCGAGGTCAGAGATTGGCTCAACCCTATTCATGTATAAATCATGAATAGAGATGAGCGAACAGTAAAATGTCCGAGGTTCGATATTCGTTTCGAGTAGCCCCTCAATATTCAACTACTCGAATCGAATATCGAACCCTATTATAGACTATGGGGGGAAAATGCTCGTTTCAGGGGTAGGCAACGTTCGATCAAATTATACTTACCAAGTCCACGAGTGAGGGTCGGGCTGGATCCTCCGTGCAGTCTTCTCCTTGCAGCGTCCCTGCGGCGTCTTCCGGCTCTTCCGACTCTTCATTCACTCTGCCAGGCATCGGGCCTGGGCAGAGCCGACTGCACATGCCCGCACTACAAGCGGACATGCACAGTCGGCTCTGCCCAGGCCGATGCCTGGCAGAGTGAATGAAGATCCGGAGAGCTGGAAGACGCCGCGGGGATGCTGTACAGAGAAGACTTCTAAAGGTAGGAGAAGAACCAGCGTTGATTGGCCGACTGTATAGCATTCGGCCACTCAATGCTGGTTCTACATCGAACTTTTACATTCGAACAGCGAGTGGTACGAGTATTTCGAATACCGTAGTATTCGATCGAATACCTACTCGATCGAGTATTACTCGCTCATCTCTAATCATAAATAGAGTTGAGAGATCGGGAAAGATCGGATCCCAATCAGCGATCGAGCAAATATCACTATCACGATCAGCTGGAAAATGATCGGAAATCGGATTTTAAAATCGATCCTGAAATCTCAAGATCGGTTCAACCCTACTGTATATCAATGCTTTGCAGTTATCACCAACAGCAGCAGAATATTGAATCGGGATTATACAACAAAGGCTGTGTAATGTGGGAACATGTTAGTGGCAAATAGAAAACTAAGGCTAGGTTCACACTAGCATTCGGCTCTCTGTTCTTTAGATCTGCTTGGGGTTTACATCTGTTCACAAATTAGCTTAGCCAAGCGCCCAACAGTTTTTCTTGTAGTAATTTCCCAACGTTAGATTAAGGCCCATGGGCCAGAAACGCTGCGCTGATGCGCTGCGGGAACAACCGTGTTGTGAACACATCGTGGTCTCTTCCCCCAGTGCTTTGAACAGAAAGTTCAAATCACATTTTCCTCTGCGGACATTTTGTTACAATTATATCTACGGGAAAGCTGCCGGCATTTCTGTAGATATAATTGACATGCTGCAATTTTCAAAACCACAATGATTTTGGAAATCACAGTGTGTCTGCGCTACAATTTTTACCACAAAATGGGCATGGGATTTTCATGAATCTCATCCACTTTGCAAGTACTGTAAAACACCACGGCGAAATTGCTGCATTTCTGGCCCGTGGGGCCCCGTTCTTAGGCTGAGTTCACACAGGGTGTTATAGTAAGGATTTTGAGGTGGCATTCGCCTCAAAATCCTGACCAAAAAAATGGATCCCATTGGAATCAATGGGAGCCGGTCAGTTCTTTTTTTCCGCGAGCGTTTTTTTTCCGTCTCCTGTAAAAAAGAAGCGACATGCTCATTCTTCAGGCGGATGTCGCAGCCGATTCAGCCTCGGACATCCGCCTGAAGACATTCCCTCCCGACTAGGTCTGTTCATTTTTTGGTCTGCCTCAAATTCCAGACCAAAAAACTCCATCTGAACTCAACCTTGGGGTAAGTTCACATGGAGCTTTTTGGATCGGAACCTGAGGCGGAGGCCACCTCAGGTTACTGTCCAAAATACGAGTAGCCAAAACTAAATGCCGGTGCACCTGGCATACTACCGTAGTACAGTGAATGTCGGGAAGGGGTTAAAGGAAGTCTGCAACCTCCTTCGAGCATATTCAATTGTCACCACCACATCACAGAGCATGTTACAGTGATTAAAAACATACCTTTGTCATGTATGTCATTTACATAGATTTGGAGAAAAAAATTGATATGCAATTGAAGCAGTTGGTGCACAGAAGGTGGAATTCAGCAATAGGAGCATTGCTTTTGCTGCTGAAGTAGGATCGGTGATGACATAGTAATCAACGCTCGCTGCATGGAGTGGCACAGGCATGAAATGGTAAGAGACTGAGTGGAAAGAGCTATGCACCCTCTGCTTCATCAACCCTAAAACTGAGAGCTGTTCATCTCGTGCCCTGTACCATGTAAGCACAATAATAGTACAATGTCTTACATGAAAGACCTGTCTTCTAAATTGTACATATGGTGCAAGATAGGGAAAGGGATTCATCAGCATGGGATACAAAGAAAATTAGATTTTAGATTTTTGGGATCTACTTATTCTACTTTAGTCTTACCTTTTAATAACATTACCTGTGGAATATTGTAAAATCCAAACATCTTGGCCAGCATAATCGAGATTTTAGAGGACATTCCATCAAGAAATCCAATTATATCGGGTATGTGTTCATAGCGATAGTTTACTATTTGGTTGTTCGACCCAGAAAGAATATTAAACATTCCAACCAGGGCTTTAGATTCACTATAGCAAGGGTCAACGACTTGAAAGCCTAGACTGGTGTTGGGCAGCAAATGTGGATTTTGATTAACTTTTTCGATGGCATATACAAGGGTTAAGAGATTTTGGTAGGTCCTAAGGTTCATTCTGATGGAAATAGGAACATTTTAATAAAGTAATAAATTAGAGTGTTTATATATAATCATGTTACAGATTTCCTATCAACATGATCTGTGTAAATCTGAAGTGATATCATATTTTTAGGTCTTTTCAGACATTAGACTATAACAATTTGAGGTTCAAAGGAGGTGCAGAAAAATATTAAACACCCATGCTCACCTTTCCATACCTCTCCTGGGTTCTCTTGCTGTTTTTGGTTCCCTTTCTAGGTGTCCCAAGCCTCTTCTGGCCTCTCCTGTGCCATCAATGG
Organism: Leptodactylus fuscus; assembly: GCF_031893055.1. Taxonomy (NCBI): domain Eukaryota; kingdom Metazoa; phylum Chordata; class Amphibia; order Anura; family Leptodactylidae; genus Leptodactylus; species Leptodactylus fuscus. The sequence goes on from NC_134271.1 coordinate 133,118,646, forward strand.
CCCTGGGTCACCGCTGAAACTCAGTCATAGGTCTAAGCAATGACCCAGGATTGTTGATGTTACAGAGGAGTCAAGAAAGAAGATCAGAGGTTGTGATGGAGCCCAAAAGAGATGTCAAAAGGTGAGTATGAGTGTTTTTTTTTTTTTTTTTGTTTAATTATTCTGCATCTTCACTGGGTCTCCAATTATTATAATCTGAGCTCTGTACACACCCCATAGTGTGCGGAAACGCCAAACCGTTTGGGCTAAGCCAAATCCCAAATTTTTTGAAAATGTGCCATGGATTGCTTTATTCACCTCTTGTGATATCTTATCAAAGAACATAAGAAAAGGCTTTGGAAAGCCACTGAAAGAGTTGAGGCAACGTCTGTGCCACGGTGTTGTTAAAACTTTTAACTTTGCTACATTTGCTCACATACAAAATATCCCCCATTAAGTAAAAACATTAAACAATAATAGCTCCACAAACATATTGGACCTATCCAATCCAAAGAATCTTGGTTCCCCCAAGTTGTAAGTACATAAGTGCTTCAAATACATGACTCGAGTACAAAGTAATAGCATAATAGTATCAGAAATCACACGGTAAGGCTCCAGTCTTCCCTTCAGGCAATACGGTCTTAGGCTAAGATCCCACATTGCAGAAACACAGCTTTTTTTGTTGCAGACTTTGTTGCAGTTTTTTGAACCAAAGCCAGGAGTGGATTGAGCGGAAGGGAGAAGAATAAGAACTTCCTATATATTTTATATTCCTTTTGTAGTCTTTCCTTGTTTTAACTCAAAAAACCGCAGCAAAATCTGCAACAAAAGAAGCTGCATTTCCGCAATGTTGGGCCTCAGCCTTGTACAGCAAAAACTCAATTTTAACAATAAGGAACACCAACTGTACTAGTGTTAGTTTAGCTAGTCTGTAACTTTACTATCCCTAATTTTTTGGGACTTATATGTAACTAATTTTTTCAATGAAGAAACAGGTCAATTTTAATAAACTAGGGAAAAAAGAAATAGCGTCGTGTGTTGGCTTTCGGCAAGGTAAAACAGCTAGCCAAAATTATGTATAAGGGAATTGCAAGTTGTGCAATTCTCTAGTGCTGTTGCTGAACAATGGAAGAATGGGAAGACAGACAGTGAGCCCTAAACTAGACTCAGCCCCCGTCCCTACCTAATTGCCACAACTGTCCTAATGACAGGAACAACTGGGTCACAATCCCTTTTCTGAATAAGTGTCACACAGAAGAAGACAGGATAAAACAACACAGAAGCAAAGTCAGCAAGCAAGGGTCAAAGCCAGAGAGACAAAGCAGTACAAAATCGTAATCCAAAAGAGTAATCACAAGGGAAGGTCAGTAATACGATAGCAAGAGCAAGTAGGAAGCAAAGACAAGGTGAATATAGCCAGCAAAACCTGTGTGAGCTGATGATCTGTATATAGGAAGTCCAGGACCTGCCACAGACTTGATTGGTAGACAGGCTGTCAATCACACAGGTAAGGCTAAGATTAACTATCTAGACAAGTCATACAAGTTCAGTTTTTTTTGTAATTGGATCGTCATGAACTTGAACACTTAACATGAGGTCTATGGAGTCTGAGATGTTGTTGTGGGTCTTTTTGCAATTTCGCTGTGTATAGCACAATCTAATCTTGGGGTAAACTTGTACAGCTCTCCACTCCTGGGAAGATGGTCAACTACACAGTCCAGTCATTTTAATGTAACCACCGCCTACTTTTGACGTCAACGTTAAATAACCAATGGCAGAAGGCAAGTGTCATCAGCCATCTGGGTGCACTCATCATTGTGGAAGGCACGATGGACCAACACAAGTATGCATCTATCCTTGTGGACCATGTTCATCCCTACATGCCAATTGTTTTTCCTCAGGATATTGGCATCTACCAGCAGGACAATGCGACGTATCATAAAGCTTGCAGTGTACGTGCATGGTTCGAGGAGCACCAGGATGAGTTTACTGTGCTCTCATGGCCAGCAAATTCCCTGGACTTGAACCCAATTGAAAATCTTTGGGACCACAATCTTTGTTGTTCGCGCCATGGATGCTCAACCACATAACCTAGCACAGCTGGCCACGGCCCTGGAGTCGGCATGGCTCAACATCCCAGTGACATGATCACAACATCCCCTCTCTTCCTGCACGTCTCGCCGCGGTCCGCTCTGCCAAAGGTAGTTAATCTGGATTTTGACAAGTGGTCACATTAATGGGACTGGACTGTATCTTGACTGTTTGACACTTGTGAATTTTAAGGAAAAATTGTCAAAAGACAGGATCACCATAAAAATATTGTATTTATTAATAATCAAATATGAAAAAACACCAAAATTGTAGTTCATATAAATATCAAAAATACTGGCTAGTTATAGGAGGACCAACACACCAAAAAATCCGGTGAGTGGCAGGCAACAATAAACAGTAAAATATAAACATGCAAAAGTGTAACAAAGTGTATAAAACAGTAATAATATTATAATGTGTCAGCTAGCTGAAAAGTATATGCACAAAAAATAAATATAGTAGCAATACCCCTAAATAGAGATAGAACTCAGTGTAGGTGCATAAGAGAATACACACATGTAGCCATATACACAAGTGGAAGCATGGTAGCTAAATAATGAAGTGAGTGCAAGGCTGAAAAGACATTACAAGTAAGGCATGACACATGACTTGTGAATTTTGCCCACTATACACACCTTTGTCCATTTTCTTGCAGGGCAGAAGAATGTGGAAGATTTTTTTTTTTTTTTTTAATTGTATATTGTAATTGTTATAGTAATTGATGCCTCTGTGAATTGTGATAAATGACAAGCTCAGCTCTGCTGCACTGACAATGTGCTGGCAATATGTACTATATACCTGTGACATTGCAGCCCTTTATATTCACCTCCGTCATCCTGTAAAGTATTATACAATATTATTATTTACTCACTCCCATTACTGTAATGTGTCTACTCACATCCTGCAGTCAAGCATATTTTCTATAGGCTTTCTGTCAAACTCAAGCTTCATTCTCATTACTGACCCCATTACAGTTATTAGTCCTCCGATAAGAAAATCTCCTTTTTGGTAATAATGCTGAGAAAACACAGACTGGAGAGAACAGCCAGAAGTCTTCAGGTCACCAGTTGCATGTTGCAGCAGAAGTAGAAGTAGAAGAGAACATGACGCTGTGTACATAGTTAGGAGATATTACTGCTGCAAGTGATGTCTTTGTGTGTCCACAGTCACCGAGTCAGTCCTGTGTAGGATGGGAATCACATGGACACATGGAGTCAGGCTGTCTGCCCGTCTCTGTGTGCTCTTAGTCTACTCCGTCCCTCAGTTTTATACCTTTCTCTCATGTACTGCATAGAACACAAGAGAGTATTTTTTTTTTCATTATCTATAATAGAAAATTATACATCACAATCATAGCCAAAAATATTTTCGCACTTTGTATGTTTATAGAAGTAGTGCTGAGATTGTTTTCTCATGACTTAATATACCTTATATAGGAGGTAAATTTTATATAAAATTACATTTATAATATATCAATTATTATTATTAGAGATGAGCGAACACTAAAATGTTCGAGGTTCGAAATTCGATTCGAACAGCCGCTCACTGTTCGAGTGTTCGAATGGGTTTCGAACCCCATTATAGTCTATGGGGAACATAAACTCGTTAAGGGGGAAACCCAAATTCGTGTCTGGAGGGTCACCAAGTCCACTATGACACCCCAGGAAATGATACCAACACCCTGGAATGACACTGGGACAGCAGGGGAAGCATGTCTGGGGGCATAAAAGTCACTTTATTTCATGGAAATCCCTGTCAGTTTGCGATTTTCGCAAGCTAACTTTTCCCCATAGAAATGCATTGGCCAGTGCTGATTGGCCAGAGTACGGAACTCGACCAATCAGCGCTGGCTCTGCTGGAGGAGGCGGAGTCTAAGATCGCTCCACACCAGTCTCCATTCAGGTCCGACCTTAGACTCCGCCTCCTCCGGCAGAGCCAGCGCTGATTGGCCGAAGGCTGGCCAATGCATTCCTATGCGAATGCAGAGACTTAGCAGTGCTGAGTCAGTTTTGCTCAACTACACATCTGATGCACACTCGGCACTGCTACATCAGATGTAGCAATCTGATGTAGCAGAGCCGAGGGTGCACTAGAACCCCTGTGCAAACTCAGTTCACGCTAATAGAATGCATTGGCCAGCGCTGATTGGCCAATGCATTCTATTAGCCCGATGAAGTAGAGCTGAATGTGTGTGCTAAGCACACACATTCAGCACTGCTTCATCACGCCAATACAATGCATTAGCCAGTGCTGATTGGCCAGAGTACGGAATTCGGCCAATCAGCGCTGGCTCTGCTGGAGGAGGCGGAGTCTAAGATCGCTCCACACCAGTCTCCATTCAGGTCCGACCTTAGACTCCGCCTCCTCCAGCAGAGCCAGCGCTGATTGGCCGAATTCCGTACTCTGGCCAATCAGCACTGGCTAATGCATTGTATTGGCGTGATGAAGCAGTGCTGAATGTGTGTGCTTAGCACACACATTCAGCTCTACTTCATCGGGCTAATAGAATGCATTGGCCAGCGCTGATTGGCCAGAGTACGGAACTCGACCAATCAGCGCTGGCTCTGCTGGAGGAGGCGGAGTCTAAGATCGCTCCACACCAGTCTCCATTCAGGTCCGACCTTAGACTCCGCCTCCTCCAGCAGAGCCAGCGCTGATTGGCCGAATTCCGTACTCTGGCCAATCAGCACTGGCTAATGCATTGTATTGGCGTGATGAAGCAGTGCTGAATGTGTGTGCTTAGCACACACATTCAGCTCTACTTCATCGGGCTAATAGAATGCATTGGCCAATCAGCGCTGGCCAATGCATTCTATTAGCTTGATGAAGCAGAGTGTGCACAAGGGTTCAAGCGCACCCTCGGCTCTGATGTAGCAGAGCCGAGGGTGCACAAGGGTTCAAGCGCACCCTCGGCTCTGATGTAGCAGAGCCAAGGCTGCACAAGGGTTCAAGCGCACCCTCGGCTCTGATGTAGCAGAGCCGAGGGTGCACAAGGGTTCAAGTGCACCCTCGGCTCTGCTACATCAGAGCCGAGGGTGCGCTTGAACCCTTGTGCACACTCTGCTTCATCAAGCTAATAGAATGCATTGGCCAGCGCTGATTGGCCAATGCATTCTATTAGCCCGATGAAGTAGAGCTGAATGTGTGTGCTAAGCACACACATTCAGCACTGCTTCATCACGCCAATACAATGCATTAGCCAGTGCTGATTGGCCAGAGTACGGAATTCGGCCAATCAGCGCTGGCTCTGCTGGAGGAGGCGGAGTCTAAGGTCGGACCTGAATGGAGACTGGTGTGGAGCGATCTTAGACTCCGCCTCCTCCAGCAGAGCCAGCGCTGATTGGTCGAGTTCCGTACTCTGGCCAATCAGCGCTGGCCAATGCATCCCTATGGGAAAAATTTTATCTCACAAAAATCACAATTACACACCCGATAGAGCCCCAAAAAGTTATTTTTAATAACATTCCCCCCTAAATAAAGGTTATCCCTAGCTATCCCTGCCTGTACAGCTATCCCTGTCTCATAGTCACAAAGTTCACATTCTCATATGACCCGGATTTGAAATCCACTATTCGTCTAAAATGGAGGTCACCTGATTTCGGCAGCCAATGACTTTTTCCAATTTTTTTCAATGCCCCCGGTGTCGTAGTTCCTGTCCCACCTACCCTGCGCTGTTATTGGTGCAAAAAAGGCGCCAGGGAAGGTGGGAGGGGAATCGAATTTTGGCGCACTTTACCACGCGGTGTTCGATTCGATTCGAACATGGCGAACACCCTGATATCCGATCGAACATGTGTTCGATAGAACACTGTTCGCTCATCTCTAATTATTATTATTATTATTATTATTATTATTATTATTATTATTATTATTATTATTTATTTTAATTTTTTTTTGCGTTTATAATTTAAATATTTGTGCATATATGTATGTGTGTGTATATATTTGTTTTTGTTTTTTTTTTCCATGATTGTGCATGCAAGATAATGCATGATGCTGGTGCACTATTTTACCATGCCAAAAACCATAGCAAGAGCTGCCCATCCATTCAAATAAATTGCCTGGCAGTGTTTGGCATCTATTCCCCTTAGACCTCTTCTGCTGCTGTCTACACCCTAAAAAAAGCATTGGTGGCACAGTGAAGACCAACACTATGACTCATCTCTGTACTGTGACACAGTGATATCACAGTACAGGAATACACTGTACAAACCACTGGTATATAATAATCATAGCAGAGAGGCCCCCTATGGTCCAGCCATCGGCTCTAAAATGAAGTGGGTCAATCACTAACTAGTTGATGCCACTGTTCAAGTACAATATATGACTTGTTTGTAGGGTCTGAACTACGGTCCACAGACCAGGCTTCCATTCATACTTTCCTCTATGCATCATATATATAATTGCATGATAAAGGGTAATAACTTTGTATTTATGTACACCATTAAAACTTTATTAACACCTTCTCGCCAGAGGAATTTTTGGATTTTTGTTTTTGACTCGCCCCATTCCAAACCCCATAACTTTTTTATTTTTTCATTCTCAGAGCCGTATGAGGTCTTAATGTTTGGAGCACAATTTTTTCTTCATGATGCTACCATTAAAGGAGTTCTCCCATCTCAGCCTTTCAGCCAGCCTGCATGCAGTGTCTGTATCTCACTTCCTGTCAGGGGCGGATCCAGGGCCGGGCGAGCCGGGCAACCGCCCGGGGCCCCGCGCTTAGCGGGGCCCCGCGGCCCGGCCCTAACAAAATGGTCCCGGTCAGCCTCGGCATAGTCGGGCAAGTGCCAGGGCCCACAGAGCCTCTGGGGGCCCCCCGGCAATTGCCTGTCACGATTTCAGCTCATCAGTGTCCGTCCGCCGATGAGCTGAATACATACGCGATTAAAGCAGGAGCTGTGAGATCAGCTCCTGCTTTAAAGCTCCGGCCCGGCTTGCGTGTGTAGGCGCGATGACGTCATCACATCACGCTTACACACGCAAGCCGGGCCGCAGCTAAGCAGGAGCTGAGATCACAGCTCCTGCATCGCGTATGTGACTGGAGAGAGGAGCGTCGGGGGAACGATGGAAGGTGAGTGATGGAAGGTGAGTGTAAGTGTTTGTTTTGTATTAAATATTAAGGTGGAACATAATGAAGGGGGCCCATGAAACTGGGGGGGCAAATGAAGGGGAGGGGGGGAACGGCATGACACTGGGGAAGATGAAGGGGGTGGGGAGAGAACGGCATGAAACTGGGGACAAAGATGGAGGGGGCCCAAAGAAACTGGGGGGCAAATGAAGGGGAGGGGGGAACAGCATGACACTGGGGCAGATGAAGGGGGGGGAGAACGGCATGACACTGGGGCAGATGAAGGGGGGGGAGAACGACATGACACTGGGGCAGATGAAGGGGGGAGAACGGCATGACACTGGGGCAGATGGAGGGGGGAGAACAGCATGACACTGGGGCAGATGGAGGGGAGGGGAGAACAGCATGACACTGGGGCAGATGGAGGGGGGAGAACAGCATGACACTGGGGCAGATGAAGGGGGGGAGAACGGCATGACACTGAGGCAGATGAAGGGGGGAGAATAGCATGACACTGGGGCGGATGGAGGGGGGAGAACAGCATGACACTGGGGCAGATGAAGGGGCGAGAACGGCATGACACTGGGGCAAATGAAGGGGGAGAGAATGGCATGACACTGGGGCAAATGAAGGGGGGGAGAACGGCATGACACTGGGGCAGATGAAGGGGGGGATGGCATGACACTGGGGCAGATGAAGGGGGGAGAATGGCATGACACTGGGGCAGATGAAGGGGGGAGAATGGCATGACATTGGGGCAGATGAAGGGGGAGAACGGCATGACACTGGGGCAGAGACGGGGGGACATGAAACTGTGGGCAGATAAAGGGGGAGAATGGCATGAAACTGGGGACAGAGATAGAGGGGGGGGACATGAAACTAGGGGTAGATGAAGGGTGTATATGAAAATGGGGAGAGATGGAGTGGGGACATATACAGTCCTATGAAAAAGTTTGGGCACCCCTATTAATCTTAATCATTTTTAGTTCTAAATATTTTGGTATTTGCAACAGCCATTTCAGTTTGATATATCTAATAACTGATGGACACAGTAATATTTCAGGATTGAAATGAGGTTTATTGTACTAACAGAAAATGCGCAATATGCATTAAACCAAAATTTGACCGGTGCAAAAGTATGGGCACCTCAACAGAAAAGTGACATTAATATTTAGTACATCCTCCTTTTGCAAAGATAGCAGCCTCTAGTCGCTTCCTGTAGCTTTTAATCAGTTCCTGGATCCTGGATAAAGGTATTTTGGACAAACAATTCAAGTTCAGTTAAGTTAGATGGTCGCCGAGCATGGACAGCCCGCTTCAAATCATCCCACAGATGTTCAATGATATTCAGGTCTGGGGACTGGGATGGCCATTCCAGAACATTGTCATTGTTCCTCTGCATGAATGCCTGAGTTGTTTTGGAGCGGTGTTTTGGATCATTGTCTTGCTGAAATATCCATCCCCGGCGTAACTTCAACTTCGTCACTGATTCTTGAACATTATTCTCAAGAATCTGCTGATACTGAGTGGAATCCATGCGACCCTCAACTTTAACAAGATTCCCGATGCCGGCATTGGCCACACAGCCCCAAAGCATGATGGAACCTCCACCAAATTTTACAGTGGGTAGCAAGTGTTTTTCTTGGAATGCTGTTTCTTTTTGGACGCCATGCATAACGCCTTTTTTTTTATAACCAAACAACTCAATTTTTGTTTCCAAAATGAAGCTGCCTTGTCCAAATGTGCTTTTTCATACCTCAGGCAACTCTATTTGTGGCGTACGTGCAGAAACGGCTTCTTTCTCATCACTCTCCCATACAGCTTCTATTTGTGCAAAGTGCGCTGTATAGTTGACCGATGCACAGTGACACCATCTGCAGCAAGATGATGCTGCAGCTCTTTGGAGGTGGTCTGTGGATTGTCCTTGACTGTTCTCACCATTCTTCTTCTCTGCCTTTCTGATATTTTTCTTGGCCTGCCACTTCTGGGCTTAACAAGAACTGTCCCTGTGGTCTTCCATTTCCTTACTATGTTCCTCACAGTGGAAACTGACAGGTTAAATCTCTGAGACAGCTTTTTGTATCCTTCCGCTGAACAACTATGTTGAACAATCTTTGTTTTCAGATCATTTGAGAGTTGTTTTGAGTAGCCCATGATGCCACTCTTCAGAGGAGATTCAAATAGTAGAACAACTTGCAATTGGCCACCTTAAATACCTTTTCTCATGATTGGATACACCTGGCTATGAAGTTCAAAGCTCACTGAGGTTACAAAACCAATTTTGTGCTTCAGTAAGTCAGTAAAAAGTAGTTAGGAGTATTCAAATCAATAAAATGATAAGGGTGCCCATACTTTTGCACCGGTCAAATTTTGGTTTAATGCATATTGCACATTTTCTGTTAGTACAATAAACCTCATTTCAATCCTGAAATATTACTGTGTCCATCAGTTATTAGATATATCAAACTGAAATGGCTGTTGCAAATACCAAAATATTTAGAACTAAAAATGATTAAGATTAATAGGGGTGCCCAAACTTTTTCATAGGACTGTAATTTACGGGTGACTGTAGGAGGATTATACTGTATGGAATCACATGAAAAATGAATGAGAATGGGCAGAGTCAACATAAAAATGGGCGGGGCCTAATTTGCTGCGGCGCGCTGTGCGTAGGGCCCACAAAAGTCAATTGCCCAGGGCCCCGCAAACCCTGGATCCGCCACTGCTTCCTGTATTTCTGTCCCTCCCCCTTCCTCTTGCAAAATGGGCTGGAGAAGTTTCACAACACTTCTGCAGATCAGATAATCTGCAGATTCTTCTGGACTCAGTGCTATCTGTGTGTTTACATAGAAAGATAACAGACCAGGTTTTATCAGAAAAGTGCAATTAACTGATTGATAGTCCTGTCGGGTCTGAGTAAGTAATGTCACTTGTCCTTTTAGGTCCATGGTTATAGCAATGCTGTATAAACAATAGAAGGAAAAAATGCATATGCAAGGCAAATAAAGAAGAATTTCTAAAGTGAGAGACAGGCCTGGGAGCTTTCAAAATGCCATAGTGGAAAAAAAAGCAAAATAAAAAATGCCATGCAGATGGGCCAACATATAGAATGTGGAAGTTTGTGAAATATCTCCTGGGTTGCAAAGAAAGTCGGCTCTTCTGTTGCAAGTCCAGGAGTATGTTCTTACCACAGAAGGGTTCAAGCGCACACTCGGCTCTGATATAGCAGAGCTGAGTGTGCACAAGGGTTCAAGCGCACACTCCATCCGGAGATGTAGCTGTGCTGATGCTGTCAACACTGCTACATCTGATATCGGAACACAATGGAGACTGCTGTGGACTCCACAGCAGTCTCCATTGTGGTCCAATCTGAGATGTAGCAGTGTTGACAGCATCAGCACGGCTACATCTCCGGATGGAGTGTGCGCTTGAACCCTTGTGCACACTCGGCTCTGCTATATTAGAGTCGAGGGTGCACTTGAATCCTTCTGCACCCTCGGCTCTGCTACATCAGAGCCGAGGGTGCACTTGAACCCTTCTGCACCCTCGGCTCTGCTACACCACAGGAGCGCATGGCCAACTCTGCTCAATCTCCGGCATAGCAGAGCTGGCCATGCACTGAACTCTCGGCTACACCACCGGCATAGTTGAGAGTTCAATCTCCGGCATAGCAGAGCTGGCTGTGCACTGAACTCTCGGCTACGAACTCTCGATAGAACTCTCGATAGAACACTGTTCGCTCATCTCTATTGCTTAATGGTCGAGAGTGTTGTTTTCAAATGAAAGTAAATTTTGCATTTCATTTGTTTGGTCCCAGAGTCTGGAGGAAGAGTAGAGAGACCGCTGTACACAATCCAAGCTGCTTGAGGTCTAGTGTGACGTTTCCACAGTCAGTGATGGTTTGGGCAGCCATGTCATCTGCTGGTGTAGGTCCATTGTGTTTTATCAAGACCAAAGTCAATGCAGCTGTCTAGTAGGAAATTCTACAGCACTTCATGCTTCCCTCTGTCCACAAGCTTTTTGGAGATGAAAATTTCATTTTGCAATAGGACTTGGCCCCTGTGCACACTGACAAAAGTACCAAGACCTGGTTTAAGAACCACAGTATCACTGTGCTTGATTAGGCAGCAAACTCACCTGTCCTTAACCCCATAGAGAACCGATGGGGTATTGTCAAGAGGAAGATGAGACCCCAGACCCAACAATGCAGACGAGCTGAAGGCTGCTATCATACAACCTGGGTTTCCATAATACGTGCTCTGCAGGGCCACAGACTGATCCCTCCATGCCACATTGCCGCATTAATGCCGTCATTCATGGAAAAGGAGCCCTGACCAAGTATTGAGGGTATTTACTGGACAGGTTTTTCCTTTGGCCAACATTTCTGTGTTCTTTTTTTTCAGTTGATCTTATATAATATTCTAATTTTCTGAGATAATGACTTTTGGGTTTTCCTTGGCTGTAAGCCATAACCATCAATACTAATGGGAAAAAAAAAAAAAAAAAAAAACTTAAAAAGTAGTGACTCAGTATAATATATGGGGTTCACTTTTTCAATTGAATTACTAAAAAAAAAATTACTTTTTGATGATATTGTAAATTATTGCGATGCACTAGTATGTAATAAATGACAATAAAAAGACAGGGGAATACTTGGCCTTACTAGTTTTAGTATAACTAGAGATTAACTTCACTATCCCCAGGAGTCTTTGTAACTGGTATGTACAGTAACTATTACTTATCAATGAAAAAAAAACAGAACAATTTTGTAGTTTAGCCTTGATTTATTTTGAGGACCTGAAATTACAGAATACAAATGAAAAACGTAAGAATATTCAGTAGAAATAATGTATATAAAATACATGAAAATAACAGACTCCCATAGCACCAGCTTCTATCTGGAGTTTACAACACACATATTTTAAAACTTCCCAAATGATGGACAATTTGAAGCATTTTCTTTTTTAATTTTGTTTACTTCTATGATTTAGTGAACTGAACAGAAAAAAAAAAAATAAGTATAAGAAATAGAAGCAAAATATAGCATTAGACATAGAATATTACTCAGTTGCTTAATTTTCTCACCAGAGGTAAAGAGGTCAACATCTTCAACATCCTTCCACCTCATACACCATAATGGTGCTGCCGTTAGGTCTCCTCACTAGCAGAGATGGATTTTTTCTGAATCTGAAGACCAGAATTGTCACCAAAACAGAAGAGGGCTTTTTGCAGCATGGTATTTATTTGTTGTACAAACATCAATGCCACACACTCACAGGGACAGAAATACCAGAATAGTGGTCAAGTCACGGGTTAGCAGCTGAAGAGGGCCAGAGAAACCAAATCTCAAGACAAAGACAGATCTGAAAAAAACAAAAAAAAAAAAACAGTAGTCAAATCCAATTGAGAACGCCAGAACAAAATCGTTAGACAGAGAGGTATCCAAGAACACAGCCAAAATTCAGTATTAGAGCAGTTAAATTAACGTCAGGAGCCAAGTAGGAAGTAGCAAACTAAATAGCCAGCAACGCTGGGTGATGAGGGAGTAGTTTATAAAGGCCTGCTCAGGGAGCTTCTCTAGGTTGTCATGGAAAATTTAAAAAAGCAACAACCAATCCTAACTGGAATCTATCTTTAGTTAACACAGCAACCTTAATGAGAAACAACAGATGTAACATTCTTGACACTGGCATTATGTTCTGGCCTCTGGTTCACATCACATGCCCAAGTCACAGAGTCATTCACCTCCCCTGGGCTACAGTGCTGCTTCCCATACTATAGAGATAACATCAGGGCTCGCTGAAGCCTGTGATTGGTCATGTAGGTCACCTAGTTTAATGTCTCTATGATACTCTGCGTATTTACGTATATGACCTAAGTGATCACTGAGGGATTAGAGAACCCATGTTTTTCATTTGTGTCAGAAGTGATATGACCTCTCTTCCTCTTTGGACTCTACTTTCCCAGAATGGCAAAGTCTGATGAAATAATTGTCATGTTTTTTTGTCAATGCCCAAGCAACTGTAAACTCAATGCTGCTTGCACCTCTATGGGAATGGGGTAGGAAAACTCTCCCTGGCAATACAATGGCTGACTAGGCCCTGCCTAAGGGTGTTGGTCAGTTGTACCCAAGGTAAGCTTGGCCCTGACAACTTATGGCTCTCTAAATGCGAAGACCTAATAGACAGGTGGGGAGAGAGCTGAGAGAGGTTAGGGACTGGGATGCTAAAGGCGGTCACCCCTAACAAAGAATAGGTGCAGCTGCAAACAGTAACATCTAGGATGGGACAAGCTGGAGAACAAACAGGCACAGCACAACCATAAACACACAACAGGGGTTTGAGGAGAGGAACAGTGCAGTAGTGAGGAAAGGGTATCACAGGACAGGGGCAAAATAAAGCCCTTAAACAAAAACTCACTAATACCAAAACAGTGTCAGGCAACCATAAAATGCAGGACAGGGGTTGTGTAGAAATGTTGAGGATTAAACAGACTCTCACAAAAGACAAAACTCACTCCACTTCCAAATCAGCTCCTGAGATTGTGCAACTTCCACAAAACACTCCTCCTAAACTGGGCCAAGAATCCTGGTGGATAACAACTAAAATCAGCAAGGACTGAGGCCAGCAGTGAGTCTTTTATAGACCCCAGAACTACTAGATTGGTTGATGACAATGTCAAACACCCAAAGCTCGCATCTACTGAGACACACAGCCAGCACAAGTATATACTAAGGCAGATACCCAACCTCTGACTCCACAGCTCAGTGGCAAAGAGAACAACCAGAGAGACACAGGACACTGGCTCAAATCCACGGACAAACAGCACCAGAAAACACACAACAATTTTTCAAACAACTCAGGTCCTAACAGTAATAACTAGTGAGTTATTGTTAAAGGGGTTTCCTGAGTAGATTTTTTTTTTTAAATAAAGGTCTGAGAGTGCTAGTAATAGGTTAAGAAGTATACACCCATATACCTTTAGTGAGGTTTGGAATGATTTCTGGGTGTCTCTGGTTGCTGTTGGCTTTCTCTGTGTTTGTTTACATGCTGTAGATTCCTGCTATGCAGACTTCCTGTGAAGCTGCTGCACTAACTCCCTCTCACTCACCACCCCTCCTCTCTTACTCCTACACTCCCCCTCCCTATCTCTCTTTAGAATAGCAATCCCGCCCATTACTAGCCCCACTCCATCCTCCTTCTCATCTCCTTGGTTAATCTATTCCTCCCTCTACCAGGAGACAGCCTGACAGTAAAGACTTCATTACACTTGAGAAAGGGCAATTGTAAGCATTGTGTTATGTTGGACTTCAATAAAGAAAGTTTGCATGTATCCTCTGGTGAAGGCGAGGTGATCCATATCTTCTGGTCCTGTTGGCATTCCATTGACACCCAGAGTGGCAGCTGTTTATCACCTAGGGAAGAACCCCCCTATAAAGTGGTTCATAGGCTATTTGGTAGTTGTGATTCCTCACAACCACACATGGTGAGAGGCTCTCTGTATTATACATACCTACTCACCTGATGTTACTTCACCATATACAGCTTGGTGCTGTTCTTTATTTTTGTTAGACACAGAGAGGAGGAAGATTCCAAGTGCTGGATGCTGCGAGGAGGATCAGAAGAGGTAATGGAAGGCAAATATAATTTAAAAAAAAATATATTTTAGATACCTCCCTGCGCCTCCAGCTATTATACTATAGGGTCTGAAGAGACCCCAGACTATAATAATTTACAGCGGTGGCTATTTTGGTTGTCCAAGACAAATTCAAAATTGTTCAGTTTTGTTAAACAACGTTCAATTTGGAATATCTGGGTCAAATCTGGTTTGTTGCGAACCAACTACCTGTTAGCTGTTATGTTAAGGATTGCTACATCTGAACAAATATTCCATTGCTTGCATGAGTAAACAGTAAACAGAATTGCTAATATGCGTCACAATTCAGAAATTGAAATTGTCAAATCTAAATTGACGTTGTCCATGGCAGATATATTTCTGGGAATTTCCTGTGTGGTTATTTCTGTTCTTGTACTATGTCCAGCCTCAATAGTAATGGAGCAAATCACCCACAGATTGCAATACAGCTGAATATTAGTCTATGGAACTTGCAATCAAACGATTTTAGGTTCCAGCCGACTGGGGGGCTAAAAAGTTAATAAATAAATAAAACAAACCCCTTCTGGTACCACATTTATGCTGATGACACACGACTATATACCTCATTACGTCAAATAACCCTTGCACTAATACAGAACACCAGTGACTGTCTCTCTGCTGTCTCAAATATCATGTCTTCGCTCTATCTGAAAGTGAATCTCTCAAAGACTGAACTACTGCTGTTTCCACCATCTACTAACAGATCCAACCCTGATATTTCTATTTCAGTCTGTGATCTTATCATAACTACGAAGCATCACGCTCACTGTGTGGGGGTTGTGTTTGACTCCCTCCACCCATATCCAATTACTTGCACGCTCATATCATCTCCACCTCAAAAACTTCCCCAGAATCTGCCCTTTAGTTATCATGGAGACATCAAAGACACATATTGTCGCCCTGATTCACTCTCACCTTGACTACTGTAACTCCCTTATGTTCGGTCTTATGCCATTGAAAAAGTGTTTACACCCTGCCGAGGAGGTGATTGGAGAAGGAAATTACTCAGGAGGGAAGCCTTCTGAAAAAAAACTGTGGTGAATATCCTACTATAGCTCCACTGTGTTGGGTATCCTCTTGTATCCTCACAGTGATGGGTATCCTACTATATCCCCATAGTGATTAGTATCCTACTATATCCCCATAGTGATTGGTATCCTACTATATCCCCACCGTGTTGGGTATCCTCTTGTATCTTCACAGTGATTGGTATCCTACTATATCGCCACAGTGGTGGGTGTCCTGCTATATCCCCATAGTGGTGATTATCCTACTATATCCCCATAGTGATTGGTATCCTACTATATCCCCATATGGTTGGTGACTATAAACAGTAATTCCTTTTGCTGTTATATTATTTTGCTTCTTTGTAACCTTTTACATAATCCTGATAACAAGTCAGATAAATCTTCATTGATAATGTTTAGAGATGAGCGAACAGTGTTCTATCGAACACATGTTCGATCGGATATCAGGGTGTTCGCCATGTTCGAATCGACTCGAACACCGCGTGGTAAAGTGCGCCAAAATTCGATTCCCCTCCCACCTTCCCTGGCGCCTTTTTTGCACCAATAACAGCGCAGGGGAGGTGGGACAGGAACTACGACACTGGGGGCATTGAAAAAAATTGGAAAAAGTCATTGGCTGCCGAAATCAGGTGACCTCCATTTTAGACGAATAGTGGATTTCAAATCCGGGTCATATGAGAATGTGAACTTTGTGACTATGAGACAGGGATAGCTGTACAGGCAGGGATAGCTAGGGATAACCTTTATTTAGGGGGGAATGTTATTAAAAATAACTTTTTGGGGCTCTATCGGGTGTGTAATTGTGTTTTTTGTGAGATAAACTTTTTCCCATAGGGATGCATTGGCCAGCGCTGATTGGCCGAATTCCGTACTCTGGCCAATCAGTGCTGGCCAATGCATTCTATTAGCTTGATGAAGCAGAGTGTGCACAAGGGTTCAAGCGCACCCTCGGCTCTGATGTAGCAGAGCTGAGGCTGCACAAGGGTTCAAGCGCACCCTCGGCTCTGATGTAGGAGAGCCGAGGGTGCACTTGAACCCTTGTGCACCCTCAGCTCTGCTACATCAGAGCCGAGGGTGCGCTTGAACCCTTGTGCACACTCTGCTTCATCAAGCTAATAGAATGCATTGGCCAGCGCTGATTGGCCAATGCATTCTATTAGCCCGATGAAGTAGAGCTGAATGTGTGTGCTAAGCACACACATTCAGCTCTACTTCATCGGGCTAATAGAATGCATTGGCCAGCGCTGATTGGCCAGAGTACGGAATTCGGCCAATCAGCGCTGGCTCTGCTGGAGGAGGCGGAGTCTAAGATCGCTCCACACCAGTCTCCATTCAGGTCCGACCTTAGACTCCGCCTCCTCCAGCAGAGCCAGCGCTGATTGGCCGAATTCCGTACTCTGGCCAATCAGCACTGGCTAATGCATTGTATTGGCGTGATGAAGCAGTGCTGAATGTGTGTGCTTAGCACACACATTCAGCTCTACTTCATCGGGCTAATAGAATGCATTGGCCAGCGCTGATTGGCCAGAGTACGGAATTCGGCCAATCAGCGCTGGCTCTGCTGGAGGAGGCGGAGTCTAAGATCGCTCCACACCAGTCTCCATTCAGGTCTGACCTTAGACTCCGCCTCCTCCAGCAGAGCCAGCGCTGATTGGCCGAATTCCGTACTCTGGCCAATCAGCACTGGCTAATGCATTGTATTGGCGTGATGAAGCAGTGCTGAATGTGTGTGCTTAACACACACATTCAGCTCTACTTCATCGGGCTAATAGAATGCATTGGCCAATCAGCGCTGGCCAATGCATTCTATTAGCGTGAACTGAGTTTGCACAGGGGTTCTAGTGCACCCTTGGCTCTGCTACATCAGATTGCTACATCTGATGTAGCAGTGCCGAGTGTGCATCAGATGTGTAGTTGAGCAAAACTGACTCAGCACTGCTAAGTCTCTGCATTCGCATAGGAATGCATTGGCCAGCCTTCGGCCAATCAGCGCTGGCTCTGCCGGAGGAGGCGGAGTCTAAGGTCGGACCTGAATGGAGACTGGTGTGGAGCGATCTTAGACTCCGCCTCCTCCAGCAGAGCCAGCGCTGATTGGTCGAGTTCCGTACTCTGGCCAATCAGCACTGGCCAATGCATTTCTATGGGGAAAAGTTAGCTTGCGAAAATCGCAAACTGACAGGGATTTCCATGAAATAAAGTGACTTTTATGCCCCCAGACATGCTTCCCCTGCTGTCCCAGTGTCATTCCAGGGTGTTGGTATCATTTCCTGGGGTGTCATAGTGGACTTGGTGACCCTCCAGACACGAATTTGGGTTTCCCCCTTAACGAGTTTATGTTCCCCATAGACTATAATGGGGTTCGAAACCCATTCGAACACTCGAACAGTGAGCGGCTGTTCGAATCGAATTTCGAACCTCGAACATTTTAGTGTTCGCTCATCTCTAATAATGTTTCCTTCCTTAGATGAGTTTCCTTCGAGCTCAGCAATGGCGATCCTAATAAAGATCCTCGCACCTAAGTACAGATATCTCTGGTAGATTTACACTGGTGTCAGAGGAGAAAAGCTGAAGGTTTATGTTATATCAGATTTTGAGGTTTTACATAACCCGCATCTCTACAATATGGTATAAGACATGTAACAGATGTGTTCACGTCAGAGGCATGTTCCATCGATAAATACATGAACTGTAGTTGGGTAGATGTTACATGTAGCAAATGGGGGGAGGGGGTCAGAAAGGAGCAGAGATGTAAGTGCGCAGCTTTCTATGTGATCACTAGTGATAAGCGTCCCCCACATTATCTACATAGGGTAACACTGCTGGTAGAGACCTCCTGTATATCACATATCCCACTGATACATATACCAGCTAGAAGCAGTGGTGTATGGTACAGCTCTTCATCATCATCACCATCATCATCAGTGACCTCTTACTATACAACAGAGGATTACACATGAAGACATGGAATGGAGAATATTTCTAATATTTGTTGTTTTTCAACTTTTCCTTCTCGAATTGGATTCTTATAGAAATCTAAAACCTCTGGGTGAAGGTAAGGCTCCCTCTTATTCTATCCTGGTTACCTGGATTGATGAGATTTGTCTTTTCTTTATGTTGTTACATTGACGCGTATAGGCCGCCATATTGTGGGAGATTTTGCTATTTGTCATTTTTATTGTTTTGGAGTTTATCTTGCTATATTTATCAAGTTGCTTAGTGAATATGAATATTCTGTAAATGGGTCAAATCCCTCAGAGCTCTTAGGGCAGGGACGTAAAACTTTAACACTTTATTTTGATTGCTGCTCAGAAAGCCTCGTACTAATGTTCTTTACTAGAGATGAGCGAGTAGTACTCGATCGAGTAGGTATTTAATCGAATATTACGGTATTCAAAATACTCATACTCGATCGAGTACCACTCGCTGTTCGAATGTTAAAGTTCGATGCAGAACCAGCATTGATTGGCCGAATGCTATACAGTCGGCCAATCAACACTGGTTCTTCTCCTACCTTTAGAAGTCTTCTCCGTGCAGCGTCCCTGCGGCGTCTTCCAGCTCTTCATTCACTCTGCCAGGTATCGAGCCGACTGCCCCTATTGCCATTGTGCTGTTGTCTTACAATTGGTTAGAAAGGACTTGTGAAATATTTGTCTCTTGTTGCTGTGTTGCTTATTCCTCTGTGTGTACTTGTCATGCCAAATTTAGAATGGTATCACCTTGTCCTGAGTACGCAGTACCTTACATACATAGAGTCACTGGTGTACTTATGTTATTTGTGTGTTTTGGTTTTGCGTTTCTTTCCCTACATCCTATACCCTTTCTGTCCCGTCCCGTCCCCCGTCCCCCCCCCCCCCCGTTCCCCGCCCTGTCCTAGGCCCGGCTCTATCTGACGTTGGACGACGTTTGTGAATCGATACAGTCGCTATTTTCATACATTGTATTTAATGCTTGTACTCTTTTTTTGTTTGTTATTCTGACAGCTGGTCGTGAATTTGCTCTCTGTTCTTTCCTTTTGTATGGTCTGACCAGACCCTTGTTTTGTTGTTGGACTTTATACGTTGAAAAAATTTTCTCAATAAAAATCAAATTTAAAATAAATAAATCTTATACATTATTAGTAAATCTCCCCAGTGTGTCACAAGACGTGTCCTTAACATTAATATTGTTCTTTCTTACATTCCCAGGTTTCTGTATTTATTACTATCTGGTTGTTTCCGCAGGGAGACTTTCTGGTGGAGTCACTAAATGTGAAGGAATGGTGGAAGTGAGATATGGAAAAGAATGGGCAGGAGTGTATTATTATACTCATATCAGAGAAAACACTGCTGCTGTGATCTGTCGAGAGCTGGGATGCAACACCGCAAATGTACAACATAATGTGAGCAAAGGAGAGAGATTTGTGAGAGTAACCAGAAGGATGTTGTATGTAAGATGTACAGGAGAAGAAACGTCCTTGTCACAATGTAGACTTTATGGAGACTATGGTTTATATCATTCCAGACTTCTGCTCGCAGTGACATGTTCCGGTAAGAGAAATGTCTCTGTGCTGTATTCTTCCTCTCCGCACATCACACACTGGTCTGGATCCAGCATTATACCTGACAACATGTCCCATAACTGCACCTCCAACTAGTCACAGACTGACACTAAATATCACATGTGCAAAGACACTTTATATCACATACAGGAGCCATCCCATACTAGCATTTATATAGGGAAGGATTAACCCTTTCTCTACCGAGACCGTTTTAACAATTGATATGAGAAGCAAATAACAAAATCTTATTATCCCCTCATCCCCATGTAGTTTATATAAGCAGATGTTTGGCACATTGTGACAGTGTCACCCCAGACTTTACAATCATGGACATGTTCACATTAAAGGGATGATAATAAGATATGACGTTATCCTGTATTGACAGCAACACGGCTCTACTGCTCCTATTATTCTCTATGGGGCTGGACCTAATCAGCTCTAGAACCTTCCATGATGTACTGGCCATATAACTGATCACATAATCATGACATCATGAACGGACCTTCCGTCTTGTCTTACTGCTGTGTCTTGTGAGGTATAAGAACTAGAGATGAGCGAGTAGTGAAATATTCGATATTCGGAATTCGATTTGAGTAGACCCTCAATATTCGACCGAATATCAAATCCCATTATAGTCTATGGGGAAAAAATGCTCGTTTTTGGGGAAACCAAAATTTGACTAATTGGAGTCACCAAGTCCACAATCACACCCCAGTAAATGATGCCAACACCTCTGGAATGCAACTGGGCAGCAGGGGAAGCATGTCTGGGGGCATCTAACAAGGCCAAGTCCCAGTATTACCCCACTATCACAGACTATCATCTATGCACTTTACAAACTCAATAGAACCTCTATGAAAGTGGAAAAAATACTTGGAAACCTTCTTTCCTCTACATTAGTATGGACAGAAACACAAATTTTAAGCTAAAGAAACATTAGCATGCACCCCTTTAAATCACGTAGCCCATGACAACCACAGATAGCATAGGCAATGGGAAATCCAACAGCCCCCACCCTTAACTGTCATTGTGTGTGTGTGTGTGTGTGATGTGGTGAGACCACACAAAGCTGAGCCATACAAAAATTTACTTTTCAGGCCCTTAAAGTGAGTTGAGCCTTGCAGCAGCAGAGTTATAGGCCCTTAAAGCACTCTGTTCAACAAATCCAGAATCCCAGGAGCTACCAGATAAATTTCTTTGTCCTGATGCCCAAACACTTGAGCATCCGCCATCTCCTGACGATTTTGTGGTTGTGGACCCGAAACCCGTCCTTAGTGATGATGATGAGACACAGTTGCCATCAAGGCAGGCTGTTGTAATGTGCGGTGTGCAAAAGGAGGAGCAGAGTGAGCAATTGGAAGAGGAAGTAGTGGACGATGAGGCGACCGACCCGACCTGGACACGGGTGATGTCAAGCGGGGAAAGTGATGTAGATGTGGAGGCAAGCGCAGCACCAAAAAAGGTGGCTACAGGCAGAAGCATGTCAAGAGGAAGAGGACAGATGGTTCACAGAAGCCAGGTCAGACCCAGCAAAGCCCAAGATGTTCCCGGCCCTAGCCACTCGCGAAAAACTCCCCCATCGAGGCCATGTTCTTCGATGGTGTGGAGATTTTCCATGTATGCGTGGAGGACAAATTTAGTGCGGTTTGCACACTGTGCAACAGGGGCTTTGAAAAGAGCAACCTTACCACCTCAGGCATGCGCTATCATTTGGAAGGCAAGCACTGGGCTCAGTGGGAGAGAGCAAATGAAGGACAATCGTCGTCCGGCGTTGACGCCACTGCCTGTTCCACTGTGTCCAGTGCTGTTGCTGCATTCCAGACCACCAGTCAGGACACCTCCACATCTGCGTCTGCCTCTGTCACTTTGGGGACTTCACCCTCATCCTCCCCTTTTCCACCATCATGTGCCTCTTCCCAGCAACCCACCATCTCCCAGTCATTTGAGTGCAGGGAAAAATATTGTTCAACCCACCCACATGCCCAAGCCTTAAACAGCCACATCTCCAAACTGCTGGCACTGGAGATGTTGGCGTTTAGGCTTTTAGAGACTCAGGCCTTCCATGACCTGATGGAAGCTGTGGCACCTCGCTATGCCATCCCTTGCCGTCACTACTACTCCTGGTGTGCCGTCCCCACCTTGCACTATCACGTATCCCATAACATCAAGCGGGCCTTGAGTTCCGCGATTTGCACTAAGCTCCACTTGACCACCGACGTGTGGACATGCATATGTGGACAGGGAAGCGGCTATGGAGCTTGCCAGGCTCAAACACGTTCCATGCCTGGCCCGCGTTTTCAACTTGGTGGTGCAAAGGTTTTTAAAAACCTACCCCAATGTGCCTGAGCTACTGCCAAATGTAAGGCGCTTGTGTGCCCACTTTCATAAGTCTACAGTAGCTGCTGCTATCCTGAAAACCCTCCAGCAATGCCTACATTTGCCTGCACACTGGCTATTGTGCGACATCACCACACACTGGAACTCAACATACCATAGGAGCAGGATGTGTGAGCAGCAGAGACCTTTGATGGAGTACCATCTCCAAAACCCAAGGGTTCCTCAAAGTCAGCTCCCTCAGTTTGTCAGCCATGAGTGGCCATGGATGGCAGACTTATGTGAAATCCTACGTGTCTTTGAGGAGTCCACTAAGAGGGTCAGAGTCCACGCTGAGGAGTCCAGGATAGGAGCAGACCCATCACAGCTAGATACTCAGAGCACACTCCTGTCAGCTTCTCAGTGTTGAATGACGGAGGAAGAGGAGGAGGATGAAGTGGCAGATGATGTCATTCTCATACACGAGGCTAGTGGTGAAGTTCAGTGAGTCCCAATGCTTCAGCGCGGATGGGGTGAAGGGGGGAGGAAGAGGAGGAAATCGAGACTGACCCTTTTGGTGGGGGCAGCGACACTCTGGCACACATGGCTGACTTCATGTCGGGCAGCTTTTCCAGTGACAAACACATTGTACATATCATGGAAACCAACCATCACTGGATTTTTGTAATCCTCGACCCCCGATATAAAAATAACATCTCGTCTTTCATTCCGATAGAGGGGAGGATCAATCGCATAAATGATTGCCACAAGCAACTGGTGCAGAATATGATGGAATGTTTTCATCAACCCTCACTGGTGGCAGAGAGGAGAGTTCCTCCAAGAGACTAACAACTGCCATCTGGTCCACACCCACCAGGGGAACACTCTCCAAGGTCTGAGACATGTTAATGGCACCCCCTCCCCAAACTACCGCCACTGAGGGGCCTAGTGCCAACCATAGCCCTGTCCTCTCCGATCCATCTGCGCCCTAGACGTATTGGGTGTCAAAGTTGGACCTGTGGCTCTAGTTGAGCCTTACACCAACAGAGTTTTTGACAAGTTTATTGAGGGGGTTCAAGTACACCCACAAGTTAACCTTTTTGATGGGACAGAGTGTACACAAAGAACCACATCTGTCACTTGCCGATTGACTCTTCTACTTGTAACTTCATAATAGAACCTGCGTGTGTATGTTTTCTTTTGAGTTCAAGTTTGATTTCTGTTTCCTATCTTGTCACAATTTTGACAAGTATTAGGCCATTTAAGTCAGTTGAGCCTTGTAGGAGCAGAGTTTTAGGTTCTTAAGGTGAGTTGAGCATTGTAGGAGCAGAGTATTAGGTCCTTGAGGTGAATTGAGCCTTGGAGTAGCAGAGTATTAGGCTCTTTGTACGAATTGAGGATTGTAGGAGAATAATTATGCTCCTAAGGGAAAAATTGAGCCTTTTAGGATCATAATATTAGGCCCTTGAGGTGAGCTTTAATAGGGTTGGTTTGAAATGTCGTTTTTCAACGGTGATAGTGGTGGTGGAGGAGGAGGAGGAGGAGGAGGATGAACTTGTGAGCTGGAACAGAAACATGGAACTGTGTCTCGTCATTATCACTAAGGACGGGACATGCTGGTTGCGGGTCCACAACCACTAAATCGCCAGGAGAGGCAGAGTCTTGGGTAGGAACACGACTGGAGGTAGTGGCTGACTGGCTAGTGGAAATGCTGCTGGAAGCAATATCCGCTAGCCATTGTAACACCAGATCCTGGTGCTTGGGCCTCGTCAGCATTGTACCCTGCACCCTGCTTGCCATCAAGCCAGGGATTGTGGATGAGCGCAATGCTGGCTACTCCTGACTAGTAGGAATTGGATCCACAGTAGCTCAGCCTGGGCTACCAGATGGATTTCCACGCCCCGTCCTCCTCCCATTGCGCTAGCCTTACGCATTTTGAGATGTATACAAGCGTATATTTTGCAAGTATACATGGACGGTATATATATTGAGCATATGTGAAGTACGGTATATACCAGATGGAAAGTATACACCTCACTTCACACCTGTATGGGACAGGTATAATGAGCGCACAAACTGATGTATACAAGCGTATTTTTTCCACGTATACACGGACAGTATATAGATCCCTCTATCTTATAAAAATGAATTCTTGGCTGTCTGTCTGTCAGGTATCCGGGAAGGTTTAAGATGAGACTCCAACTCGCTCGGACGTACCGTTGCTGAGATACAGCATTCCCAACACAATGTCCCCCCCCCCCCCCCTAGCCAATACAAACCTGCAAGTCTTTCACTCGAATTCCAACTGTAATACACACGGTCACTCAACATGCACAATACAACACTGATATCCAAACTGAGATACACGCATCAGAGAATTAGATACACAGATCAGCACACAGTATTACACGCCGAAGGATTAGATACACGCGTCTGCACACAGTCCCACACACTGAAGGATTAGATACATGCATCTGCACACAGTACCACATGCCGGGGTATTGGATACACGCGTCTGCACAAAGTACCACATGCCAGAGGATTGGATACGCGCATCTGCACACAGTTCCACACACCAGAAGATTAGATAGGCGTGTCTGCACACAGTTGTACACGTGCCTCTTCACACAATACCACACAGGGGAGGATTAGATACGTGCGTCTGCACACAGTTCTACACGCCAGAGGATTAGATATAGGCATGTCTGCACACATTACTACATGCCGTAGGATTAGATACGCACCTCTTCACACAATACCACATGAGGGAGGATTAGATACGCATCTCTTCACACAATACCACACAGGGTACACAGATACGCACATCTGCACACAGTTCGAAATGCCAGAGGATTAGATACGCATGTCTTCACACAGTACCACGTGCCGTAGAATTAGATATTTGCATTTGCACACAGTTCCAAATTCCATAGGATTAGATACGCGCCTCTTCACACAATACCACACAGGGGAGGATTACATACGTACGTCTGCAAACAGTACCACACTTTGGAGGATTAGATACATGCCTCTGCACACAGTACCACACGCCAGAGAATTAGATACGCATCTCCGACACAGTACCACACAGGGGAGGATTAGATATACGCGTCTGCACACAGTTATACATGCCATAGGATTAGAAACACGCGTCTGCAGACAGTACCACATGCCAGAGGATTGGATAAGTGCCTGGTTTGGTCCCACCACTTCTGTTAATATGCCTGCTCTTCCTCTGCCTCTAATATAACCCGCCCCCTGTAGCCCCTGATTAATAAGAAACTGGTAGAAGCCGCGGCCACAGTGTTGTTAACATCTTAGGGCTCGTTCACATCTGCGCCCGGGACTCCGTTCTGCAGGTTTCCATTTCCTGCACAAGGAACAGCGCAGGAGACGGAAACCTGCCAGCACCTTCCAAACCCATTCATTTGAATCGGTTTGAATAGTGTCCGGCCATAAGCGCTGGTGAGCGTTTTATTCTCTCTGCGGCAAAAACTTTTTTTTTTTTTTTTTTAAACGGACCACATTATAGTCTATGGGGTCTGCATGCTTTCACTCCACACAGCTTGCTAATGCGTTCGGTAGTCCGTTCAGGGGGGTCCCATGCCGACTCCCCGAACAGTTTACCAAACACAGATGTGAACCAGGCCTTATACAGTTAGGGCCAGAAATATTTGGACAGTGACACAAGTTTTGTTATTTTAGCTGTTTACTAAAACATGTTCAGAAATACAATTCTATATATAATATGGGCTGAAAGTGCACACTCCCAGCTGCAATATGAGAGTTTCCACATCCAAATCGGAGAAAGGGTTTAGGAATCATAGCTCTGTAATGCATAGCCTCCTCTTTTTCAAGGGACCAAAAGTAATTGGACAATGGACTCTAAGGGCTTCAATTAACTATGAAGGCGTCTCCCTTGTAAACCTGTAATCAATTAAGTAGTTAAAAGGTCTGGGGTTGATTCCAGGTGTGTGGTTTTGCATTTAGAAGCTGTTGCTGTGACCAGACAACATGCGCTCAAAGGAACTCTCAATTGAGGTGAAGCAGAACATCCTGAGGCTGAAAAAAAAAGAAAAATCCATCAGAGAGATAGCAGACATGCTTGGAGTAGCAAAATCAACAGTCGGGTACATTCTAAGAAAAAAGGAATTGACTGGTGAGTCATAGTACAGATGGACAATGACCCCAAGCATACAGCCAAAGCTACCCAGGAGTTCATGAGTGCAAAAAAGTGGAACATTCTGCAATGGCCAAGTCAATCACCAGATCTTAACTCAATTGAGCATGCATTTCACTTACTCAAATCCAGACTTAAGGTGGAAAGACCCACAAACAAGCAAGACCTGAAGGCTGCGGCTGTAAAGGCCTGGCAAAGCATTAAGAAGGAGGAAACCCAGCGTTTGGTGATGTCCATGGGTTTCAGACTTAAGGCAGTGATTGCCTCCAAAGGATTCGCAACAAAATATTGAAAAAAAAAATATTTTGTTTGGGTTATGTTTATTTGTCCAATTACTTTTGAGCTCCTAAAATGTGGAGTGTTTGTAAAGAAATGTGTACAATTCCTACATTTTCTATCAGATATTTTTGTTCAACCCTTCAAATTAAACGTTACAATCTGCACTTGAATTCTGTTATAGAGGTTTCATTTGAAAACCAATGTGGTGGCATGCAGAGCCCAACTCGCGAAAATTGTGTCACTGTCCAAATATTTCAGGCCCTAACTGTACATATACCATATATACTCACACATATACATTATTATAGCATATATACTCACACAGATACATTTATATACATTCATATGCCATATATAAATCATATATATACTTATATGAATCTATGAATACTATATATACTCACGCATATACAGTACATACACTCACACTTACATATTATTATAGCATACTGTATATACTCACACATACCTGTATACAAACAAACAGTACTCACAGTATACAAGACATACTTTACACAAATGTACACATATATACCTATTAAACATGTATATTTTACCAAAAGAATTTAATCACATAGTCCAGCCGTGAAGCATCACAGCAGACATCTTCCTGTCTTCCCCACATGCTCCGATGTGAGAGATTACACACTGTGAGGAGGAGGGGGAGGGAGGAAGTCCGGGCAGCAGGGACGAGACTTCATAGTAAAGCAGCGATAGCTGCTGCAGATAAGTGAATGGATTACAAGCTGCCATTAGCTGATGCTGATGCTGCACATGGTGTCCTCTGATATGTACAGCTTCAGCATCAGCTAATGGGGGCCCCTGTGTGTTGAGGCAAATGCATTGGTCAGGTGCCCGATCGGGCCCCGACCAATTTATCTGCATTGGTAAAATGAAAACTTTCAGTCAGGGTTCGGGTCCCACCGGGGGATTGACCGGTTCCTCGGTGGGCCAGTCTGACCCTGATGTACAGAATGACTGATGATGCATGTCTTAAACTGACACTGGGATGCAGGAAGGGACAAGTCTTTATTAACCGGTTAAGGACCGCTGGCCGTAAATTTACGGCCAGCAGTCCTGGTCTCTAAGACCAGCCGATAGTAAATTTACGGCTGGTCTTCAGAGACTCACTAGGCAGGGGGTGGGGCGGAGGGAGGGCAGGGGTTAGGTGTTACTGACACCTAACCACCCCCTCAACAACGTTCAGTCTGACTCAGTTCCGACTGAACGCTTTAACCCTTTCGATCCTGCCGTGAAACATCACGGCGCGATCGAAAGGGATCCGCCGCAGATTGAAGCTGATCGGCACCCCCCGCGGAGAGATCGGGGGGTGCCGATGTCAGTAGAAGGTAGTCTGGGGTCTGGCCAGTGACCCCAGACTACCGGAGCCCCCACATACCTGGTTGATCCTGCCGACCGATGGAGGAAGTGAGCGATGTGTCTCACTTCCTCTGCTGCTTGCAGGACACGAGCAGGCTCATGTCCTGCTCGTGTCTTGCAAGCTACTATACAGAATCAGTTGGTGCTTTCATGAAAGCATCAACTGATTCAAGTGTCCTAAATGGACACATGAAAAAGTTTAAAAAAAAAAGTTAAAAAAAAATAAAGTGTATGAAAAAAGTAATAAAGTTATAAAGCCCCAAAAATCCCTTTTTCTCTATACAAAATGAATTATATAAAAAAAGGTACTAAAAATTAATAAAAACAATGCATATTTGGTATCGCCGCGTCCGTAACAACCTGTACAATAAAACTGAAATAATATTTAATGTATACGGTGTACATCTGAAAAAAAAACCGGAAAAAACCTGCCGGAAGTAATGATTTTTCACCATATCACCTTACAAAATATGCTATAAAAAGTGATCAAAAAATCATATGCACCCCACAACAGTACCAATAAAAAGCGCAGGTTGCAAAATTAAAAATATGGCGCTAAATGGACGATACATTGTGAAAAAAAAGTAATTTTTCATTTTTACGTCCCAATGTTAATAAAATCTGTGAAACAGCTGTGAGGCCAAAATGCTCACCAAACCCCTAGATAAATTCTATGAGGGGTGTAGTTTCCAAAATGGGGTCACTTTTAGGGGGTTTCCACTATATTGATATTTTAGGGGCTCTGCAAATGCGACATGGGACTTGAAAAATATTCCAGCAAAATCTGTCCTTCAAAAGCCAAATAGCGCTCTTTCCATTCTGAGCCCCGCCATGTTCCCATACAGCAGATTATTACCACATATGGGGCATTTCCGTGTTCAGGAGAAATTGTTTAACGAACTTTATGGAGCTTTTTCCCCTTTATCCTCTTGTGAAAATGAAAAATTTGGGGCTAAATTGACAGTTTATTGGAAAAAAAGTAATTTTTCATTTTCATGCCCCAATGTTAATAAAATCTGTGAAACAGCTGTAGGGTCAAAATGCTCACTCTACCCTTTCATATGTTCTGTGGGGGGTGTAGTTTCCAAAATGGGGTCACTTTTAGGGGGTTTCCACTGTATTGGTACTCTAGGGGCTCTGCAAATGAGACATGGCACCTAAAATTATTCCAGCAAAATCTGCCATCCAAAAGCCAAATAGCGCTCCTTCCATTCTGAGCCCCGCCATGTTCCCATACAGCAGAATATGGCCACATATGGGGTATTGCCGTGTTCAGGAGAAATTGTTTAACAAACTGTGGGGGGATTTTACTCCTTTATCCCCTTGTGAAAATTAAAACTTTGGGGATAAAGTGACATTTTAGTAATTTTTCATTTACACATCCCAATGTTAGTAAAATCTGTGGAACAACTGTAGGGTCAAAATGCTGACTATACCCCTTGATGAATTCTGTGAGGGGTGTAGATTCTAAAATGGGGTCACTTTTGGAGGGTTTCCATTGTTTTGGTACTCTAGGGGCTCTGCAAATGAGGCATGGTGCCTGAAAATTATTCCAGCAAAATCTGCTGTTCACACACCCAGTGTCGCTCCTTCCCTTCCATGCACTGCTGTGTACCCAAAAATCAGTTTACGCCCACATGTGGGGTATTTCTGTGTACGGGAGAAATTGCATAACAAAATGTGAGATGCATTTTCTCCTTTAACCCTTTGTGAATGTGTTAATTTTAGGTCTAAATGAATGTATTAATGAAAAAAAATGAAATGTCTAAATTTCACTTCCATATTATGTTTATTCTTATGAAAAACTTAAAGGGTTAACAAACATCCCAAATGCTGTTTTGAATAATTTGAGGGGTGTAGTTTTGAAAATGGGGTGATTTATGGGGGTTTCTATTATACAGGCCTTTATAATTCCTTACAGAACTGAAGCGGTCCCTAAAAAATTGGTTTGGAGAATTTTCTTGCAAATCTAGAAAATCGCTGTTACACTTGTAAGCCTTGTAACGTCCAAAATAAATTAAAAGACAATCAAAAGATGATGCCGATATAAAGCAGAGATATGGGAGATAATATTTATTCATGTATTTGGGTGGTATGACTATCTGCCTGAAAAGCAGAGAATTTCACATTTTGAAAATTGCAATTTTTTCCAAATTTCCATCAAATTTCCTAGTTTTTTTTATAAATAAATACAAAAATATTGATTAATATTTACCACTAACATGAAGTATAATGTGTTACGAAAAAAACAATCTCAAAATCATTTGTGTAAGTTAAACCGTCTCAAAGTTATTGCCATTTAAAGTGACACATGTCAGTTTTGAAAAAAAAGGCCTGGTCTTTAACATACTTTTGGGCCTGGTCCTTAACCGGTTAAACTGATATTCTTATGGATTTATATCCATCATGTCTAATATATAAAGATTCCAGTACAGTAATGTGAATTGTGATTTATCATCAGGTCAGAGGAAATACAGACTAGCCAATGGTCCAAGTAATTGCTCAGGACATTTAGAAGCTCTTCATGGTGATACTTGGGGATCTGTTTGTGATATTGACTCAGATCTTAGAGCGGCCAATGTACTATGTAAGGAACTTCAATGTGGAGAAGCAGTGCCATCATTACTGACCTATACAAGAAGACCTGGACCAATATGGACAGAGAAGATCCAGTGTGTTGGTAATGAGTCCAGACTATATGACTGTATAAGAACACCTGGGGGAGAAGGAAACTGCACCAAACTACATCCTCCATCTATCCACTGCAAAGGTGTGTAATACATTTCATGTTATGATGTCATTGTGAATCACGTTGTAAAGTATTATTTAGACCCAAAACCAGAGAAATGTGATTTTCCCCTCCACAGAACATGTTTCCGCTGTCCATGTAACTTTATGTGGTCTGTCTCTTCATGACTGTAATTCCTAAATGTTACCACTAGAGATGAGCGAACACTCAAATGTTCGAAGTTCGAAATCCGATTCTAACAGCCGCTCACTGTTCACGGGTTTCGAACCCCATTATAGTCTATGGGGAACATATACTCGTTAAGGGGGAATCCCAAATCCGTCTCAGGAGGGTCACCAAGTCTACTATGACACCCCAGGAAATGATACCAACACCCTGGAATGACACTGGGACAGCAGGGGAAGCATGGCTGGGGGCATAAAAGTCACTTTATTACATGGAAATCCCTGTCAGCTTGCGATTTTCGCAAGCTAACTTTTTCCCATAGGAATGAATTGGCCAGCGTTGATTGGCCAGTCTTCAGAATTCGGCCAATCAGCGCTGGCTCTGCCGGAGGAGGCGGAGTCTAAGATCGCTCCACACCAGTCTCCATTCTGGTCAGACCTTAGACTCCGCCTCCTCCGGCAGAGCCAGCGCTGATTGGCTGGAGACTGGCCAATGCATTCCTATGGGTATGCGGTGATGCAGCCGAGCTGAGCGAGTGCACACACTCACCACTGCTGTGCAGAGACTCAGCAGTGTTGAGCCAGTTCTGCTCAACTACACCGTGTGCCGGTCGGCTCTGCTGTGCGAGCTCGGCACACACTCAGCTCTGCTGATTCTGTATACTGATTCTGTATACTGGCCAATCAACGCTGGCCAATGCCAGCAGTGATGCAGAGCTGAGTGTGTGCCGAGCTCGCACAGCAATGCTGACCGGCACACGGTGTAGTTGAGCAGAACTGGCTCAACACTGCTGATCTTAGCGATCTTAGACTCCGCCTCCTCCGGCAGAGCCAGCACTGATTGGCCGAAGGCTGGCCAATCAACGCTGGCCAATACATTCCTATGGGTATGCGGTGATGCAGCAGAGCTGAGCGAGTGTACACACTCACCACTGCTGTGCAGAGACTCAGCAGTGTTGAGCCAGTTCTGCTCAACTACACAGTGTGTCGGTCAGCACTGCTGTGCGAGCTCGGCACACACTCAGCTCTGCATCACCGCTGGCATTGGCCAGCGTTGATTGGCCAGTATACAGAATCAGTATACAGAATCAGCAGAGCTGAGTGTGTGCCAAGCTCGCACAGCAG
The DNA here is from genome assembly GCF_031893055.1 of Leptodactylus fuscus. Taxonomy (NCBI): domain Eukaryota; kingdom Metazoa; phylum Chordata; class Amphibia; order Anura; family Leptodactylidae; genus Leptodactylus; species Leptodactylus fuscus. The sequence goes on from NC_134271.1 coordinate 133,151,195, forward strand.
AGCCGACCGGCACACGGTGTAGTTGAGCAGACCGGGCTCAACACTGCTGAGTCTCTGCACATCTTCTGTATCTCATTCAGCCAATCAGCGCTGCTCAATGCATTCCTATGGGAAAAAGTTTATCTCACAAAAAACATCAAAAAAAATCATTTACACACCCGATAGAGCCCCAAAAAGTTATTTTTAATAACATTCCCCCCTAAATAAAGGTTATCCCTAGCTATCCCTGCCTGTACAGCTATCCCTGTCTCTTAGTCACAAAGTTCACAGTCTCATATGACCCGGATTTGAAATCCACTATTCGTCTAAAATGGAGATCACCTGATTTCGGCAGCCAATGACTTTTTCCGATTTTTTTCAATGCCCCCATTGTCGTAGTTCCTGTCCCACCTCCCCAGCACTGTTATTGGTGCAAAAAAAGCACCAGGGAAGGTGGGAGGGGAATCAAATTTTTTTGAGTTTGCCACGTGGTGTCCGTATGGAATCGAACATCTCGAACAGCCTGATATCCGATCGAACATGTATTCGATAGAACACTGTTCGCTCATCTCTAGTTACCACGTTCAGTAATACCTCTCACAGCTGATCTTGGAATATATAAAGATCTTTCATGTCCTCATAGATGTGCGGTATTATATACTGTAAGGATCAACTGACACTGAGAGGATCAGATCTCACAGCCCAGGGGATGAGCTGTATGTAGGATGGGTTTAGTGATGATGCAGCAATGCTCAGTAACAGAAGAAAACTCCCCTGTGCTCCAAGATCCTCATTTGAGTAAAGAATAAAAGTACTTTTTCTCAGAATTCCTAGGGCTCTGAAACTTAAGAAAGATTTGGATTGTATTCTTCTACCAGCAACTACAGCACTATGGAAGCGGTTTTAAGTAGCTGGGGCAGTTATAGACTCCCTTTAAAGGGATTCTACCATTAAAATCAATTTTTTTGTCCCTAACATGTAGGAATAGCCAATGCTGCCAGAAAAATCTCCACCAATGCCTTCATCTTCTTCAGGAATGTGTCTTCTTCACGTCTTCTTCTGGGGGTTGGCTTCAAACTTCCGGAAGAATTCCCGCTCCTGAAGAAGATTGAGGCGGCGAAACGCGTTGCGATTTTACTTGGACATCAATAAAGAATGTTTATTAACAAAAGGTGAAGTGTTGTGTTCATTATCCTTTGGTCCAACTGGCAAATGAGTTTTTTTGCTCTTAAGGCTAAGTTCAGACAGGGTTTTTGGGTCCGGAATTTGACGCAGAGGCTGCCTCAGACTCTGGACAAAAAAACGGCTAGCAGTGTCTGGATGCCGATGCAGTGGTGGCATTCCTTCCCAGATTATGCCCAAATGAATGGGCATAGTGGGGAGGGAGGTGTTGAGAGGCGGATGTCTTCGGCTGAATCAGCCACGGAATCCACCTGAAGAAAGAGCATATTGCTTCTTTTTTCCGCAAGCAGGAACAAACCACTTGTAGAAAAAAAGCGATGACCAGCCCCCATTGATTTAAATGGGAGGTGTTTTTTTGGTGAGGATTTATTTTGATGTGTCAAAACCCTGACCAGAATACCCCATCTGAACTCAGCCATTGACTGATCACAGAAACTGATTTCTGTTGGTGTATACATATTTGCAACATATATAGACTTATTGTATTATACTGTGTTGGAGGAACGTAAAGCTTTCTGACAATAGTTGGCAATATTGTTATTGTTTTGCGCTGAACACAGTGTAATTGTATGCTATGGAGACTTGTCTGCTCTCCACACTGCACCTCTATAGTTTAGTTCATTTTTCTCCATTTTATTTTTCCTGTGTGAGCTGTAAACTGCAGATTAATTCATATAATCTACTCTCACAAGCTTTCTTCTATGACCAAACTGCACAATTCCATGTGGCTGCATTGAAAATGCTGCAGAATTTTTTTTTTTTTTACCCTGCAAGGTGGATGGGATGCTAGATGGCATCCAGGAGAAGTTCCACAAACTGCCAAAAAGGCAGAGTCAAAAGAGGCGCCGAGTCTGCTCATAGAAGTGGATAAGTGCGATAGGTGCCCTGACAACATTGCTTTCACATGAATCATACGGCACCAGGTGTTTAACCATAGCGGCCCCCCTTGAATTGGGCGGCCACCATAGCTGCCGGATGTCTACTGTTTTACACAGAAAATGGACACAAAAATTTTAACAAAAAATGCTGTTGGCGGGAAGGGGTTAAATTTACCTTGATCAACTCCGCACACCTTATCTGCCTGCTGCATGCTACCTCTTTCCCTTCTGAGGTCTGTCATGTGCCCAGATATCACATAGCAGGGACATGTAGGGAATTGATGTATCAAGGAGAACCCACATTAAAATTTAAGGGGTTTATGCCGCCGGTGGCATATGCTGGGCACTGAAATGGCATATACAATTCAAAAATTACATTTGGGGTCAAAATTTCACTACACCCATAGATGAATGCCTCCAAGGATTGAAGATTTTAAAATGGGGTCACTTCTTGGGGGTTTCAACTGTACTGATACTTCATGGGCCTTACATACATGCATCAGGCACGGATTACATGGTTCACATCTGTGTTTGGTATTCTGTTTGGGGAGTCCACTTGGGGATCCCCTAATGGAAACCTATACGCATTAAAAAGCGGTTAGCTAAGAAATCACATGAGCCCCATAAACTATAACGGGATCCGTGTTGTTTCCACTCAAAAAATGAAGACAGAAAAGTGCTGTGTTTGCCATCTGCAGGTTTGTCCCCTTTTATCTTGGTTCCCCTGAACCCCATCTTTATGAGAATTATAGGGACAGTGGGTGCTTTGAGATAATTGTGAACAGTTATTAGATACCAGAGCTGCTAGCACTGGGAGTTGAGATTTTTTTAGTGGTGAGAGAGTATGCCCACAGCTATAACTACTATCTGACACTACGTTACATATTCTACTTTTCGTCTCCACTTTGGCTGTACGCCGTCTTTTAATCGTATTTGTTAAATTTTATGTTTTGGCATCATTAATGCTAGAAAGTAGTTATGGCTCTCAGAATAGAGAAAAATACAGTATAAGTAAAAAAATGTTACATTCCTATAATTGAATTGATGCACACAATGAAGTTGTGTCATTCATGTTAAGTGCCATGTGAAAGAAAACCTGAACACAATGATGATATTGTGATTTTCTTCTATTTTCCCCGTAACAATTATATTAAATGTATTTGTTTCAAGTCATTTATACAGTACATGTGGGGGAGGGGAGCAGCCATTAGGGATTGTTTGCCTCCCTAACGTGTGATACCCCTAAAAGCTGCTACCCCTGGTCCCAGCATGAATGATTTTGCCATTTCTAACCCCCATTAGAGAAATGGCTTCTGCCACCCCTCTACCACCTCTGGTGGGTCCCGGCTCCCAAATGTCTCTAGCATCATCCCAGTCCTATCTTCTGCGAGTGCTGCCCATTCCCCACCTTTCACCACTCGCTTGTGCAGTCTCCTGAATGAAATGGTGGGGGGAGAAGATAGTACTGGGATGGTGCTGAGTAGAGATGAGCGAGTAGTTAAATATTCAAAATTCGATTCGAGTAGTCCTCAACATTTGACTATTTGATCAAATATCGAATCCCATTATAATCCGGAGGATTAGATACATGCATCTGCACATAGTACCATACGGAAGAGGAATAGATACTCGTGTCTGCAGATAGTTCTACAAGCTGGAGGATTAGATACATGCATCTACACAAAGTTCCACACACCAGAGGATTAGATACGTGCGTCAGCACACAGTATCATATGCTGGAGGATTAGATACGCGCGTCTTCACACAATACCACATGCCGGAGGATTGGATACGTGCGTCTTCACAGAATACCACACGCCGGATTAGATACATGCCACTGCAGACAATACCACACTGGGGAGGATTAGATAGATTGTTCAGTATTGAGGGTGGGTATCTCTGGTCAAGACATTTAGATCACATTTCTTTCTTGCAAAAGTTATATATGGGGCCTGATTTGAAAAAAAAAAAAAAAAAAAAAAGCTCTGTCAGGAAGTAAAAAACTGGCTGTGGTGGGAAAGGGTTAATAATAATAATAATAAGTAATAATAACGTTCTTTCTCTTACATTCCCGGGTTTCTGTATTTATTACTTTCTGGTTGTTTCCACAGGACCAGTGAGACTTTCTGGTGGAATCACTGAATGTGAAGGACTAGTGGAAGTGAGATATGACGGAGAATGGGGAGGAGTCTATTATATTCCTGGTGACACAAGAATCATTGCTTCTGTGGTTTGTAGAGAGCTGGGATGTAATACCGTAAATGTGCAACATGATGTGACCACAGGAGAGAGATTTGTGAAAGATTACAGAAGGATTTTGTATGTAAAATGTACAGGAGAAGAAATGTCCTTGTCACAATGTGAATATGCTGCATCCAGTAGATCATATCCTTCCAGTTATATGCTCGGAGTGATATGTTCAGGTAAGAGAAATGTGTCACGACCTGAATTCTTCCTCTCCACACATCACACACTGGACTGGATCCAGCATTATACCTGACAACATATCCCATAACTGCACCTCCAACTAGTCACAGACTGACACTAAATATCACATACAGGAGCCATCCCATTCTAGCATTTATATAGGGAAGGATTAACCCTTTCTCTACTCAAACCATTTTCACATTGGACATCACAATGACAAATAACCCTGTCTGTAAAGCACTGCAGAATATCTTGTCGCTATACAGACTAGTGGGATGTGTAAACCTTGTAACCAATTAACAACTTCTGACACCTCCTATAAATAAAACACACAGGCCTTGGGTGTGGTTAAACTGTGATTGGCCACAGCGTATTTACTTATAATTTAACATTTTAATAACAACATTTACAAAACAAAACCCCTTCATGCCCCGCCTTCTTCCTGTACGACTTCTCCAAAGATTGCCCACTCGTGGACAGTGGACTTGTTGACAAACTCCTTCCCACCGCGGGGCATGGCCTTCCGCCACGGGAGCAGGCAATGTAAACCTACACTTGACTGTGACCAACCCCACCCAAAAGAACAACAGCCTTCTCCACACCCTCCTGCAGGCCGGCCAAGAATATGTCGAGGCCAATTGGGTTCAAATGAACCCCATCCCTCAGAAGGAGGCGGCCATTGTCGCCCTCCAACTCAGTATGGCGCACCGCCACCCCCCCGAGTGCCTTAACATGCCTGGAAACCCTCACATTCAGCAATCTACGTGACCTCTCCAAAGCCGCCATGTCCCTCGCACCCTGCCAATGCTTGCGAGGCACCACTTCCGACCAAACCAAAACTACTTTCACGAAAAACTGAGAAAAGCGCGAAAAATCTTGTTTTATAACCGCTATCAGATCCCCCAACTTCACCTTCCCCAAATCATTTCCTCCCGCATGAATGAGCAAAACGGCCTCACCAGATACAGACCCGCTGAGGGCGGCAACGGCGGGAAGGACATTCAACTACCTCAAACCTCTAGTACCGGCCCACTGAACATCGATGCCGCGCAGGCCCAATGACAGACCACCGGGGCGCACGGCTGCGCGCTTGTGAGCCCAATAAATATACGAATGCCCCACGAGCAGCACTGGAACCAAACGGGCATCTGAAACAAAGAGACATTATAAGAGAAACAAACGGATAATTAGTCAGTAAGCAAATCCGGGCGAATATAAGAACGATAACATTCCGAACGCCATCTCCCCAAGCGCTTCACACTGTCACCATCCATACCACAAGCATCTGCCACAGTAGCAGCCCCGATTCTGAATGAATGGGTCCCAAACTCTGAAGGATTCAAACCCAAATTGGCCAAACAAGATCTAAAAACTGAAGAAAACTGAAACCGCGTCAGAGAAAGGCCAGACCTATGGGACAAGAAACACTTACCATCAGCACGCACCGACAAAAATTCACGCACACACCTCACAGGACAAGATGCAGAACCCACCACCTTCAGAGTCAACCAAGAACCTCTCCCATAGATATCCGTTTTGGACCTACGCACACAGACCCTAACCACCTCTCCCGCAAGCAGCACATCCGCAGCATTCAAACCACCCGCACTGCTAGCCAGAACCAGCTCGCCGATGCGCAAAGCTCCATAAAAGGCGAGAGAGAAAGCTGCCCTAAACAAAAACGTTTCGTACTCATCACGACAAACAACCACCAACATTCCCATCAAACGCTCCAACAAGGGTAAAGAAACAGGGCGCCTCGAATCACGACTCACAACCTCCTTAGACCAACCTTTCAAAATCTGCTTAATCAAAAAGTGCTTAGTCACATCCACACGACCATACAGCTTCAGCATAAAAGCAATGCCAGCCAAACCTTTTCTCGCCATCACTGCCGAAACGCCTCTAAGGCGCAGCCGGCTCAGAAAATCTAACGTAACCGAAAGAAGAAGACCATGCTCTGCGGGTACCACACCGCCAGAGAAGGACAGCCATTCCTCCCAGGCCTTCTGGTGGCAGCTCCATGTTGAAGACGACACTGAACCCCGCAACAAACCAATCAAGCAAGATCTATCAGCTTCCATAAGTATTCCGGGCATTCCACCCCGACTTCCTCCGCCGAAGGATGCAAAGACCGGAATTCCTGAAAATTGGAACGGGACAAAGCGTCAGCAATTGCGTGTTGTGACCCCGGAACATGCCGAGCTTTAAACCAGATATTAGCTTGCAAGCAACGTAAAACTAAATGACAGATCAACGCCAAAACCTGCAAAGAGGACGATGACTGACCGTTGATGCATTGCACCACAGACATATTGTCTGTCCAGAAACAAACCCGACAATTGCTGAAGCACTGCCCCCAAATCTCGACCGCCACCACAATTGGAAACAATTCGAGCAATGTCAAGTTCTTGACAAGACCCGAACCACTCCAGGACAACGGCCAAGAACCTCTGCACCAACTGTTGCCGTACACTGCAGCAAAACCATCGCTGCCCGCAGCATCCGTAAACAGCGAAATCTCCTGACTAGACACTTCAACAGACTGACTGATAGCTGACCCATTAAACGAGCATAAAAACTGCTGCCACACATGCAAGTCCTCTCTCAAAGATCTAGTTATCCTTATGAAATGATGGGGAAGCTGCACCCCTTGAATTGCCAAAGACAGGCGGCGGCAAAAGGATCTGCCCATCGGTATGACCCGACATGCAAAATTTAACAAACCCAACAAGACTTGCATCTGATGCAAGGTGACTTTCTTAGCCCGAGCAGCATCTTTAACTGCCGCCTGCAAACGCAACAATTTGTCCGCCGGCAATCGGAAAACCATTGCCAACGAATCTATCTCAATACCTAAAAAGGACAGAGTCGTCACGGGACCTACCGTTTTTTCTTAAGACAACGGTACACCAAAACGCTCCATAACAATCTTAAAGGAATGGAGCAAATAAGCACATATGGTGGAATCCGACGGACCGACGAACAAAAAAATCGTCCAGGTAGTGAAGTACGGATGCGTAACCCGTCTCATACCGCACCACCCACTCGAGAAAGGAACTAAAAATTTCGAAAAAATAACAGGAAATTGAGCAACTCATCGGTAAACAGGTATCAACAAAAAACTTACCATCCAGACTGCATCCCAACAAATGGAAACAATCGGGATGAATGGGCAACAAACGGAAGGCGGATTCAATATCCGACTTAGCTAAAAGGGTACCCGGCCCTGCCCTACGAACCAAGTCAACCGCCCTATCGAAAGACGTATACGAGACCGCCGCATCCTCCTTAGGAATGCCGTCGTTCACCGAATCACCACGCGGAAAGGAAAGGTGATGAATGAGGCGGAATTTACCAGTTTCCTTCTTGGGAACCAGGCCAAATGGCGAAACCCTAAAATTAGAATAAGGGAGGTCATCAAAAGGACCAACCATATGACCGCATTCCACCTCTTTCATCACCTTTTCCCACGCCACCGACGGTAACTCCAAGACAGATTTCAAATTCGAACACAAAAAGGAAGAAGTAGAAGCGCGAAAGGGGATGAAAAAACCGTCCCTAAAACCATCAATTAACAGCCCTGCCTCCCGTCTCCTGGGGTAGAGACTTAGCCAGGGCAACATTGCTTCCCTTCTCACCGGAGTTCTCTCCGACGCCAGAAGCACCCACCTTGGATACCTGTTTACCTCGTCTTGAACATTTGATAGCCGGGTGGGTCCCACCACAAACTGAGCAGTCATGTCGAAACTTACAAGCGGAGAAGAATCGACAATGCCCTTCGTTATAGAGCCAACAGGAACCCGTGGCTCTATGCTGAACCGACCCTTGGGACAAACCCCCACCCGCGGGCCCGGACTGAAATGTACGTTGAGGTCTCTGTGACAAAATTAACTGAATCCAGACATCGGTGGCCTTGGTGGCCCACCCGACGGCCGGAGTCAGCGCCAGACGGCATCTGAATTCTTCGTCATAGCGCCACCAAGCCACACCTCCGTGCAGCTTGTGCGCGCTATAAATCATATCCAAGTATGTAAACAAATCCGGAGCCGACGCCGGGTTATGCTGACACACGATATGAGAGAGGATCGAAAACGCTTGTAGCCAATTGCCAAAAGTCTTGGCAACCTTCGGCTTGCGGTCGGATCCCCTCTCAAAAGTCCTCTCCTTATCAACCGTAACAGAATCTGGCGACAGGAGGGACCATATGTCAATGTATTCTAACTTTACAATCTTTTCCCGCGTGTCCGTCGGTACATGAGTACCCAACGGGGCCACACCACAAAAGATAGAATCTCTAAAGGTAAGGCCCTGAGGTAGACACGCCGATGATGGAGGAACTCCCCCAACTCCAGCAGGAGAACTCTGGGGTCCCCCAGCAGACTCGCATTGAGATAACATCCTACGTAACATGGCAGTAAATTCATCAGGAGAGGACACAGACGGTAAAGCAGACCAAGGTTGTTGGCAAGGAAACTCACCAGTAGTCTTGACCCCAGTCGCCAAAGGGGCAGGAACCGGAGATGAAACCGCGGCGGCAGGCTGTTCCGCGGGACCCTGGACAGCCCCCGGAGAAGGACGACGGGAGGACATTGGAACGGAGCTGCGGGACTCGGCTGGTGACCCGGACTTGCCGCGACGATGAGACGAACCTCTAGAACACCTGGATCTGGGACGAGACGAAGCCCTTAAAGAATCCCTCCTGCAGCCCTGACGATGACCCAAGGAACCAGACCGAGCATGACTTCTCCTAGAGGAGGACTCCCGCCTGCGACGTCTGGATGACTCACGATGCCCACGAGATGAACGTCGCCGATGGTCACTGGGATCCCTGCCACGACGCGAACTCCGGGAAAGAGGACGGTCACCACGACCCCGGTCGTCGCTCCTTCCACGATGGGAACCTGCCGAAACAGAGGAAACAGAGGCAGGAATATTGTCCAAAAAGGGGCGTCCAGCCGCCGGCGGTGGGATTACAGACTGTACATGAGGCAAAACAGGCAAAACAGGAGGGGGAGGGGCCCCTTGTATGGCAGCCCCCAGGGCAGACCCCCCCTGCAAGGCGCGCACTGATGTAAACTGAGGCAGGTGCCCTGCAGGAACATTAAGAGGATGAGATACATCAGAGGTAACATGAACAGGATCTGAAGAGTACAACATAACAGGCAACAAACCCCCTCCCCCACCCCCCACAACATACCCGACAGCCCGGAAAGACCCATCCCCCCTCTGCAAGCCTGCGGTGGTATCCACTGTAGCTCCGCTGTCACCCACAGGCTCTGTAGGAACTGTGACAGCTGCAGGTCTCTCCTCATCAAATAAGAGAGGACTCTCCGGCAGCTGCCCGGCCTCCCCCGCCCGCCGCACGCCAAAAGTGGGTGACCCCAGCATGTCTCCAGTACCAGGAGGTAAGTGGAGCCCGACCTCCTCCGGAGCACTCCGCTCCACACCCGCTGCCAAGTCCCGCGAGCCTGCCTCCACTTGCGCTCCGGCCGCCATCTTGTTGACCGCAGCTCCCTCCCCTAGCTCCTCACGTGCAGCAGAGGAAGCGCGGGTAGAAAAAGAGCTGCCCGACACCATTCCCGCAATGAACCCCGGACCCTGCAAAGAAAGCAAGCCGCCGGCTTGCGAACGGCGCTTACCTCCTCGCAGGGGACTTGGGCTCAGCCTCCTCGGTGGACGGGCCTCGCAGCGTGGACGTCTCGTCTCCTCGTCTCCTGCCGGCTGCTGCGCTGTTCCTCTCGCCGACCTCTGTTCTTCAGCAGGAAGTCTTCCAGCCATTCGCCGCCGTCTTCTCGGATCTTCTCCAACAGCATGGATTCCAAGCTGTCCGCCATCCTTGCAGGTACGCCCGAAGTTCCTCTCGCCAACGTTGGGGCAGAAGGTGCTGACTCCGCCCACGTACCCCAGATAAGTAAACTCTGTTTGTCTGGCACCGCCCCTTGACTCCGCCTCCCCCGCCCCTTAACACCTCAAAGGCGCGAAAATGACGCGGGAAAGGCAAACGGGGGAGGTCAAGGTGAGGTAAGCCATTTCAAAAACAAACAACGGAGAGGTGTCTGTTTAAACAAACCATAAGGCAGCTGTTAAACTAAAAAAAAACCATAGTCTCTGCCCTTTTCGTTACTCACTTTAAGGGCTACCACTCCAAATAAGCAAAAGAAATGAATATGAGTGACATGCTGAATGCATGTAATATGTGAGTGACAGAAATGGGACGATCAATCTGCAGCAAACCAGATTCAAACCAAATATTCATAATAGAAAACTGAACAATTTGGGATTCATCTCGATAGAATTAAAATGGCCACTGTGGGTAAATTATTACACTTTTGGGATCTCTTCAGACTCCAGAGTATAATAGCTGGTGGCCCAAAGGACGTAACATTTATACTCACCTTCTATTACCTTATTTGAGCCTCTTTGTGCAGTGTTTGGTGCTCTTCTATGATGTCATGAGCCTGGGGTCACCAGTGAGGGCATTGGCCCCCAGCTATTGTACTCTGTCTGAAGAGACCCCAATGTATAACATTTTCCTTTTCGGTTCTATCCGAACAAGTTTGGACTGAACAGAACCAGGGGTTCATATCATCTGAACACAGGACGAAACAAATCTTCTGAAGCTTGCGCATCATTATGAGTGACTTGTGCTCTATACATGTAATGTGTGTGACGTGCTGCATGCATGTACTATATGAGTTACGTGTTGCATGTGTATAAAATATAAGTGATATGGGCTGCATGCATGTAATATGTAAGGGACGTATATAATTCATGTGTACTGTATGCATTGAAATATGAGTGATGTTCTGTATGCATGAAACAAGTAAGGCTTGGTTCACACATTAGTATGCCATCCATCCATTTGAATTCAGTTTGACACTTTAAAACGGACTGATGCACATACTGATTGCATACATGACATCTTTTTATGCTGATAGCAAACGCTGTCCGTCCCCTAGAGGACAGATAAGGGGATTAAAAGTAGAAAATTGTAAACAGAGTAGAGATAAGGACATTATCACACACGACCATGCCTTGGCCCAGGTGCAGCGGCAAAAACCCCATTACCGTCTCCTCTAGGATGGCATCGCTCACCTCGGGGGCAGTGTGCTTTTTGTCGCAGTCTCCAGTTGGTTGTAGACAATGGGCATCTCTAAGTGGAAAAACCAGTTAGGCTGTTGTGGAGCATGAACACATACAATTCAATTAACCTGCAGCCCTTACACATTTAGTGACTGGGGGTGGATGGAGGTCAGAGCTAAGCCGAAGCTGTATACTAGGCTATATGTATATACTGTAAGGCACGCGTGGGATTGTGAAGATTGAGGCTGCAAAGACATTCCTGTGTGTTATGGGCTTTTGACAGTGTACCAGACATCATGACAAGATGGCCTCTATACTGTGCTCAGGTGTAGGCCTGAACATGTGGACACAGGGAGATTATATAGGGTTTCCCATGAGAGCATGGGAGGACCTGGCACACCCACAGAAAGTGACATCACAGGAAATGACATCACAGGACCCACGTGGCAAGACGTCACTCCCACAGGAAATGACATTGCATAAACCACATGGCAAGAAGCTACATCACTTCCTGGAGGTAGTGCCCTGGAGCTGATGTCACAGGAGGCGGATACCTTGACCAACCAATCAGAGCTTGCTGTTGTTTACTTCCTGCATGTGGATATAAAAACCTGCACATTCTGTAATAAAGGTCTCTTTGTGTGCACTGCTCAGACTAAGAAAGAAATTTGTATACCAAACATTTGTGTGGTGTGGAATCTTCATTACTGCTAGCACTTAGTCTTTGAATTTGGCCAGCAATAGTCACTCACAAGTTAGTTAACTGAACAGGTGACCAAAAAAGGCCCTGTTTCTCACAACAGGCAGTAATCCTATCCGTTACAGCTTACCTCTGCTGATTGTCCGGACCTGTGTCTGGATACCTGAATCAGTACCTATGTGTTAGGATCGGGTCCCGCAGGCTTCCCGTCCAGCGCATAGTGCCACCTGCGGGCCAATCCAACCCACGCTCTTGACATTGTGCAGTGAGGTGTCTGGAATCTAAGTCCAGCTTTCGGCCCACTGAGCATGCTTGGACCTTTTGGAGCTGCTCAGAGGCTAAGTCCCATTTTGCCCATACTGATCATGATCGGTGAGGTCATGGCCACCGCCCTGTTGGGCGGGGACTAGCCTTTATATAGTGTGAGCCGACGCCCACCCAGTGCTCACACTTTGATTACAAATACTTGAGACAGGAGGTCAGGGGTAGGTTCCTGTTAATGGCAGGTTGACAGTTCTAGGGATCTAGTTAGGCTTCCTTGGCTCTGCCTGGGGGAATCTGTAGGGCCTATTGTACTGTCCATTTGTATTGTGGCTCCAAGCCGTTGTGGAGTCCTTTGTGTTGCTGACAGGGGTGACGTTTAACCCCTGGAAGCCTTTCCTGTGAAGCAGGTGCTTGAGTCTAGCTCTCTGCTGAAGGTTCGCAGATCTCTATTGCTAGGCCTCAATTGGCTTCATCCAGCAGGTATATGCAGGTCTACTTTCCCAATTAAGTTAACTGGTGAGAGTTTTTCAGTCAGTTCACACCAGAACCGCACAAACACCACTGCCAGTGCAGTTAACTGGTAGTGTGCACTCAGGCAGACAGCTGCCCACCTGGGCCTGTGGACCTCACTGCAGGGTTCTGCAGTCTAGTGGTTCCGTCTTGGTTAAAAATTATTTTCCATATATATAGATTAGACAGAACCATAACACTATGTTGCCAAATCTGATGCCGATCTTCTCTCCTGCTCTACTTTTCTTCCTGCTCACACCAATGTCTCTTGCAATGCTTGGTTAGCTTATCCCTAACATTGGTTGCCTCCTTCAGCAAAGCCCATATTCCCATACTGGGGTGGTAGGGTTAAAGAGTGAATACTAGGGTGTCACTGTCAACTTTGTCAGAATTATCCCAAAGTCAAACCAGTTTAGTTACACATTGGGTCCATGTCTGCTGCATTTCAATAGTAGTATTCTGCCTGCTCTTAAAGTACCATTATTGGGTTATTTCACTGGAATCCTGTCTTAAGACAGGCTTGCACATTCCAGTGAGCGCCCTCTATTGGTTTGCAACAATGAGGCAGCAACTGTCTTCCTAATTACATCATGGAAGGCGGATTTGCATATTCTTCCCATAGTTCCTTGCAAAGTGGAGTGCTAAAGGCTTAACAAGTCTCCACACACCTATATGGTGGTCTCTCCCTAAGGAGTGACAATATCCCCCGAACCCTGTCTAAGCCTCTCACCTCTACCAGGTTATAGTCCTCTCTACATCGGGCTGATGAGATCCAACCAGATCGAAACAGCTGTCCTCGATTGAGAGACTATAACCTGGTAATAATCCTAGCGTCATTGCTAAACAAAGGCCTCTTGGAAGGTCGGGCATGAGGCTAAAGGGAGCAGCCATTATTGGGTTATTTCACTGGAATCCTGTCTTAAGACAGGCTTGCACATTCCAGTGAGCGCCCTCTATTGGTTTGCAACAATGAGGCAGCAACTGTCTTCCTAATTACATCATGGAAGGCGGATTTGCATATTCTTCCCATAGTTCCTTGCAAAGTGGAGTGCTAAAGGCTTAACAAGTCTCCACACACCTATATGGTGGTCTCTCCCTAAGGAGTGACAATATCCCCAGTACCAAGGTTATTCATGTATCCCATACACGACTATTAGACACTCACATGTAGCGCCCCACAGGGTGTGGGTCTCTACAAATGTCATCTTATGTGATCTATACTGTGTACTGTGAAGGTATAGTGAGATCCAGTCAACCTGTCAGCATACACAAAGTTCCACAGCCATTATCCCTTCCCTTTAGGAAAAGGGCTGGAGCTACAGACTGGAAGAGGATCTCTCTTTCAGTTCCAGGTCAGAGAGTGCAGGAGAGAGCAGAGGTGCAGTCTGTGCTGTAAGCCGCATGGTGTGATAGCACAGGAGGCCGGATACCTGCAGAGGTGAGACAAGACCTTGCAGGGACAGAGCTGCAGTCATAGGACCATCAATTCCTAAGAACATTGAGAAACTCACTGGACCGAGGCCTAGTGAATGCAAGATTCCTGGAGGCTCAGTAACATACAGAGTTGGGGTGAGTGTCTGCATCCAGCATCCCAAAGAATTCGCGTTACCCGCTGTCCAGAAGGGGGATCTACCCAGTTGCACTTAACCTCTGAGCTCCTGGAACCCAGGACCAGAGGAAATCTACTAGAGAGTTTGAGCAGCAGTGGAAGGCTGAATCATACTGGTGGTAAAAGGGAAGACTGGCATCTCACTATACTGAAGCAAGGTGAATCCTCCTGTAACATCTGTTATCTCCTGCTGACTACAGAAGTAAACTGTAAGTGTTTGGTTAACCCTGTCTGGACTGTATTCTTTCATCATCCCTCCTGTTACTCCTCCTGGAAATCTCCCCTTCTTCACCTATATCATCTGGCCCTGGGACCTGCCCTGGTTGGGGAGGGTATAACATCTGGCACTGCATCACCACCTATTCCCAGAGGCCCTATCTACAGTGCCCAGCTTCACCTCAAGCCAGAACCCCAACTGGCGTCACGACAAACTTTTATTTTTCTTTATTTTTCTTTAATCCATTTTTGCTTAAAACTCCCCTTTTTCAAGGCGCTGCCGCCCCTGGTGTCGGGCCTGTGTAAGTCCGGGCCAGCAGGTAACAAGGATCCGCGACTAGGAGACAGACGCACACTGGCAGGTATATAACACAATTTACTTATGGAAAATGGGAAGGAATCAACAAAATAAAACTAAGTTACATATAACAGTATGAGGATAACGCACGCTATAAACTGGCCCTGGCTGTCCCTGAGATACTTGTACGGTACCGGGTTTATACAGTCTCTCAGCTCTCTGTGGTGCTCCCTCGATGCAGGCCTGTCCAGGAACTCAGCAGACTCTGTCTTGCTTCTGTCTTGGGTGAAGGTCTGAGCAAAGTCCAAGGCACAGTCCAGCTTTAGTCTCCAGAACAATCTCCACAACACTGCCGCTTTCTCCAGTCAGTCTCTGCAGTGTTTCAGGCCTTCTACTATGGCCTACAGCAGCAATGGCCTCTCACAGGTCCTCACAGCACACACTCTGGGCCCACACCACGCTGCTCACGTCACTTCCTCTGGACCGCACCATTTACCAAACAGAACAGGGTGATTATTGTCTCACAGTAGTACAGTCCCAGGCTATATTTCTTCACACCAGTAGATGGCAGCAAAACACCACTGTTAAGACAATAGGGGCTACTACTGACTGCTACATACCCCCCCAGTCGAATGTTGGCAGTCCCTGACAACAATAGCCCCATCAACACATTTCTGTAATCGCAATGTTGTGATGTAACGATGGACCGCTGGCCAAACAAACTCATTCTGGGCATAACACACTGGCGGTACACCCGCTGTGGAGCGACTAGTCCGCCGCAAGCTTGTCATATCATCAGCAAGTGTAGAGGTCGGTCTCTCATTAGGACGGTCAGATATGGCAGTCGGGGGTGTCACTACTGTTGCAGGCCCAGTTACTGTCGGGGTGGTCACAGCTTCCACAACACCCCCGTTATCATCATCGTCATCCCACAACCAGGGCTCACTTGTGGAGGGGTGTGTCATAGTCACTTCCTCTCTGTCGTTCTGAACTGGTCCCTGAGACTGACATGGGCGTAACATGTCACGGTGTAGCGTCCGCGTCTGCTTGGTCAGGGTATTTTGGACTTGGTAAACGGGACTATCAACATGAGGGTGGGCCACAATGCAGTAAGGGTCAGGTTCCCACCTACTGTCCAATTTCCCTAGTGGCTTCTTTACTCGTACCAAGACTAAGTCGCCCACTTTAAGAGGGGTGTCCTGCACCGGCCGATGATTAGGGTGAACTTGTTCTTGTAGTCTCTCACGTACTATCCGGTGGACAGTCTCTAATCTCTGACGGTGAGCCTGAATCCAAGTGGGCAGGCCTCGATAAGGAAATTCATCGGTGTCTTCGAGGTTGAGGTCTCCCACACCTTTTCCGGGTCGCCCAAAGAAGAGAACATATGGGGCGTACCCTGTGACAGAGTGGACTTGATTATTATAGGCCCATAGCAATTCAGGCAGGTACTGCGGCCATTGTCGCTTCTTGTCGGCTTCCAAGGTACGGATCATCTGAAGTAATGTGCGGTTAAATCGTTCACATGCCCCGTTCCCCTGTGGATGGTATGGGGTGGTGCGTGACTTTTTCATTCCATAAATACGTTGCACTTCTTGCATGACTCGCCCCTCAAAGCAGGCACCTTGGTCAGAGTGAATGCGTTGAGGGCAGCCGTACACTCGTATGAAGTGGTGACACAGGGCCTCAGCAGCCGACTCGGCAGTCTGGTCCTTTGTTGCAACGGCTACAGCAAATTTGGTAAAGTGATCTACCATAACTAAGCAATACTGATGCCCACTTGCAGAATATCCCACGGCGAGATAGTCAATCATCAATACTTCAAGTGGCTCTTTCGTCACTATGGTCTGTGTTGGAGCCC
The DNA here is from genome assembly GCF_031893055.1 of Leptodactylus fuscus. Classification (NCBI taxonomy): domain Eukaryota; kingdom Metazoa; phylum Chordata; class Amphibia; order Anura; family Leptodactylidae; genus Leptodactylus; species Leptodactylus fuscus. The sequence continues at coordinate 133,168,202 of NC_134271.1, forward strand.
TCTGTTCAACTGCTTTGTTGATTTCGCATGCTCTGCAATCACGACATACTTCTTCAACAATGAAGCGGAGACTCGGACAGAAGATCAATCGTTGGAGCCACCTAAAGGTCTTCTCAGCTCCAAAGTGACCATTCCTACGATGTACCTCGGCGGCTAGTGGACGGGCCAGATCAGTAGTCACTACAATTTGATAACAGGCTTCAATTTCAGTTGGCAAGTATACACGCCGTCGTAGGATCCCGTCCCTCATCTCCAATCGGTTCCACTGCCCCAGTACCGCTAATACTTCGGGTGACAGCTGGTCTCTTTCATCAGTAGTAGGCGTGCACCCCTTTTTAACACAACGGCATAACAGTGCCAGGCTTGGATCACGTTGCTGGAGCCCAATCCATTCTTGGTGGGATGGGCCCAGGAAGGGAGCTACTTGAGTTCCCAGTATTTCGCTCTGTCGAGCAGTCACCACCTTCTGGGAAAACTGGGTGAAATCAGGTACCTCTGTTGATTCTAATTCTTGATCTATGTCCCCGACCGGTGGTTGGGTGGTGACTCGGGACAATGCATCGGCATTCTGATTCTCATTTTTGGAGCGATATTTCACACTGTAGCGGTACTTAGAAAGTCGGGCCATCCACCGTTGCTCCAGGGCACCTAGCTTTGCATTATCCAAATGTGCCAGTGGATTGTTGTCTGTCAACACTTGTACTTCTGCCCCGGTGAGGTACCCCGCAAACTTCTCAGTCATTGCCCACACAAGGGCTAATAACTCCAAGCGGAAGGAGCTGTAATTAGCAGGGTTTCTTTCAGAGTCTCGTAATGACCGGCTGCCATATGCGATCACTCTTTCTTCTCCATTCTGGATTTGGGAGAGTACTGCCCCAAGACCATATTGGCTGGCGTCTGTATAAAGCTGAAAGGGTAGATGGTAATCAGCATATGCCAGAATTGGAGGGTTGGTCAAAGCATCTTTCAGAGTTTGAAATGCTCTCTCTTGTTCGATACCCCAAGGCACGCATTGAGCCTTCGGACCCCTAGCGGTATTCCTCAATAGCGCATTCAGTGGTTCAGCTTTGTGTGCAAAGTCTTTCACAAACCGCCTGTAATATCCAGCAAGCCCTAAGAAGGCACGGACCTCTCGTAGGGTGGTAGGAGTGGGCCAGTCTCGCACAGCCGCAATCTTCTCACTGGATGGCTGCACTCCACGTCCTGATATTCGATGTCCCAAATATTCAATTTCTTCCTGTAACAGGCGACACTTACTGGGCTTCAACTTCAAACCGTGCTCTCTCAGTCTCCTAAAAACCTGCCCCAGCTTCTGAAGATGATCTTCGAATGTAGCGGAATAGACAATGATGTCATCAAGGTAAATCAGAGTGAATTCGAAATTGAAATCGCCCAGACATTTCTCCATGAGCCGTTGGAATGTACCCGGGGCATTGGTCAGACCAAAAGGCATACGGTTGAACTCATATAGACCCATTGGGAGGATGAAAGCCGTCTTCCCTTTGTCTTTCTCACTCATGGGGACCTGCCAGTAGCCACTTGCTAAATCCAGGGACGAGAAGTAACGGGCCTTGCCTAAGGCCGTAAGCGATTCTTCAATACGGGGGAGCGGGTAAGAGTCACGTACAGTGCAGGAGTTCAGTCTACGATAATCCACGCAGAACCTTAAAGATCCGTCCTTCTTTTTGACTAACACCACTGGTGCAGCCCAAGGGCTTTGACTCTCTCTAACAACTCCATTCTCCAGCATTGAATTCAGCAGATCTTTCACTTCTTGGTACTGTTGGGGTGGTATCTGCCGATATCTCTCTCGGATGGGAGCCGCATCTCCAGTGGGTATTTCGTGATAGATTCCCTGTGCACAGCCAAAGTCATTCTCATGTCGTGCAAATGAGGCCTTGTGTTCTAGCAACTGGTCTATCTTTCTGACTTGATCAGTGGTGAATCGGGAAACATTTAACTTCATCCGTTCCCGCAGCAACCGCCCTTCTTCATGGGAGACAATGAGCCCTTCTGCTTCTGTGGACACGGTCACTGACCATTCCCCCTTCCCGGACGGGGTCAGTTCTAAAGGTGTCGCCTTTCGTATTTCAGCTGGGACAGCATAGACCTTGGCAAGGAGGCTACCTGGAGTCAGATCTAAACTCTGGTTATGGGTATTGACACACCGCACCAACACTCTCCCCTGGGTTACCACAGACAAGGAGCGAGCCACAAGCACATTAGTGCACCCGCTCTGGTTAGATAATGGGTCAATCATGACAGAGAGGCCTTCTAATTTCCGAGTGGTGCCCAGTGGGAGCGATATAATAGTCTCTCTTTCAGCTGGTAGTGTTATCTTGGTGTGATGAGGAACAGTAATACAGCCCACGGGCTGTTCTCCACCGGTGGCTCTCTGTAGTCCACACATCCTTATTAATTGCTGTAAGGCAGCCCGAGTGGGTTGGTGAGCAGTAGCTTCTCTCCAATAATTATGCCCATCTCTAGCAAACAGCAGGTGGTCCATGTCCTTCAGAATATTCATCCCTAAAATTACGGGGATCTGTTTATCATAGCCCTCCTGGACTACGATAATACCTCTTCTGCCTAAGTCTCGGCCGCATATGTTCACGTCCATCCAGACTACTCCGCATACCGGGACAGGTAGGTTATTGGCTGCCACCACACTCACAAACATCTCAGGGTCATACTGGGCAGACTGTTGGAAGTACCGTTCATAACATTCTCTTCCCATAGTGGTAACCTGTGATCCCGTATCTATCATTCCAGTAACAAGAACATCATTCATCTTGACCTGCAATACTGGGCTTGCTGCAATCAGTGCATCATCAGGGCTCTTAACTTCCTTCACTCTTTTGTTCCCTTCCAACGCATGCCCCGCTGCGCTGGAACCTTCTAGTTTAAAGGCGGCTGTCTTGGGAACTTGTCTGGGCATTTTGCAGCGACATGTCCCAGTCTTCCACACACCCAGCACTGGATCTCTCGCCGAGGTGGTCGTCTCTCTGGACCCCCTCGGTAGACCCAACGTTCTCGGTCCTGTTCTGGGCCCCCTCGGTAGGCCCCTGACACTCCACTCTCAGGTACTTTATTCACTCTTCCTCCTTCATAGCCTCTCTTGGCCTGCTGTGCATAATTTTCGCAGCGCTTTGTTAGGTATTCTACTTGTACCTGTAGTTTCTGAATAATGGACTCCAGGTCTCTGGCTTTTCCTATAGCTGCTGCTTCAGCCCCTTGACTTAGTGTGACACTCTGTCTCACCTGTGGCTCTGTCACTTTACTATTCGCACGGTAAATTGCCTCCACCCGTATGTCACTGAAGGTAGATTGTGGCCGTCTCCTTATCTCATCTTGCATTGCCTCTGCTATGATCTTGTCACGTATTCCTATGACAAACTGGTCTCGGAGAGTACGGTCATAGTCGGCTATAGCGTTGGTTCCCCCTTTTTCCCTAACGTCATTGAGTAGTTCTTGTAGGGCATTGGCATACTGAGGGAGAGTTTCAGTTTCTGACTGGGTTCGCTGAAAGAACCTGACCTTTAGGGAACCTAATGATGCTGTCTCTCCATAAATGGTCTCTAACAAAGTCACTACTTCATCAAATGTCTTTTTCTCATTAGCTGGTTGTAGCCTGACAGTCGTCTTGGCGTCCCCTGTCAGCGTCAGTGTGGCTAACTGTACTATCACATCTGGTGCAATGTCATATATCTGCTGTAAGCCTCGTATCTGATCTGCCCATTCAGCTACCGTCATATTACATCCATTAAATTTTGTCACTTGGCTCATCACTGAGCCCGGCGGCACCATTCTCCTTCCTGGTAAAACAGCTACATTGGGACTATCAGCTGGGGCGCCTGAGCTTGACCCGGCAGAGGTTCCCTCTTCCCTGTCCGACATGTCTCCTGAGCTACGGATCCTGCCGACTACGCCAAAATGTAAGTCCGGGCCAGCAGGTAACAAGGATCCGCGACTAGGAGACAGACGCACACTGGCAGGTATATAACACAATTTACTTATGGAAAATGGGAAGGAATCAACAAAATAAAACTAAGTTACATATAACAGTATGAGGATAACGCACGCTATAAACTGGCCCTAGCTGTCCCTGAGATACTTGTACGGTACCGGGTTTATACAGTCTCTCAGCTCTCTGTGGTGCTCCCTCGATGCAGGCCTGTCCAGGAACTCAGCAGACTCTGTCTTGCTTCTGTCTTGGGTGAAGGTCTGAGCAAAGTCCAAGGCACAGTCCGGCTTTAGTCTCCAGAACAATCTCCACAACACTGCCGCTTTCTCCAGTCAGTCTCTGCAGTGTTTCAGGCCTTCTACTATGGCCTACAGCAGCAATGGCCTCTCACAGGTCCTCACAGCACACACTCTGGGCCCACACCACGCTGCTCTGTGCTTCCTGCTCACGTCACTTCCTCCAGACTGCACCATTTACCAAACAGAACAGGGTGATTATTGTCTCACAGTAGTACAGTCCCAGGCTATATTTCTTCACACCAGTAGATGGCAGCAAAACACCACTGTTAAGACAATAGGGGCTACTACTGACTGCTACACCTGCTCACACCGTGAATTTACATAGGCCGAACCGGGGCGACTCACACACACTGTGTACAGCTAGAATGTTTATTATACCTTAGTGATATGGACAGTTTGTAACATGCTGTGGTTTGCAAGAATGGAGCAGATACACATTTACTTTACTTTGTATAATTATTGTGTTTTTTTTTTTTACAATATATTTTGTTTTAATCTATTTTAGATTTTATTAAAAGCTACAGACTTGTGAATGGTAGTCAGAAGTGTTCTGGCAGAGTGGAGGTCTTATACGAAGAACAATGGATGGCCGTGTGCAGCGCTCATTGGACTCTACAAGAGGCTAATGTACTCTGCAGGCAAATGAAATGTGGAGTTGCTGTCTCTGTACCAGGTGGAGGCCATTTTGGGAGCTATAATGTCACCACCACATATAGATTCCATTGTACAGGTACAGGATACCACCTGGAGGCCTGTAATATAACTGCACTTGGAAACAGTAAATGTCCGTCCTGGGATACTGCTGGTGTTATATGTACAGGTAAGAGGCATTGAATATTTGTCTTTATTATACATATGCAGGTGCTTCCTCCCCAGCGCCGCACCTCCCATGAGGCAACCTGAAGCGACCGCCTCAGGCGGCGCTATACCAGGGCCCCGGGGAGGGTGGCATTTTTGCTGACCTAAGCCAGTCCAGGACAAGCTGTCCTGGACTGGCTTAGCATCACCGAGCGGTGGATTGGGGCGGCCCTGTGGACGCAACACTGCTCCAGCGGCCGCCCCTCACGCTCAGGCAGAGAGCAGGTCCTCTCCCTGCCTGCCCCTCTGCCTGCTAATGACACTCGCTCCACTCCGCCCCGCCCCCTCTGCCCCAGGGGGGCGGCTTTCTGACGTCCGCCTCAGGCGGCAGAAACCCTAAGTTCACCCCTGTTCCTCCCTTATCTATTGGCTTGATCTGTCCAGATATGTAACACAAGATAGATTATCAGGCTAATACTGTATTGTGATATCACAGAGCTGTGATACATGCCATCATAAAGGGAAAAGGTTCCCAGAAGCCAGTGTCTCAAAAGAGTAGAGATGAGAGAATCCATTTCTAGCTAATCAAATTCATTACAAATTCAATTCACACAAAAATGGCAACTAGATGTCCGCCATTTTACTGTCGGAAGTGGTTACATAATAGGAAATTTACACCTGTCCTAGGCCTAGCCACCACAGCTGAAGCTCCCCAGTCTACTGCTTCCTGCTTTGCCACTTTCTGCACTCAAACAATGATGTCACCTTTTGACTCCTAAAGACTGCTGCCACCTCCATACTATGTCACCGGGCACTGTATGGTGTCCTAAGGCTGCTGCTACTTCTACATTATGTCACCTTGCCACTCTGTGGTCTCCTCACGCTGCTGCCATCTCCACACTCTGTCACTAGGCACTCTATGGCCTCCTAAGGCTGCTGCAACCTCCACATTGTCACTTTTCCACTCTGTGGCCTCTTCACACTTCTACCACTTCCACACTCTGTCACTGGGCACTCTATGGCTTCCTAAAGCTGCTGATACCACCACATTATGTCACCTTGCCACTTTGTGGCCTCGTCATACTGCTGCCACCTCCAACTCTGTCACTGGGTCACTGTATGGCCTCCTAATGCTGTTGCCACCTCCACATTATGTCACTGGGAGCTGTATCGCCTCCTAATGCTGCTGTTACCTCAACACTATGTCATGATGACGCCCTCTCCTCTCTGTCAGGGGGGCTTTGATGATGTCCTCTCCAATCTGTCAGGGGGGCTTTTCTTGTATAAGTGTTTAATAGAACAGGTTCTGTAGACATCTGTGTGAAATCAGCAGACAATGGCCTAATAGGAGTGTGCTCTTTCATGCTACTGTAGGATCTTGGCCTCTGCATGGTTCTTTAAACCTGGCACTAATATCGACGTGTAAGGCTGAGTTCACACTTGAGTTAAGTTGGTCACTTTTGGCCCGTAACTGACTGGTCAAATAATTGAAGTGTGCAGTGGTTCCAAGACCGAATCATGTCATGTACATGTCATATCGACTCACTGTATTGTTTCACTACCACAGTAGACTCCCCATGTGTGTTACTGCAAGGCAAAGTGTTCTACACCACTATACAGGCTCTCTGAAGCCAGGAAATAGCAGTTTTTTTCAACATAGTTCACTGCAAATTAATTTGGATAGTATCAAATCTTTTTGGGAAATCCAGCAAAGCAGCCAAATCAATTTTTTTGAAAACTTTGCTCAATTCTTGTTACGGACATCTGGTGAGAATTTCATGTTAATAGCACCTTTAGAAACATATTTAGTAAGAAAATTGGTGACGTGTTCAATACCTAGGTCAATCTGAAAGATAGATAGATAGATAGATAGATAGATAGATAGATAGATAGATAGATAGATAGATAAAAAGTCTTCCATTCACAATAAATAAGGCTGTATCTCAGCTGTTAATATATCTACTGTCTATATACAAGATGGTGGTTGAGCCAGATTTGGTAACAAATAGAGATGAGCGAACAGTAAAATGTTCGAGGTTCGATATTCGTTTCGAGTAGCCCCTCAATATTTGACTACTCGAATCAAATATCGAACCCTATTATAGTCTATGGGGGGAAAATGCTCGTTTCAGGGGTAGGCAACGTTCGATCAAATTATACTTACTACGAGTGAGGGTCGGGCTGGATCCTCCGAGCAGTCTTCTCCTTGTAGCGTCCCCGCGGCGTCTTCCGGCTCCTCATTCACTCTGCCAGGCATCGGGCTTGGGCAGAGCCGACTGCGCCTGCCCGCACTACAAGCAGACATGCGCAGTCGGCTCTGCCCAGGCCCCATGCCTGGCAGAGTGAATGAAGAGCCGGAAGACGGCGCGGGGAAGCTGCACGGAGAAGACTTCTAAAGGTAGGAGAAGAACCAGCATTGATTGGCCGACTGTATAGCATTCGGCCAATCAATGCTGGTTCTGCATCGAACTTTTACATTTGAACAGCGAATGGTACTCAATCGAGTATGAGTATTTCGAATACCGTAGTATTCGATCGAATACCTACTCAATCGAATACTACTCGCCCATCTCTAGGAATTACATGTTACACAGATGGGTCCACATTTAGTAATAAACTTTATTTAATGACTCTCACAAAACAGTAACTAACATACTGTAGATATAGTTGGCTTTGACATAACCCTTACGAACCACTCAATAAAATGAATACAATATTTATAGTGATAAATGGTGTCAATAAAAATGATTTTTTTTTCTATTTCATCAGTAATCTGGGCTTTGAATATATATTAAATATACCATATTATAAAGGCCACGCCCCTTGAAGTGTCCACTTCTACTTTTGCCAGGATCTGCCATTTATAATTCGCCCTGTGAAGATCTTTGGGTCCATTCACACAGAGGTTTTTGGGGAGGATTTTGGCAATGAAAAAATCTGCTTCAGGAATTAGGAAATGGTTTTTTTGAAGAAGTTTTTAGAGCATTTTTTGAGGCTTTTTTTTTAGTTTTTCGGTGTTCTCCTCCAGTACAGTGTATGAACTTTAAAAACCGCTATCGATTTTTCCACGTATTTTTAGCCAATTCCACGCCCAAATCGGTGATGTGGATTTTCCACCTCCCATTGACTGCATGTTTTTTGCAAGCGGAATTCACCTGAAGGAAGCTTTTTTTTCCGATAGCAAAAAAATTCTGCCAGTGGAAAAATAGTGAGTGGAACTCATAGAGCTATATGGGGAGGCGTTTTTCCATATGGATTCTGACACAGAATCCACGTCAAAATCAGCGTAAAAAACTGTGTGAATGGATCCTTTCTCCAAATGACATCTCTGAATTTATGTTAACCCCTTCCCTAAAATATTGTGTATTCTGCATAGTCAATGTGGGTCTTTTTATTTGGATATGTCTGAGCTCTCTGGAACTGATTCTATCAGACACCTATAATGACATATGTTATATCTATATTATATATCTACAGGAATAGAGGAGACAGTGAGGCTGATGGGTGGAGAGGATCACTGTGCAGGAAGACTGGAGATTCTCACACATAATAATACATGGAGCAGAGCTGTCACTGACCAATGGAGCAGGAATGGGGCTCAGGTTGTGTGCAGAGAATTACATTGTGGTCATGTAGTTGATACATTCAATACCACAGCCCTGACAACAAGCAATGGCCATGTGTATCTCAGAGGGAATTGTCAGGGGAATGAGACCCGACTGACAGAATGTAAGGTTACTGAATCTTCTCATATAAAGTCATGGACTGGCCAGGAGAAGCAAATAGAAGTCATCTGCTCAGGTATATTATCCTTAAAATGATAGCGAAGCTTGATATTGTGATATACATATTGTGGGGAAGTTAGGTCAGTAAAAGCAGTGATGCGGACCCAAACAGTCAGGACAGGGACACAAAATATGCAGCAAACTGGTTTATTTAGAAAAACACAGGAAAATAAATAAACTCTGATATCAGGCATAAAACAAACAAAACAAAATACAGCCTTAAGTTCAGGCAAAAACAAAATAAATACCTGCTCGTCTGAGCCTTTAGCTAAACAGAACGGATAACCTAACTAATGAAGAAGATCCCACCACGAGACAAATTAATTTGTTTAGAATGCTTATTTATTTTTCAAAGGATTCAATAATGCTTGGTGAAATAAACGTTTTCGGCCTTATTCGGCCTTCATCAGACTCTACAAGGGTCAAATAAACAATAAAATAAAATTAAACAATCGATCAAAGTGAGTAATACACCATTGCATTATATTTCATACAGTGACATCTAACATGCAACAAACTGTTATAGCAAAATTTACAAAATATACAAAAGCATCACATTCGCAAGATATTGTATAGAGGAAAAAGACCAGGCTCGATGGTACAGGGAGTCATATTCAAGCCTATTGTGGAACATAGATGAAATAATAAATCGCCTTCCAGCCGTAGGTCCTTGGTCACATAAAGTATAGGATATATAGTAGGATATATGTAGAAAATGTCCCAACTGTACCAAGAAAGAATATAACCATCTACCGATTGTCTATATACCCCTATGGAGATAAAGAAATGAATAGAAAGTAAAATCACTGTGGGTACGTACCAACTCAAGCTTATGAGGAGGATTGAGGATAAGTAGATACCAAAAGGTGTTTCAGAAAACCTGTAGAAGAATATATGTTTGTCAAGATTGGTTGTATTATGTAGGGGTGAGAGTGATACATATGTCAAGTTAGGGTATTTCCTTACCCTCAGTGGGTTGGGATAAGGGGTGTTATATTCAGCTTGGTGGAAAGACGTCCTGTGGATACTACATAATGAATATATACAATAATGAGCATACTTATATGAGTGGTTTGAAGACAAAGAGAACAAATTAAAGTGGCTTACCCTATAGTAGGGGCTGTGTGGCTGAATCAAGTATAAATGCTCTTGTGGTTGGCAAAAGACTGTAAAACGCATAAACAGTGGTCAATGTCTGACTCTGTTGCACATATGGCTCCTAACACCTGACAAATTATGTGGTAATTACCTTTATCTCCTCCTGGCAATGGCTGTGAAGGTAATGATATGCAGTGTCTCCTAAGGATGAGAAGTATGTCAGTCATGGTTATGGTGTAAGCCCCCTGTGGCTTGTGGACGCTGCCCTGGTTGTAAAATCCCCCTTACCTTAGGGAGAATGTGAGGTCCGTCTTCATGCATTGGTGGTGTGGCAGCTTCTGTCGGCGGCCAGCGCTATAACCCGCGCTGGACCCGCCCACCGTGACGTCACGACGCACGTGCGTCGCGACGTCCGTCCGGCATGCATATCACTCAATTGAATGACAGTGCAGCCGGACGTGGTGTCCCGCGGTCACGTGCCGGATCGTGCACACGTGACCCGTCGTCATGGAGACGTCGGCACACCAACCTGCCGCAGGAAGCCGCGGCCACGCTCTAGACTGTCTGAGCGTGACCGGTAGCTAAGAGGGCCCCTCAATCCATCCCATACTAGCGTGAATGTGTATGGCCCCCGGCCCCCGGCCATGTGATGCTTTTGTATATTTTGTAAATTTTGCTATAACAGTTTGTTGCATGTTAGATGTCACTGTATGAAATATAATGCAATGGTGTATTACTCACTTTGATCGATTGTTTAATTTTATTTTATTGTTTATTTGACCCTTGTAGAGTCTGATGAAGGCCGAATAAGGCCGAAAACGTTTATTTCACCAAGCATTATTGAATCCTTTGAAAAATAAATAAGCATTCTAAACAAATTAATTTGTCTCGTGGTGGGATCTTCTTCATTATATGATAAGGATTGGGACCCTATCTCACCATCCTCCCAGCCAAATCCGTTGCACTCCTGCACGGATAACCTAACTATACATGGGGCTTACTTCCAGCCACATGAATAAAACAGGAGCAATATAGTCTCAGCGGACTCAGTGTTACAAGACAGAACCATACACCTCCTTCACCTCATGGAACTGCACTGCAATACGGGAGATGCAGCCTTTTCTGGTCCAGTAATGAGCCCAGGATCTACACCTGGGCTGAGGTCTACTCCAGATCCATCCTGGACCACACATATGTCAGAAACCTGGGGCTGATATATCTGGACTCCAGCACTCTGCCTGTCACCTTCGCACAATATTTATACAGAGTTGTTAGCTAAGGGCTTGTTCACATCTGCGTTGTGAACTCCGTAGTTCAGGTTTCCGTTTCCTGCCTAAAACAGAGGCAGGAGACGGAAACCTGCAGGAGTCTCTCACCCATTCATTTGAACAGGTGAGAGAGATGTCCGGCCGTGAGCAGCGGTGAGCGTTTTAGGCTCTCCGCCGCGAAACCGGGTTTTATAATCCAGACACAGAGTCGGACATGCAGTACTCTGTGTCCGGATAAAAAAATCTGGTTTCGCGGCGGAGAGCCTAAAACGCTCACCGCCGCTCACGGCCAGACCCGGTCTGAGATTTCCGACTTCTGGCATGCAGAAGACGGAAAGCTCAGAATGGACAGATGAACGCAGGTGTGAACCTAGCGTAAGGACAACTCAAGTAAATGAAAATTGTTATTGTTAAATGATAATTTTATTTAAGTCTTACCTGGTTCTGTATGGAAAAGTATTTGCCCCCTCAGCTACCAAAGCCAATGTAAGGGTGCATTCATACTTCGGATACGCTGACTGATTCTGAACGTTAAAACACATTCAGAATCATTGCATATAAAGCAGATCCCATTCATTTCAATGGGAGCCGGCATACGAGCGCTCCCCATTGAAATGAATGGGCTGCTTTTTTCTCTATGGGTCCTTTCACACGGCGTAAGCGCTCGGTTCATTCCTAGCCGTACACGCGAGCGCTTCTAAACACTTCCCATTCACTTCAATGGGAGCGCTCGTAAAGAAAAAAGCAGCCCATTCATTTCAATGGGGAGCACTCGTATGCCGGCTACTACCAGGAATGGGCTATTTAAGCTTGGAATTAGTGGTGAACCTAACCTCTCTGCTGCCTGAGGCGGACGATCAAAAGACACCCCCCACCCCCGGTATTGATTCCATTGGGGATAGGAGTGTTCACCTTTTGATCGTCCACCTCAGGCATGGGGGGGGAGGGGGGTTGGGGGTGCTAGCTGTAACATTACAATAAATACAATGTAGTGATATTTTGAACAGTAATACTCACAGGAGACGTCTTCCCAGATTTCCTGTCTCTACCCTTTGGACCGCCATGACCACTTCTTCCAGCTGTGACTTGACTAAAGTTTGCAGCACAGACATCTTTGACTCCTCACTTCTCCACGCACGCAACCCCTATATATATTATATAAAGAGAAAAGGGTCTTTGGGCCATTATATTGAAATCAAAAAGATTTGGCACAGAGCACACTCTCTTCTGACTGATTTTTTTTTCTTTCCCCACAGAAACAATTAATACAAGTTAATCAATGAATTATGTGCACCCCAAGTGGCACAATAAAAAAATACAGCTCATCCTGAAATAAAAAAAAAAGATATTGTATGCAGGGTAAATACTTTTACATCATTTTATACCTATTATGATACGTATTTCTTCTAATACAGAAAGTAAACAGTTCAGACTGGTAAATGGCCGTGGCCGATGTGCCGGCAGAGTGGAGATTTATCATGAAGGAAGATGGGGGACCATCTGTGATGACTCCTGGGATAAAGCAGATGCAGATGTGGTGTGTAAGCAGCTGGGTTGTGGTTATGCTGTCAATGCTACAACTGAAGCCTATTATGGGAGAGGAACTGGAGACATCTGGCTGGATGATGTACAATGTGTAGGGAATGAGACGCACATCTGGGACTGTCCTACTAAGCAGTATGGTGACCATAACTGTGCTCATAAAGAAGACGCCGGCGTGATATGCTCAGGTGAGAGTCCTCTCTGCTCTTTATATGACTGATCTTACAATGTGAAGCCCTATATGTCCTATTAGACCAGATGGACATCCCAGATGGGGCTCCATCCACTTGATGTCTATGTGAGCAAGGATAAAGAACATCTAAGAGGATCTCCTTCTCTGGGGAAACCTCCTGGATCCATGACAATAGGTTAGTATGACTTAAAGGGAGTCTGTTAGGTTAACAGTCTCTACCAAACCAATTACAGTGATGTGTAGAAACCTATTTATTTACTTTTATATCTGATCTAGGGAAAGGCGGGTGATTTAAACTTAAGTTTTTATTTTTTTATACTTTTAAAAACTTTTTTCTTCTTCTTTTACTTTTATAATCAGACCCCCTAGGTACCTTGAAAGGGGTCTGGTCACTCATACTATTCACTGCAATTCTACTGTATTGTAGTGAATAGAAAAATGCCTATCTCCGTATTACATGCTGCCTCTGGCAGCGTGCAATAGATGTAATGCATTGACAAGCCTGGAAGCCTTCAATAGGCTCCTGCTGTCATGGCAACTGATCGACACCCTCCAATGACATTTTGGAGGACAGTGATCAGTGAACAATGGTGGCGCCTGCGCAGCTTAGACACAACAGTTCCATTGACATTTGTTAGTGGCGAGTCCTCACTGTATTACACAACCGGCATCCTCCCTGTATACATTCCCATGTGGCCAATGACATAGAGGCTCCTACACTGTATTATTATTGGCTTAGGAGGCATTTAGAAAATGAAAAACTACTTTTAAGTTTGACAAATAACATAGAAAATGAGGGACACAATGGGGCACATTTGTGAAGATTGTGGGGCCAATGGACATGCACCCTTTGTGCAGAATTGGTAAATTGTCAAAAAATGTGAGTCTTTATGCCGTGTACACCATAAATAGTCTGTGTTACATTCACATGTATCACCATATTAATATGTCACTTTGGCATTGTGTATTTTTGCTGGTACATAGAGATGAGAGAATAGCATTCGATCGAACACCTCACTCCCATAGGAATGCGTGTAAGCGGCCGAACACCAAGGGGTTAAGCGCAGTGAATATTTGATGCACTTAACCCTTTGGTGTTCGGCCGCTTACACGCATTCCTATGGGAGCGAAGTATTTGATCAAATACTATTCGCTCATCTCTACTGGTACACAATAATCAGATAAATTATACTTAATCACTATACTGCATCACAAGTTATTATATCCACACATATACAAATATACATTTTCTTCCAGAATTTTTGGATCTCCGCTTGGCTGGTGGACCACATGAATGTGAAGGGTGGCTAGAGGTTTATTATAATGGTGGCTGGGGATCAGTGTGTCATAATGTTATGCCACCGCTATCTCTCTCTGTTATCTGCAAAACTCTAAACTGTGGGACAGAAGGAGATCTGGATGTAAGAGTGTATGAAGTCACAAGAAGATCCTTCTGGGTGGACGGTATTAACTGCACCAAGTATAGTCAACTATTATGGGAATGTCCATCAGCTCCGTGGAATACAAACACCTGCACTGATAGAAACCTGGCATATATAGTATGTAAGTGTTTTTATAATTCTATCTTTATACAATGTATTATGTAATATATATATATATATATATATATATATATATATATATATATATATATATTTCTGCTTTTTATGCATCTGACAAAAATATGTAATGTCATTTTTCTAGCCACTGTTATTTTCTTCATAAGAGATGAGCGAAGTTTTGAAAAATTTGACTTGTCCGCCTCTCCAGATTAGGCAGATATTACAGGACTAACGGCATCAGAACTTGGAGGCAGAAGTTGCATCACCTGTCCAAGTTGCTGGTGTGTCTTGGCAGGCACCACATTAACCCAGTGAGCCATAAATGAAATATATTGTCCTTAACTGTAGTTACCGCTCAGGGTCGGACTGGGGTGCCTAGGGCCCACCAGTGGGATTATTTCCAGGGGCCCACCCTACTGCCATATATAATATCGCCCCTTCCAGTTTTTGCCATTATACACGTTTAAAGTGCATTTTCACGCACAATACAGTGTGCAAAACAGCTGTGACTACACTACTACTTCCTTCATGCAACCAAAGATCGCAGTGCCCTTTGGGACTCTTTCACATTAGTGAATGGAGTCACATTGGGTCCCTCAGGTTGCAATGTGACTCCATTCACTAACATGAGTGAAAGAATCACAGGGCGACACATCTTTGGTTGTATGACAGAAGTTATAGTGTAGAGATAGCCTTATGCTAGGTTCACAGAAGCAGCAAGCTCTCCGTGATACAGGTCCACCATGGGACCAGAATGACGGAGAGGTGGACTATTAAAATGGCGGTTACACACAGACAGTGGCAGACCTCATTAACATAATGAAGTCCGCCAGGTGTCAGCCATTTTCAGGCAGATAAGGGTATGTTCACACATCAGTATGCCATCCGTCCGTTTGAATTCAGTTTGACACTTCAAAACGGACTGAGGCACATACTGATTGTATACTGACACCTTTTTATGCTGATAGAAAACGCTCTCCGTCCCCTAGAGGACAGATAAGGGGATTAAAAGTAGCAATTGTAAACAGAGTAGAGATCAGTATGTGCATCAGTCCGTTTTGAAGTGTCAAACTGAAATCAAACGGACGGATGGCATACTGATGTGTGAACATACCCTAAGTCATCAGCGGTTTCTGAAACTTGGATATTGTTATGCTGGAGCTCTAGAAAAGGGCACCAGCATAACAATAGAGTGGGACATCATCTATGGGGTGGGTGGACTACAACTCTCAACAGTTCCAGGGCATCTGGAGCTGCTGGGAGTTGTAGTAATTGAAAGATTTGGGGGCATCTTTCGATTGTCCACCTCAGACAGCGGGGGGATTGGGGGGTGCTAGCAGTACCATTACAATAAATCACAACATTACAATAAATACAATGCAGTAATATTTTGTGCAGTAATACTCACAGGAGACGTCTTCCCACATTTCCCGTCTCTTCCCTTTAGACCGCCATGACCACTTCTTCCAGCTGTGACTTGACTCTGTAAAGTTTGAAACACAGACATCTTTGACTCCTCACTTCTCCACACATCCACACCATATATATATATATATATATATATATATATATATATATATATATATATATATATCTCACAGCAGCCCCTGCAGCCTATATTATGCCCCACAGTGGCACAATAGACTGTGGGGCATAATAGAGGTTACAGGGGTCACAGTGGACCCTTCAAGCTCTATTATGCCCCACAGTTGCACACCCATGAACTATTATTATACTCAGGGGTCTTTTCAGAATGTGGTGTGTCCAAACTTTTGGTCTGTACTGTATATATACACATTGAAGATATACATAATATAAAAACACTAAAGAAATAAATAAATAGCCCCGAGCTGTGCATAGCGTGATACCGTCCCAATTGAGGTGGAACAACAAGAAAAATAGAAAAGACTCTCAACTTATATGGTTGTATGAGGAACAAAACAACCTTAAACGTATTGCAAATACCTTATTTCCAGGTACAGGGCTCTGGGGAAGCTAGTGCCAGATACATGATGTCTCCACGAAGGCATATTAAACTGAGAAAGGAATGGCCAACAGCACCATTGAGATCCATGGACAACCAAACGGTGAACCAGGATGGCCTCATGGACAAACACCACGCTTACCAAAACGTAGTGTGTTTTTTGGTACCAATAAAGTTCCAAGGTTGACTAGGTTTTGGTGAGTGGGGTGTTTGTGCATCAGGCACCATCTGGTTGTCCAAGGATCCCAAGGTGGCATTGGTCATTCCTTTCTCACACATAATATTAATGAATTTGTCAGTGTTTGATCATAAAATAAGATGTTAAAAGGGTTGTCCTATAAACCATTATCAGTGGGAACAAAAAGAACATGGACTAATATATTAGAATAAAATAAGATAAAGTGACTTGCTAGAGGTGGTGAGAGAGTAGGTATAGTTAATGGGTGCTAGGCAGAACCAAAAGAGGCATGTGTAGGGGCGTAGTGTAGTTGTGGATTAAAAAGGTGTCTAAGGGGGTGCAGTGAATGACATCATTGCATCATGACACTGTCCTGTACAGTAGGTGTATTCCAGGTGTTGGCACTTAGTCACCTGGAACATGTCAGCAGTTTGCAGACATCATCTCCAATTTAGGGAAACTTCAATATTCTGATACTCATCTCATAATTCTTTGTAAGGGAATTGCAAGAGGAGCAATTACCTAGTAGCTGCTGGTGAACCCTGGTTGGATGGTCACGAGAAGACAGTGAGCCATAAGCTGAATCCCCCCATCCTGTCCGTTCCTGCTTGCCTATCATGTCCTAAGAGACAAATGACAACTGGTCGACGCGCCCTTCCTAGGTATATGTGTTTACGCAGAATATAGACAAGACAAACAACAACAAAGGGAGATCAGCTAGCCAAGGGGTCAGTAACAGTGAGCAACACAGTACAAAATCGTAATCCAAGAGAATAGCCAACGGTAAAACCAGAGGTCAGGAATAGGAATAGAGGTAACAAAACAGCAAAAGTAACAATCAGCAAGCACAAGGCAATAGCAAGCACCAATGTGAATGTGAGTCAAGAATAAATAGGCAGGAAGAACCTGCCCCAGACTTGATAGGAAGATCGGCTATCAATCACACAGGTAAGGCTAAAATTAACTATTAGAGGAACAAAGGGAACCTAGGTAAAGGAGATGGGTGTGGTGGAAAATCAATCACCAAGGTGAGGGAATAGGACAGTGTGCAGATTATACAAGAAGAACCCAAAAGAAGAAATTGCTGCCAGACACGTCTCCTGCGCTGAAGCATGCGGCCGAAGGATGGCTCCAAAGCCCGGATGGGCGAGGATGTTACATTGTCACTAAATACTGGGGATGGAGAATTAATCACAAAATAACTAAAGTCAGCCCAGTTATACAATTGAATTTCCCTAGGTTCACACTAATGTTTGGGTTTTCGTTCTTCAGCTTTCCATTCTTTAGTTTCACTTGGGAACCCGAGAAACAGAGAAACAAAAACCCTATCTAATAAGCGATTACCCGTTTAAACCTGCAGACCCCAAAGACTATAAGTGGGTCCATTGAGTTTCCACCTGAAATCGACAGAAAGAAAAATCCTGCTTGCAAGATTTATGTATATTTTAAGCAGAATGTGGGACAGAGTCCCCGACTGGTCACCCAACGCTAGTGTGACCGCAGCCTTAGGTTTTATATTATTCTAGATTCAATATTGAGGTCCCTTCATCAGAGAAAATTAGTCGGGGGGATATTGTCACTCCACAGGGAGAGACCACTATTTAGGTGTGTGGAGTCTTATTAAGCCATGAGCGCTCCACTGTGCAAAGGAACATGGGAAGAATATGCAAATCTGACTTCCATGATGAAATTAGGATGTCAGTGCCTCCATCATGCACACCAATAGAGGGCGCTCACTGAGGATGTGCAAGTCTGTCTTCCATGATGTAATTAGGAGGACAGAGCCTCAGTCAAGCAAACCAATAGAGGGCGCTCCCTTTAACATCATGCCCGACCTTCTCATAGGCCTTTGTTTGCAATGATGTTAGGATTTTACCAGGTACAATCTCTCAGCCAAGGACAGCTGTTTCGATGTTAGTAAGGGCGGGTTCACACTACTGTTATTCAATGTCTGTTTTAGAGATGAGCGAGTAGTGTTCGATCGAGTAGGTGTTCGATTGAATACTACGGTATTCGAGATACTCGTACTCGGTCGAACACTACTAGCTGTTCGAAGTTTAAGGTTCGATGCAGAACCAGCGTTGATTGGCAGAATACTATACATTCTGCCAATCAACGCTGGTTCTTCTCTTACCTTTAGAAGTCTTCTCCGTGCAGCATCCCCCGGCTGGAATTCACTCTGCTTAGGCATCCGGCCTAGGCAGAGTTGACTGCGCATGCGTGGGCATGCCCTCGCATGCGCAATCGGCTCTGCTCAGGCGTCGGGCCGGGCAGAGCCGACCGCACATACGCAGTCGGCTCTGCCTAGGCCCCGATGCCTAGGCAGAGTGAATTCCACCCGGAAGACGCCGCGGGGGTGCTGCGCCGGGAGAAGACTTTAAGGGGAATCCAGCCCGACCGTCACTCGTGGACTTAGTAAGTATAATTTTATCGAATGTTGCCTACCCCTGAAACGAGCATTTCCCCCCATAGACTATAATGAGGTTCGAAATCCGTTCGAACAGCCGAACAGTGTGCGGCTGTTCGAATCGGATTTCGAACCTTGGACATTTTAGTGTTCACTCATCTCTAGTCTGTTTCTCTCAACTGAAATCCTGATGAGAGTAAAGAACATTAAATGACAGATGTACACGGGGTCCCCTCTCTCCAGTGTCCGTCTGCTTTCACCCCAAATTCAAAAACATGACACGATTTTTTCCATCATGTTTTTAACTTTTGTAACTGAAGAAAAAGTATTACAGGAAATAGAAAACTATCCACAACTCATGAGGACTTTACTCCACTTTAACCTCTTCATAGCTTTTATTTTAGCGTTCATTTATTTTCCATTTCATATACTTTTATTACATCAGGATATTTCCAATATTGCCTAAGTCCTTATATAAAAAATACTTTTTCTCTTCCGTGTATGATATTTAGGCCAGACAGAAGGAAATCCAGTTGAGACCTGCTCCGAGTCCCGACCTTGTTCAGGTTAGTGCCAATATTTTACTTACTGATCACTGACATCTGACAAGTGATCAATAATATCTCACAGAAGAGAATATTCACTTCTTTTTTTTTTATTATATGTTTTTATTAATTTTTCAACAATAAAATAACCAGGCACACTAATCATGACAAACATGAAATAAGGATGAACAAGAATCAAAAAGAATAAGTACAAATGTACAAATATACAAAAGTCTGCGGAGGAGCAAAAAATATGTACCTTTTACCAACACAAAGTAACAGAAGGGCCTTATACAACCATGTGAAAGCGCATAAATGAGAAAGAAGGGTCCCTTCAATAAGCTACTAAACCATAGGCCGAGGATAGGTAGACAGTGTTATGTATTAAGAATAGTAGCAGGGATCAGAACAAGGCACTAAACGTGCATAAGATGAGTGTAGAAAGAATGGCAGGTGGGAGGGGAGAGAAGCGAAAGGAAGAGGGGTAAAGAAAGGAAATACAAGATAAGAAGAGCAGAAGCAGGGGGAAAAACAAGAAAGGAGGGGGAAGGAGAGAAAAGAGGGGACTATACAGACAAGTTTCTCCAAGGGGACTGTATCCTAAGGAAACGAGGATGAGATCTCGCTTTCCAACTGGAAAGTTCTTCAAAATGACAAATTTGGTTCACTTTTTCAACCCATTCTCTCTTTGAAGAGGGGTCTTGACTAAGCCATTTCTTGCGAATTTGGGAGTTTGCAGTAGCAATAAGGTAGGAGACTAGGTTGGTCTTTGAAGGATTGTAGATGGCAGATGGAAGGGAGAGTAGAACCATCGGGGTCGTGAGCTCAAAGTTCTTTATGACTGCCTCCACGTCCGACCAAAATGCTCTAATAGAGGGACAGTCCCACCATATGGGGGATAGCCAGCCAGGGTGCGATTTGCATCACCAACCGGTATCTGAGTCTGCAAGACCTTTTTTTTTGCAACCACTAAGGCGTATGATACCACCTAGAGAGAAGTTTATAATGTGTCTCCTGGAGATGGGTGCAAATAGAGAAACTGTGTGGAAAACCTGTTTTATCTGTTCCTCTGAAAGAGTCAGATTGAGTTCTTTTTCCCAGGCTAGGAGATAGGGAGGGCTTGGAGACTTGCAATGGGCTGATGAAAGTGGAGAGAACAAAAGAGGTGTTCTTCAGAAGTCTATGGCGAGCCAGAACAGCACATTCAAAAGAGGACAGATTGGTGGAGAAAGTATTTTTAGCTGTCCAACCTTGGACAGTTTTCACTACATGACATTTGAGAAGGAAGGACAAGGGTCTATTGGGGGGCAACTCTTCCAGCTTAGAGTAATCAACTGAGTAAGAAAAATCAAGTATGTCAACCAGCCTATGTTGAAGAAGGCCTTAACAAATATTAAGAGGAGAGGTGTCCAGGCAATGCAACCAGGCATTAGGAGGAACCCAGTTCCAACTGCACCAGCATATGGGGTCTGAGGATCTAACCTCGGTACCTATTGGCAGTCAGGCAACCTCTGGCGAGCACAAGGAGGACTGTGTGTCCCTCCAAAGCAGAGCTACCCCACACTATTACTGACCCACTGGCAAACCGGTCATGCTGAAGGATGTTACAGGCAGCAGTTCACTCTCCATGGCATCTGCAGACTCTGTCACGTGTGTCAGACATGCTCAGTGTGTACCTACTTTCATCTGTGAAGAGCACAGGGCGCCAGTGGCAAAGTTGCCAATCCTGGTGTTCTGTGGCAAATGCCAAGCATCCTGCACAGTGTTGGGCTGTGAGCACAACTCCCATCTGTGGACATTGGGCCCTCATACCATCCTCATGGAGTCGGTTTCTAACCGTTTGGGCAGACACATGCATATTTGTGGCCTGCTGGAGGTCATTTTGCAAGGCTGTGGCAGTGCTCCTCCTGTTCCTCCTTGCACAAAGGCGGAGGTAGTGGTCCTGCTGCTGGGTTGTTGCCCTCCTATGCCCACTCCATGTCTCCTGGTGTACTGGCCTGTCTCCTGATAGCGCCTCCAGCCTCTGTACACTATGGTGACAGGCACAGCAAACCTTCTTGCCACAGCTCTTATTGATGTGCCAGCCTGGATGAGCTGCACTAGCTGAGCCACTTGTGTGGGTTGTAGAGTCCGTCTCATACTACCATGAGTGTGAAAGCACGACATTCAAAAGCTAGCAAAGGGAAGACCAGCAACTCTCCGAAGATGAATAAAATATAACTTCAAATTATAAAAATATCATAATACAAAAAGTGATAACAAGAAAAAATAATAAAGAAAAAAAAAAACATAAAAAAACGCTACTGACACATTTCAAGATACAGTCCTATGAAAAAGTTTGGGCACCCCTATTAATCTTAATCATTTTTAGTTCTAAATATTTTGGTATTTGCAACAGCCATTTCAGTTTGATATATCTAATAACTGATGGACACAGTAATATTTCAGGATTGAAATGAGGTTTATTGTACTAACAGAAAATGCGCAATATGCATTAAACCAAAATTTGACCGGTGCAAAAGTATGGGCACCTCAACAGAAAAGTGACATTAATATTTAGTAGATCCTCCTTTTGCAAAGATAACAGCCTCTAGTCGCTTCCTGTAGCTTTTAATCAGTTCCTGGATCCTGGATAAAGGTATTTTGGACAAACAATTCAAGTTCAGTTAAGTTAGATGGTCGCCGAGCATGGACAGCCCGCTTCAAATCATCCCACAGATGTTCAATGATATTCAGGTCTGGGGACTGGGATGGCCATTCCAGAACATTGTAATTGTTCCTCTGCATGAATGCCTGAGGATTTGGAGCGGTGTTTTGGATCATTGTCTTGCTGAAATATCCATCCCCGGCGTAACTTCAACTTCGTCACTGATTCTTGAACATTATTCTCAAGAATCTGCTGATACTGAGTGGAATCCATGCGACCCTCAACTTTAACAAGATTCCCGGTGCCGGCATTGGCCACACAGCCCCAAAGCATGATGGAACCTCCACCAAATTTTACAGTGGGTAGCATGTGTTTTGGGTTCATATGAGAATTGTGAAAACGCAACTGCATAGTTCCAAGTGCATTTCTTATTATACAATGAGAAAAAAACATTTATAAATGTTCAACATGTGATTATTAGAGATGAGCGAACAGTGTTCTATCGAACACATGTTCGATCGGATATCAAGGTGTTCGCCATGTTCGAATCGAATCGAACACCGCGTGGTAAAGTGCGCCAAAATTTGATTCCCCTCCCACCTTCCCTGGCGCCTTTTTTGCACCAATAACAGCGCAGGGGAGGTGGGACAGGAACTACGACACCGGGGGCATTGAAAAAAATTGGAAAAAGTCATTGGCTGCCGAAATCAGGTGACCTCCATTTTAGACGAATAGTGGATTTCAAATCCGGGTCATATGAGAATGTGAACTTTGTGACTATGAGACAGGGATAGCTGTACAGGCAGGGATAGCTAGGGATAACCTTTATTTAGGGGGGAATGTTATTAAAAATAACTTTTTGGGGCTCTATCGGGTGTGTAAATGATTTTTGTGAGATAAACTTTTTCCCATAGGAATGCATTGGCCAGCGCTGATTGGCCTAATTCCGTACTTTGGCCAATCAGCGCTGGGTCTGCTGGAGGAGGCGGAGTCTAAGATCGCTCCACACCAGTCTCCATTCTGGTCCGACCTTAGACTCCGCCTCCTGCAGCCGAGCCAGCGCTGATTGGCCGAATTCCGTACTCTGGCCAATCAGCACTGGCCAGTGCATTCTATTGGCGTGATGAAGCAGTGCTGAATATGTGTGTTTAGCTCAACTACTCCACCGGCGTAGTTGAGCTAAACACACACATTCAGCACTGCTTCATCACGCCAATAGAATGCATTGGCCAGTGCTGATTGAAGCAGAGCTGAATCTGTGTGCTTAGCTCAACTACTCCACCGGCGTAGTTGAGCTAAACACACACATTCAGCACTGCTTCATCACGCCAATAGAATGCATTGGCCAGTGCTGATTGAAGCAGAGCTGAATCTGTGTGCTTAGCTCAACTACTCCACCGCTGTAGTTGAGCTAAACACACACATTCAGCACTGCTTCATCACGCCAATAGAATTCACTGGCCAGCGCTGATTGGCCAGAGTACGGAATTCGGCCAATCAGCGCTGGCTCTGATGGCGGAGTCTAAGATTGCTCCACACCAGTCTCCATTCTGGTCTGACCTTAGACTCCGCCTCCTCCAGCCGAGCCAGCGCTGATTGGCCGAATTCCGTACTCTGGCCAATCAGCACTGGCTAATGCATTGTATTGGCGTGATGAAGCAGTGCTGAATGTGTGTGTTTAGTTCAACTACACCGGTGAAGTAGTTGAGCTAAGCACACAGATTCAGCTCTGCTTCAATCAGCGCTGGCCAATACATTCTATTAGCTTGATGAAGCAGAGTGTGCACAAAGGTTCAAGCGCACCATCAACTCTGATGTAGCAGAGCCAAGTGTGCACAAGGGTTCAAGTGCACCCTTGGCTCTGATGTAGCAGAGCCGAGGGTGCACAAGGGTTCAAGTGCACCCTCGGCTCTGCTACATCAGAGCCGAGGGTGCGCTTGAACCCTTGTGCACACTCTGCTTCATCAAGCTAATAGAATGCATTGGCCAGCGCTGATTGAAGCAGAGCTGAATCTGTGTGCTTAGCTCAACTACTCCACCGGTGTAGTTGAGCTAAACACACACATTCAGCACTGCTTCATCACGCCAATAGAATGCATTGGCCAGCACTGATTGGCCAGAGTACGGAATTCGGCCAATCAGCGCTGGCTCTGCTGGAGGAGGCGGAGTCTAAGGTCGGACCAGAATGGAGACTGGTGTGGAGCGATCTTAGACTCCGCCTCCTCCAGCAGAGCCAGCGCTGATTGGTCGAGTTCCGTACTCTGGCCAATCAGCGCTGGCCAATGCATTCTATTAGCCGATGAAGTAGAGCTGAATGTGTGTGCTTAGCACACACATTCAGCTCTACTTCATCGGGCTAATAGAATGCATTGGCCAATCAGCGCTGGCCAATGCATTCTATTAGCGTGAACTGAGTTTGCACAGGGGTTCTAGTGCACCCTCGGCTCTGCTACATCAGATTGCTACATCTGATGTAGCAGTGCCGAGTGTGCATCAGATGTGTAGTTGAGCAAAACTGACTCAGCACTGCTAAGTCTCTGCATTCGCCTAGGAATGCATTGGCCAGCCTTCGGCCAATCAGCGCTGGCTCTGCCGGAGGAGGCGGAGTCTAAGGTCGGACCTGAATGGAGACTGGTGTGGAGCGATCTTAGACTCCGCCTCCTCCAGCAGAGCCAGTGCTGATTGGTCGAGTTCCGTACTCTGGCCAATCAGCACTGGCCAATGCATTTCACTGACAGGGATTTCCATGAAATAAAGTGACTTTTATGCCCCCAGACATGCTTCCCCTGCTGTCCCAGTGTCATTCCAGGGTGTTGGTATCATTTCCTGGGGTGTCATAGTGGACTTGGTGACCCTCCAGACACGGATTTGGGTTTCCCCCTTAACGAGTTTATGTTCCCCATAGACTATAATGGGGTTCGAAACCCATTCGAACACTCGAACATTGAGCGGCTGTTCGAATTGAATTTCGAACCTCGAACATTTTAGTGTTCGCTCATCTCTAGTCATTATTAAACCATCAACTATTGTAATCAAACCTACCCAAGGAAAAATATATTTATTTGCAAGTATGACATCCCCATAATGTATATGTTACATCAAGATTACCTAAGCTATTCCAAGTTGTTCACGGTAATTAACAAATATTAGGTTCCTCAAATCTTTATACGTGCTTCAATAGTTTCATATACAACAGCAGGTGAAATTGATTGTCAATCAGTGTTGCTTGGAGTTACATTGTGTTACTTACGTGTTTGCTTTATTTTTTTGAGCAGTGTATAAAGCAGGGTCACCTCTATAACATCTCTATTATTTTCCTCCCATCCACTATAATACTAGATAAGGACAGGATTCGTCTCATCGGAGGAGAAAACATCTGCTCAGGCCGAGTGGAAGTGTTTTACCAGGGACAGTGGGGAACAGTGTGTGATGATGCTTGGGATATCAAGGATGCAGAAGTCGTCTGTAGACAGATAGGATGTGGCTCAGCTATGAATGCTACTACAGAGGCCGCCATGTTTGGAGATGGATCTGGTCCTATATGGCTGAGTGAGGTGCAATGTAAAGGATATGAGCGAGCTCTGCAGGATTGTTGGTCTCAACGCTGGAATCCAAGTGACTGTCACCATAAGGAAGATGCTGGAGTTATATGTAATGGTATTGACTCCTTATAATGTGTCTCATTATGTATGTGTAATGTAATATATCCTCTATGGTTTCATCTTCATAGTCTGGTATAAGCAGGTTAAAGATCATAAAGTATAAGAAGTTGTGTAATAATGTTATATAGCTCCTGAATACATTATGGTAGATCTGATTATATATTATACATAAGGTCCTGAGGGAAATAGTCACTTTATCACCCATATAAATCACTATAGATGAGCTAATCTCCCAAAATGGGTTCTGGTCACATTCTCTAAAATTGGGAATCAGATTTCATTTGGGTAAAATAGAATGTGCCCAGATTGCTCTGAAGAGGTGTTTAATATACTTTTTGTACATTGACATTTTACTATATTTCCAAACAAGTCCAACTAGAGACTCTCGGCCATTGTCTTAGTTTCAGTGTCTGAGAGTGACCGATCTGAAGCAGCCAATGACAACTTTAGTCACCTTATATCTGTCTGGGAGGAGGTTACTCTGGGTCATTACAGTCCCTGACAAAAGTTCTGTTGCTTAACCATGTTGTAGAATCAAAAGCCTACTGAAGACCCTACTGAAATATTGATCAATTAATGAACACAGAAAGGCCAGATTTTGGCAAGATGAGAGTGTTGTCACTCACATAAAGTAATGTGAAAATAAAACTAATAATTCAGTTCAAATACAAAGATGTGTTTCCTAGCATTCGTCCAATTCGGCAGAAGCAGCGTTCATTGGCCGAATGCTGTACACTGGCCGATCAACGCTGATCAATTCATTCCTATGAGAAAAAGTAAGCTCACACATAACAGCAAGCTGCCAGCTCTCCTGACTAGCAAGGACGAGCCTGCAGCAAATCAATACTGGTTCTGCCACAGGCTCGTCCTTGCTAGTCTGGAGAGCTGGCAGCTTGCTGTTCTGAGGGAGCTTACTTTTTATGAGCGCAACTGCAAGCGCTGTGCAGTTAAAGCGCACGGACTCCATAGACTATAATGGGGTCCATGCGCTTTAACTGCACAGCGCTCCTCCTAAACCCTCTCCTCCTGCTACTCATGGACTTGGTGACTCTCCTTTAGTCGAATAGTGGTTTCCCCTGAAACGAACATTTTTTCCCATAGACTATAATGGGATTTGATATTCGATCGAGTAGTCGAATATTGGGGCTCTACTGAAAAACAAATATCAAATCTCGAATATTTCAATGTTTGCTCATCTCTAGTTACTATCCAAAGATATTATCTGACATATTTCTATACACATCTGCTGAATAGGAAATGTAATGGATTTGGTTTTATTTTTATATCGGCTTCTGATTTGTCATTTATAGATCCTAAGGACAATTTTACCCCGACTGTGTTGACTACAACACCAGGTAAAATATTAGGAAAAGACACAATAACAGAAATATTATGCAATAGAAATGACTGACTGGTTCTAATATAACAATGTTACTATGTAACACATGTAATACACAAAAATGTGCTCAGATGAACCCAAGGTTTTTGGGGTTCACCACCCATAAATCATTGTTATACCCCTGGTTCTCCTTAGACCCCAGTGTATAATGATCAGAGGACCTTTCCTCAGCTCTCTGGTACTCTGCGGCAGTGCACAGTCTTCTCTCCCAGTCTCTTCCTGCTTCTTCTGGCCTTCTGGGTGATGTCAGCGGCTTTAGGGAACCTCTGAGGTTTGTGTTTGGGCTTGAAATGACCCTAGAATATAATAATAGCACTTCTGATTCCTGAATTGAAACCTGCAGGAGAACCTCACTAAGCTTGTAAGACAAATCTCACAAGATTCACCTATAACTAGATAATGTATCGCTATGTGGTAACTTGTCATGAAACCATGTTGTGTTTAGAAAAGCTGCTTAACTTGTGAGACACCTCCAGTATCTGAGCATGTTCAGTCACACGGACAAGAGAGGACATATCAGTAACCACAGGTATCTGCTATAGATATGATTAATCTGATCTACAATAATACACATAATATGCTGATATGTTGTTTCCTATCAATTCTATTGTATGTTCTGCTATACATAATGGATAAATGTCAGTATTTTATTCCTGATTTTATTTCTATTTTCTTATAGTCACACATACAACACCAAGTCCAACTTCTCCTATCTCAGATGTGTTTCTTACCGTCTCCATTATCTCCTTCCTCCTTCTTGGTATTGCAGTCATTATAATAATATACTTGATAAGACAATCTAAGAGGTATAAAAAAGGTGAGAATAATAATAATAATAATAATAATAATAATAATAATAATAATCATCATCATCATCATCATCATCATATAGATGATGTCACATCTCATCTCCTCCCCCTGCACAGATCATGTCTAGAAATCCCCTCCATAGACCTCAATGAGTTGTCTCCAGTTTATTACTGCCTATGGCCATGAGACTGCTGTAAAGCAGATCACTAAATGCTGTTATCAGAGCAGAGGAGAAGCTCAGGCAAGATGGCAGCTCCAATGAGAATGTATAGAGAATAACACACAAATATCTATATTCAGAAAATAGAAAAAGGTTTTTAAAACTGATGTATCTCAGTATCTGGTTTTAATTAATACATTAAAAAAATGATGATACATCCCGACTACATACCTCCCAACCGTCCCGATTTCCGCGGGACAGTCACGATTTGGGTGACATGTCCCGCGGTCCCGGTTGGAGGGAGGTATGTCCCGATTTCAACTCAGATCTGCGTCCAGAGGACGCAGATCTGAGTTGAACACATATGCGGCTGAAGCAAGGAGCTGACACAGGTCAGCTCCTCGCTTCGCCGCTGCCCGCCTCTCTCCCTGACACACGCGGCTGAAGCTGCTCGCGTGCTCGCTTCGCCGCTGCGTCTCTCTCTCTCTCTCGCTGACACATGCGGCTGAAGCGAGGAGCTGACCTGTGTCAGCTCCTCGCTTCGCTGCTGCCGCCGGCTCCTGGCTTGTACATCGCGTCTACAAGCCAGGAGCTGGCGGCAGCGGCGAAGCGAGGAGCTGACACAGGTCAGCTCCTCGCTTCGGCTGCATGTGTCAGCGAGAGAGAGACGCAGCGGCGAAGCGAGCACGCGAGCAGCTTCAGCCGCATGTGTCAGGGAGAGAGGCGGGCAGAGAGCGGCGAGGGAGCGGAGGAGAAGGTAAGTTTAATGTGGAGGTGGAACGTGAATCTGGGGGCAGATGAAGGAGAGGACGGCATGACACTGGGGCAGAAATGGAGAGGACATGAATCTGGGGGCAGAGATGGGGGACATGAATCTGGGGGCAGATATGGAGGGACAGGAATCTGGGGGCAGAGATGGAGTGGACATGAAACTGGGGGCAGAGATGTGGGGACATGAATTTGGGGGCAGAGATGGAGTGGACATGAAACTGGGGGCAGAGATGGGGGACATGAATCTGGGGGCAGAGATGGAGAGGATATGAATCTGAGGGCAGAGATGGAGAGGACATGAATCTGAGGGCAGAGATGGAGAGGACATGAATCTGAGGGCAGAGATGGAGTGGACATGAAACTGGGGGCAGAGATGGGGGATATGAATCTGGGGGCAGAGATGGGAGACATGAATCTGGGGGCAGAGATGGGGGACATGAATCTGGGGGCAGAGATGGAGGGACATGAATCTGGGGGCAGAGATGGAGGGACATGAATCTGGGGCAGAGATGTGGGACATGAATCTGGAGGCAGAGATGTGGGGACATGAATCTGGGGGCAGAGATGGAGAGGACATGAATCTGGGGGCAGAGATGGGGGACATGAATCTGGGGGCAGAGATGGAGGGACATGAATCTGGGGGCAGAGATGGAGGGACATGAATCTGGGGCAGAGATGTGGGACATGAATCTGGGGGCAGAGATGTGGGGACATGAATCTGGGGGCAGAGATGGAGAGGACATGAATCTGGGGGCAGAGATGGAGGGACATGAATCTGGGGCAGAGATGGAGAGGACATGAATCTGGGGGCAGAGATGGAGGGACATGAATTTGGGGGCAGAAATGGAAGAGGGACATGAAACTGGGGCAGATGAAGGGTGTATATGAAACTGGGGGAGAGATAGAGGGGGGACATATAATTTACGGGTGACTGTAGGAGGATTATACTGTGTGCGGGCACATGAAAAATTAACGAGTGGGCGGGGTCAACACAAAAGTGGGCGGGGCTAAATTTGACGCGGCGTGCTATGCGCGCCGCACATTTTGTCCCTCTTTCGGTTCTTCAAAAGTTGGGAGGTATGCGACTAATATATTAAAAGTTATAATACTTATGGTTTTGTAAATAAAGTATTATACATTAAGTTCTTGCTTTCCATATATGATGTCATTGTACATGGAGGGTAAAGGGACATCTTTGTCGTGTTTTCTTGATGTGTTCTCTCTTCAAACTGTATATTCTGTCTGATCTACTCTGTGTATATGACTTACAGTATATAGATGTCCGAGCATTAGTTCCTATACATACAGTGTTGGCCAAAAGTATTGGCACCCCTGCAATTCTGTAAGATAATACTCATTTTCTTCCAGAAAATGATTTCAATCACAAATTCTTTGGTATTATTATCTTTATTTAATTTATCTTCAATGGAAAACCACAAAAAGAATTGTCAAAAATCCAAATTGGATATAATTCCACACCAAACATAAAAAAGGGGGTGGACAAAAGTATTGGCACTGTTTGAAAAATCATGTGATGCTTCTCTAATTTGTGTAATTAACAGCACCTGTTACTTACCTGAGACACCTAACAGGTGGTGGCAATAACTAAATCACACTTGCAGCCAGTTGAAATGGATTAACGTTGACTCAACCTCTGTCCTGTGTCCTTGTGTGTACCACATTGAGCATGGAGAAAAGAATGAAGACCAAAGAACTGTCTGAGAACTTGAGAAGCAAAATTGTGAGGAAGCATGAGCAATCTCAAGGCTACAAGTCCATCTCCAAAGACCTGAATGTTCTTGTGTCTACCGTGCGCAGTGTCATCAAGAAGTTTAAAGCCCATGACACTGTGGCTAACCTCCCTAGATGTGGACGGAAAAGAAAAATTGACGAGAGATTTCAACGCAAGATTGTGCGGATGGTGGATAAAGAACCTCCACTAACATCCAAACAAGTTCAAGCTGTCCTGCAGTCCGAGGGTACAACAGTGTCAACCCGTACTATCCGTCAGCGTCTGAATGAAAAGGGACTGTATGGTAGGATACCCAGGAAGACCCCACTTCTTACCCAGAGACATAAAAAAGCCAGGCTGGAGTTTGCCAAAACTTACCTGAGAAATCCAAAAATGTTTTGGAAGAATGTTCTCTGGTCAGATGAGACAAAAGTAGGAAAAGGCATCAACATAGAGTTTACAGGGGAAAAAAGAGGCCTTCAAAGAAAAGAACTGGACTGCTTGACCGTGTGCATGGCATTATGAAGTCTGAAGACTACCAACAAATTTTGCAGCATAATGTAGGACCCTCAGAGGTCATGAGTCTTCCAGCAGGACAATGACCCAAAACACACTTCAGGTCAGCACTAGAAAATGGTTTGAGAGAAAGCACTGGAGACTTGTAAAGTGGCCAGCAATGAGTTCAGACCCGAATCCCATAGATCACCTGTGGAGAGATCTCTTGATGGCAGTTTGGAGAAGGCCTCCTTCACATCTCAGGGGGGACCTGGAGCAGTTTGCCAAAGAAGAATGGTCTAAAATTCCAGCAGAGCCTTGTAAGAAACTCATTGCTGGTTACCGGAAGTGGTTGTGCGCAGTTATTTTGTCTAAAGGTTGTGCTACCAAGTATTAGGCTGAGGGGGCCAATACTTTTGGCCGGCCCATTTTTGGAGTTTTGTGTAAAATGATCAATGATTTGACTTTTTTTTTTCATTCTCTTTTGTGTTTTTTCATTGCAAGAAAAATAACTGAAGATATTAATACCAAAGAGCTTGTGCTTGTAATCATTTTCTGGAAGAACACGAGTATTATCTGACAGAATTGCAGGGGGGGGGGGCGATACTTTTGACCAACACTGTATGTCCAATAAATCCTTCTCATATACTGCATACAGATGAATGGGAATACTGGAGGACATTGTGTCTGATGTGAGATGTTTCATTATTTATGGAGACCTGTGGATTTCTTCATATATATTCTTTGCTCAGTCCTCAGAAATGTCACTTCAGCTCCATCCCATGACCCGATCTATGAAGATGTGGAATTAAAAATTATGGTAAAAAGACAGAGCTTGTCCCAGAGATCTGGTAAGTAAATTGTAATTATTCTATGTAGTAATATCTACAAGATAAAATCCAGGCTCCTACTGTATGTTACTGAGTAAATGTAACACTGGGTGTTTATCTAGGATTATTATTACTTGTCGGGGTGATATAAAGTGAGGCTTCTAATAGTCCCAAAAATATGGCAAGTCTCCAACATCGCTGACTAACTTATTACAGTATTCAGTATCTGAAGAGCTTGTGCATTGTTTCCTGCAGTTGATCATAAAGAAAAATTGGAATATTATACATCTGAGGACAGAAGTGATGAGATACGTGAGGAAGGTAATATATACTGGAGATGAAGTTGTGTTTTATATAGAAAAGCTCTTAGCAGAGAGCTGCTTAGTAGAGATGAGCGAGTAGTGAAATATTTGAGATTTGATATTCCTTTCGAGTAGCCCCTCAATATTCGACTACTCGATTGATTATCAAATCCCATTATAGTCTATGGGAAAAAATGCTCGTTTCAGGGGAAACCACTATTTGACTAAAGGAGAGTCACCAAGTCCACGAGTAGCAGGAGGAGAGTGTTTAGGAGGAGCGCTGTGCAGTTAAAGCGCACGGACCCCATAGACTATAACGATGTATAACATGCAAAATAACACGGCGTATACGATCCTAACTCCCATTGAAATCAATGGGAGCTTTTACGGCGCGCAAACTTTCACACACCATATACGTGCCAGATCACAGGGCACGTTACATCATGCAAAGGCAACCATATTCATAAACAGAAGTGGTGTAAGTGATGGAAGAATCTATGGCAGTCCTGGGGCTCTTATAGACACAAGGGTAATATACACTGGTCTTGGTGAATTTCCTACAGGATGTTTATGACAGTGTCCATAGCAGATATATTTGTGCATAGTTATCTCATTTCTAGTCTTGTATAAAATGGAAGTTTTTGTTGTATTTTTGTTTAATTTCTAAGAAACAAAATCTATATAATAAATCACTTTGTAATATTGGAATTCTCTTTATTAATCCTACTACAGGATATTAGTTGTCTAGTCTACTTATACATCTATTTGCCTGTACTGAACCTTTCATTCCTAGGAGCTGAGAGTGACCGGATTCCTTCATATGATGATGTAGACCTCACAAATGATGGAGAGAATTCACCAAGTAAGTCTGCTTATTAGAGATGAGCGAACACTATTCGAAACAGCCGTTTCGAATAGCACGCACTCATAGAAATGAATGGACGTAGCCGGCCGGTTAAGCGGCCGGCCACCGGCAAAGTCTGCGTGCCGGCCGCTTCCATTCATTTCTATGGTAGCGTGCTATTTGAAACGGCAGTTTCCAATAGTGTTCGCTCATCTCTACTGCTTATCATTAAGGAGATGAAATTGTCTTTAATATCTCGATGTTTAACCCTATAGTGGCTATAATGTCAAGCTTATCATCAGAGGATGGAGCATTAAGCAAACTATATATAAATGAAGGGGAGTCACTATCAGCCGCCCTGAACAAGGATAGTCTTACAAAGCCAGAGGAGGAAGCCTCTGTCTTGAGCGGTGTAAGAAGGGGAATACCTGGGCAGTCCAAAAAGGCTTCTGGGAAAAGATGCTAGTAAAATAGCCTCAGGTTACAGATGAAAGCATGCAATGTTATATTATTTAACCCTTTAGTGTTTATCATTTATTATATCTATCTCTGTCGCTGCTATGACTGTATATATACTGCATTTTTTTCACTAAATTGTTTATAACTGTATAATGGCTGTCTATAACGCATGTAAATATACATAAGTAATATGTTTCATTATTTAAGGTTTATTAAAATAAAAAATCATACTATAGAATTTTTATACTTTAGTTTTCTCTTTAGATAAGACTTCAGAATATGACTACGATGACGCTGGATTATCTTATGAGAACAATGATAGATCAACCGCTATAGGTGAGAGAAATGGAAAAGATTTACTGAGATGTGTGTATAAAATACTGTTTGGGACAAAATATTAATACAATGTAAAATCATTGTATTATATATTACCTTGGATCCTAAACTTTAGTAACTACCTGTAAAACAAGATGTCTAGATGATCAGCTGCTCCCAGAAGACTTGGATTCCCGAATTATGCGTGAACGTTTATTTTAGCTATTGGCTCACAAATTGTTCCCCCACTTTATGTATCCTCATATGTCTGAATAAACTGATTTAAAAGGGGTAGCCATAACATTTTCTAATGTCCAAGTAGTTAAAATTCTGCTCACATCATGTATTATGAGAGTGCAAAAGCTGTCCACATAGGATAGGGGGCAAATCCCGTGCATGCGCTGTACACTAGGCCCAGATTTGCATTGCGCATTGGAGGATTGCTGATGGACATGCAGTGAAGATTAAGAAGAGGAGGATGTCTTAGCAAAGAAGGGGCAAGTAAAGCAGAAGGAGGTGGAATACTGGGGATGACAGTGCTGTGCTTGGAGCACAGGGGGAATGCTCCCTGTGCTCCGTGCACTGCATTTGCTTATAAGAAAAATGTGTTGTTTTTTTTCAAAAATGCAGTTGAAGAACTAATGAAGAAAACTAGGACTAGAATAGACTTTCTAAAGGCCATTCCAACATGTTGTTGGGAAAATTTGGGTAAATCAAATGATAGATTTGCTTTAATATCTCCCACATAAATGTATTTTCAATAGTACCTTAGTGCCCTGCCCATTTTTCTTGTTTTTTTTTTTCCTGGGCTCCTGTCTGTAGTCTACTGCCTGGCCATTGCCTCTGATTGTTTCTGTCCTGGGGTCCTGTATGTAGTCTGCTGCCTGGCTATTGTCTCTGACTGTTTCTGTCCTGGAGTCCTGTCTGTAGTCTGCTGCCTGGCTATTGCCTCTGATTGTTTCTGTCCTGGAGTCCTGTCTGTAGTCTGCTGCCTGGCTATTGCCTCTGATTGTTTCTGTCCTGGGCTTCTGTCTGTAGTCTGCTGTCTGGCTATTGCCTCTGATTGTTTTTGTCCTGGGCTTCTGTCTGTAGTCTGCTGCCTGGCTATTGCCTCTGATTGTTTCTGTCCTGGAATCCTGGCTGTAGTCTGCTGCCTGGCCATTGCCTCTGATTGTTTCTGTCCTGGGCTCCTGTCTGTAGTCTGCTGCCTGGCTATTGCCTCTGATTGTTTCTGTCCTGGGCTTCTGTCTGTAGTCTGCTTCCTGGCTATTGTTTCTGATTGTTTCTGTCTTGGGCTCCTGTCTGTAGTCTGCCTGGCTATTGCATTGTACTAGGACCCTTTTAGCTGTGTGAGCCGGGTTATATGTGCCCACACAGAAGCAGATGTCAGGTTGCAGTAAGATAATGTAAGGGGATTGGGGATTGAGAAGATGAAGCTTGATAGTGATTGGCATGGCTTACTGTTGCCCACTGTTTCTACAGTATATAAATAACCTACCAGTATATTATATCAATTCTTAGCTAGGTTGATATACAACTGTATAAAATACAGTGACTGTCCTGTGCTATACCAGATGCACTGGGGGCCAAAATTGTATTTTTCATTAATATATAATGGTTTATGTTTTATTGGTTATTCTGTATGGAGTGCAGGATGTCATCCTATATATAATGGGATTGGTCAGTAGTAAAACAGTCCAGTAGTGATATATAGTATCAGTCTATAACATTGTACTGTATATAAATGTCACAACTGATCAATGAAAAGCCTAAAACATAATGACTATATAATAACATGTCCTTGTATTATCACCAGAAGACCCTGGATATGATGATGTGGATACCGATGACTTGTCTCAGCCTTTATACAATGATGGAGAAGCCGATATACATGACCATAAAGAGCTGGGACCATCTGGGGAAGGTTTGTACATGTACTATATAAGATAAAGCTTACACTGGAGCTGTCCATGTCATGTGTAAAGATTTCTATCTCTTGTGTCTTTCCTGTTCTTAGACTCCATTCCCCTGAGTGATGAGCAGAAGGTTTCCATAGACAACAACCAGGACAAGGTTCTTCTCTCTGTGGACCAGGATTATGATGATTCCATGTCTGCATGACCAATACCAGATACTGGTGGATTACATTGTATATAAATGTATCACAAGAGGAAGACTAGAGAATAGAGTGTCACTTATATCTTAGTACTTTATAGTGTTTAACCCCTACAAAATGGTAGATGCCGTACATTATATGACTGCTGTAACTAATCCAATGACTCCATATATGTTGCCCTGGACGGTTATATGTACATAGACATTTTTTTCTTGCAGAGCTTTTTCTTTGCTAGTTATACCTGATACCTTCTGGTGATGTGCCGGCACAGGTTATGGCCATGACATAATAATATCTGGTTATATAGATTTTTACTTTCAAAATAATTTATGACCATTTTGTTATTGTAAAAACATTAAAAAAATTATTTTTAGTTAGATTTTATATACTATATATGGTGGCAATACCAATGGCTAACATAACAGACATCTCTCGCTATGTAGGCAACAAACGTGTGGGCTGATGACCCATTTATAGGAAGTCCAGAACTCGCCCCAGGCTCGATTGGTAGATAGACTGTAAATCACAAACCATATAAAAGTAACCCTAACCATGCCAACACAAAATGACCACATTCAGGAGTAGACACGACTCCTGTGCCGTACAATACAGCCAGAGGGTGAAAGGGTGAGGACGTAACATTTATATACTGAATTTTACTTTACTTTATTATTACATTGTAGAACTGTGTAATTCTGTAAGATTAATTGCAGGCATACAAAAATTCACTGATTTTAAACAAATGTGTGTATATTAGAAAGTTCACAGAGGGACAAATGACACTATCTGCCCCCAAAAAATAAACACATAAAATTTCACTTTTATTGATATCCTTTAAAACCAATCCAAAAAGTAAAACAAAACGATTGTGTTCCACCTGTTCAGTCCATACAAAAGTGAAGAAATAACTAGGGAGGGGCAATTGTATATACACCTATATATGCCCTATAGGATATTGAAACCCTCACTCCCTAATAAACCACAGTGGCTTTTTTCCAAACAGCAACTTGTGAACAGAACCCAAAGCGTGAACTGCCAGCAAATCCCCCCCCCCCCCTCTGAGGTTACTGGCCTATTGCCACACCAACAGAGAGGAGAGAGGCACTGACAGTCAGGTCACCGTACAAATGCTGAACTGGATGATAAGTCCACTGACTAACTGGGAATTTATGACTCATAATTGCAGGCATACTTAACAAATGATTTCCTTAATGTAATAATATTAATAAATGATTTTGTGATCATTTGCTAATTTTTTAACTCATCTTGACCATCTGTAAATGGTATCTGAGTTTTCATCAAATGCTGAAATTTTGAGGGTCTTGCTGGGCAACTTGTCCTCTGGCTGTATAAGCCTTCATTTTCTATAGCTTGTAGCCCCATTATGGCTGGAGCACATTTTACATTTGTCTCTCAATAAAGAGAAGTGTTCTCCCTCCTCCATCCATTATTATTACTACTGGCTTTGTGATCATTGAGAGCTGTTTGCAGAGGTGTGAAGTGGTTAGGAGACAAATCAGTCCCCCTTTCCATTTACTATGTGAAGAGAGAAGAGACCCTACCTCCCCCTCCCCTCATTGTGAATCTGTCTTGTTTCATAGTCATAACTAAGGATGTAACGTCCCTTCTAACAGGGAGTGAATAGCAAATTAGCTAGAAGCCGGAGATTTCTCAGGAAGAAAACAGCAACATTTTTTTTTAAAATAAATAAAGTACATTACATTTTATGGCAATAAATGGATATCCAGCACTCTGATGCTTCTTTGTATAAAAAATATAACCTTTATTTCGGAGACATTCTTGAAACCATGACTAAGATGTAAAACCTCGAAACGCGTCGGTTTTTTGTTTCGTTCCACCATCCCGTCTGCATCCCTGCATGTCCTGTATATACGCTGATTTTAAAGGGAGTATGTCTCCGAAATAAAGGTTATATTTTTTATACAAAGAAGCATCAGAGTGCTGGATATCCATTTATTGCCATTTCCTCACCACCTTACTGGAAGGCTCTCCGTGCATCACTTTGATTCTTCTCCGGTCTCACCGCATCAAACAAGTAAGGAAAAAGGAATTTTTTCTACATTATATATTGCGAGGCTGTGACTACATTCTTGATTGAAAGATTTTACATTTTAATCCAGAATCATATGCTCTATTAAATGAGACTAAGTTGGCTGAAAAAGTTAGTGGCCATTAAAAGGAGAATATGAAACAGTCATAAGGAAGTTGCTGGTTGGACACAAGAAGGCAATCTGTATGAGATATCTCTCTTCATTGTATATAATATCATGAAGCACCACCTTATATCTTCCTCATAATGTATTAGATATTGTTAGCCATAACATTCAAAGAAGCTGACAGAGTAGCCCTGTTGTATACTGTGTCCGTATGCAGCTGAACAGGTTACACCAATGGTTTGTCCAATGCTGTCTGAATATGGCCTTAGTGTATACAGATATATGTGAGTTATCACTGGTAAATAACTGTTACCAGTATTTACAGAGATCAGGGCTCAAGGCTGATGAAGCCAAATACAGGATATATACATTCATTTAGCCCTTAGTTAAAACATTCACAAAGGATTAAAGGAGAAAATCATCTCACAGTTTGTTATACAATTTCTTCTGAGCACAGAAATACCCCACATGTGTGGTAAACTGATTTTTTGACACATGGCAGTGCACTGAAGGGAAGGAGTGACACAGGATGTTGGAAAATTCCAGATTTTGCTGGAATAGT
Organism: Leptodactylus fuscus; assembly: GCF_031893055.1. Taxonomy (NCBI): domain Eukaryota; kingdom Metazoa; phylum Chordata; class Amphibia; order Anura; family Leptodactylidae; genus Leptodactylus; species Leptodactylus fuscus. The sequence continues at coordinate 133,207,103 of NC_134271.1, forward strand.
TTTTAGGTGCCATGTCTCATTTTCAGAGCCCCCATAGTACCAATATAATGGAAACCCCATAAAAGTGACCTTGTTTTGAAAATTATACCCCTCACAGAATTTATCAAGGGGTATAGTGAACATTTTGACCACACATCTGTTTTACAAATTTTAACATTGGGATGAGTAAATGAAAAATTACTAAATTGTCCCCAAAGTTTTCATATTCACAAGGAATGAAAGGAGAAAAAGCCCCCCACAGTTTATTAAACAATTGCCCCTGAACACGGCAATACTCCATATGTGGTTATAATCTGCTGTATGGGAACATGGTGGGACTCAGAATGGAAAGAGCGCTATTTGGCGTTTGGAGGGCAGATGTGGCTGGAATAGTTTTCAGGTGCCATGTTGCATTTGCAGAACTCCAAAAGTACCAGTACAATGGAAACCCCTCAAAAGTATCCTTGTTTTGAAAACTACACCCCTCATAGAACATATCAAGGGGTATTATTCTGGGTACCACAATGTTATACATGTCGGTATATACTGCAGTTTGGGCACACAGCAGGGCACACCTTCCGTCACCTGTCCTGCACCCCCTCATGCCATTCAGTGCATATTCCTCAGCATCTTCAGTCTTTGGATCCCAGTGAAGGTTAATATCAGTATTTTTTTACTTTACTGCACCTCCCCGAACCTCCACTTATTGCACTTTGGGATCTGAAGAGACTTCTAATAGTGTTTTGTAAATTGGGAACCCAAAAATCTCCTGTTTGGCCAAATTTGAGATTTTTGGAAAATTTGTTACAAACCATTATCTCTGCTAAAAACCTTTTACCGTCACATTCTGAGAATGGGGACAATAAGTTTATTAAAGAGTGTTTTTAGAAAGCTGCCCGATAGAGATGTCTGATGTGTAGTACGGCAAGCAACTATTGTGTTCTTATTTTTGCTTGTTTTCATCCATCCAAATACATATCTTTACCTCTTGGAACTGTTTGCCAGTTTTGAATATTGTATCTCAGCCCCCAGCAATGGTCATCCTCATAAAAAGTAAGTCTCACATCTAGTAAGTTCAGATATCTCCAGCAGATTTATACCATAAGCTCTTTATTGTGGAGAAAAGCTGAAAGTTTATGTGATCTCAGATTTTGAGGTTTTACATAAACCACTTTTCTGTTTACGTCAAAGACATTTTCCATAGATACATACATGAGCTGTGGTTTTCTAGAAGATGTTACATGTAGCGAATGGGAAGGAAGTGGGGGGAGGGTCATAAAGAAGCAGAAATGTAAGTGCGCAGCTTTCTATGTGACCACTAGTGATAAGCGTCCCCCACATTATCTACATAGGCCAACACTGCTGGTAGAGACCTCCTGTATATCACATATCCCACTGATATACTGTATATATCAGCTAGAAGAAGATATGTAACTGTGCAGCTTTCTATGTGATCACTAGTGATATATGGGGTAACTTCTAGTAGAGACCCCCAGTTCTTGCCCATCGCACTGATACATAGAAGCAGTTGTGATGTTCTCCTGTTATGTCTGGTGGAGTTCATTATCATCATCGTCATTAGAGATGAGCAAATTGAATTTCAGGAAATATTCGATTCACATTGAATCTGGATTTTCTCACACTTCATGGTAACAAATTGCATAGGCTCAGGTCCCTATAATGTAGTGGCCATATTAGGGAAAGTTTGTTGCATAGGGAACAGGTGTTAGTTGTAACTGACAGCTAACACCCTGCTTCATAACCCAGTCGGAGCACAAACATGACCTCAAGAAAACAAAAATTTTGAATAAAAAAACAAAAAAAAACCCATGACCTCGGAATCCAAGGGGCTCCGCTACACTACATGTCCCAGTCGGCACGTCCTGCGGCGTGATTGGTGGTGCTGACACGGCCGGTGTCAGCATCAGGTGTACCTGGGCAAGTGCCGGGGCCCAAACATACGGGGCATTTGGGAGTGTTAGAGAACAGTATCAGCCATTGCATATAACTGACACCTGCAAAGCAGCCAGTGAAGGGGTTGGTGGGTTTGGATGTTGTGCCCCTTTAAATGTATTGGCCCTGGATGTTGCAGTGGTTCCCACTCATGTATTACAGTAGGACTCAGCAGAGGTATTAATAAAAGCATACAGGCCTTGGTGCTCACAACCATCAGCCATGTCTTATCTGTAGATTTCAGCAGAATTTACATTTCATTTTGCTTCTTTATTTGGGTACAGACTGCATGAAGACCAAGACAACATGTCTGCACGCACAAGCTTCCCATCATTCCCATCCTCTGTCGATTTGCCCAACCTAGTAATTCTGCCCCTTCTGTGCACAGTCTTTTCACAGTATCCTGACCATGTGGCCTCACTGATTCAGTCCATTGTACTGGGCCGTCCAGATATAGGTCATGTTGTATTTTGTCCCATTCTAGATTTTGCTAATAAATAGGGTTGAGCGATCGGGATTTTTTAGGCGGGCTCGAGGTTGAAGGTTATTTCCCACAATGCTTCGCTACTGTCCAAGCATTGTGGGAAAAGCTAACAATGTTAGCTACTAGAGATGAGTGAGTACTATTCGAAAATTGCCGTTTCGAATAGCACGCTCCCATAGGAATGAATGGAAGCGTCCGGCGTCCGGCCGCTTAACCCCCTACGCGTCGGCAGCGTCCATTCATTCCTATGGGAGCGTGCTATTCAAAACTGCCGTTTCGAATAGTACAAGCTCATCTCTATCTACTACTACTACAATGTACAGTAATGGAGATGTAGCAGTATCTACTATTCTGTTTCCTCCCTGCTGTGCCGTATACTGGACTCTGCTACACCTGCATTACTGTACATTGACTTGTCTATCTACTCTTCTGCTTCGTCCCTGCTTTACAGTATACTCAGCTCTGCTACATCTGAGATCTATCTACTCGCGAACCTCAGCCATGGCTTATTATATGGCGAGTGCCTCGTGATTAAAAAACAATGTTTCATGGCCATTTAAGTGTTCCCTTGTTCTTTCTATGCATTCTAAGAATTTGTATGTATTTTTTTTGTTAACTTTTTATAGCTTTTGAAAACGAGCTTAGAAAAAAAAAAAATCCCATTGACTTGCATTAGGATCGGAATTGGGATCGAGATCGGGTTACAATGGAAAATGATCGGAAATCAGATTTCAAAATTGATCCTGAAATTTCAAGATCCCTACTAATAAACCTAATCTGCAATGGGGGTTGAATAATTTTGATTGTAACTTTTTATAGGGCAAGGGGGTGAGATGATTGCAGCTGGCTCCCCAACGCATGTAGGACTTCACAAGCAGAGTCAGCTTTAGCAGAGGGGGGGACATAGGCAGCTAGTACGATAACATGTGATAGTTCCCTTGGTAGGTAATAAGGTCTCATGCTCATGGTTAGTAGTTCAATATCCCTGTATTCACAGAATGAATTAAAAAATGTTAATAAAATATAGTATAAAATGTATCAACGACACAAATACTGGCAGAAAATCCAAAGTTCTTTGAAAATTTAGTTACTCTTTAAATGTACTTTTATCTTCTAAAAATCTATTGTTTTTTTGTTAACCAGGCAGATCCAGGAGATATTTTACACCATTTCTATGAAATACCACAAGTCTTTGCTTGCTGCTTTTGCTGGCTTGTGGTTTTGGTTATTAGAGAAGAGAAAAATGAGAAAATACGACAAAAATGTAAAGATGTGTTAAATGGATTGTTCCTTTAGTTCCAGAACCAGACAGAAATGACATGACATCCTATTGGGATTATCCGTGTATGTACTTTATGTTATGCATTGTGGTAGCACATACAGGCACATTTCTTCATCTGGATACAGGTGCTTATCTGTATCTATGTACCAGCGGTATTACTAATAACCAGCAACATCCTCTGACGTATCACCTAAAAGCTATTTTCTCCTACAGATTGTCGCTTTTTATTCATACTGAATTACACTCTGCAAAAAAGATTTCTCTTAAAAATCCTGTTTTAAAGTTTTTGCTTTTAAAGAAGGTTTGTCACCATATTAGATAGGTTAGATTAGATCTGGTTAGATAGGTCAGGTGTTACTAGAATATTACACCTTTTTTCTCATAAAAATGTGTACCTCCATTGCCAAGATATTAATTTATTTCACAACATATATTGAGCACTGAGGACGACTCCATTGCACCAAACAGCAAGGCCCCACATTGCTTTAATATGCTGATACTCCTTAGACCCTACAGTATAATAGGTGAAGGCCCATGGGAGGTGTAAATAGTAATAATAAAAAAAAAATATTCATATTCCCCTTCCAACATCCTTTTCTGAGCCTCCTCAGATAACATGACACTTAACTTGCCCGCCCATGTCACTGTCGAGGCCCAATCACAGGCCTTGGTGGTAACCCCAGACACATGATGTCACCAAGGAGGTGGAGAGAGAGTGCTGGACTCTGTGAGGAGGCCCAAAACATGTAAGGGGTATGAATGTTTTTTTTTTACATCTCTCATGGGCATCCACCTATTATACTATGCAGTTTGAAGACTCCCTAGAGTATAATAATGCCACTTTCACTTTTACATAACTTTGGATGTGTTTGCCTTAGAGAGCAAGAAATTGGATTGACAGGATGCGACAGTATCCTACACTATGTTTTACAGATAGGTTCCTAGGAGCCCTGACAGTGTTCTACACTATGTTTTACAGATAGGTTCCTAGGATCCTTGACAGTGCTCTACACTATGCTTTATAGATAGGTTCCTAGGAGCCCTGACAGTGTTCTATACTATGTTTTATAGATAGGTACCTAGGAGCCCTGACAGTATTCTACACTATGTATTATAGATAGGTTCCTAGGAGCCCTGACAGTGTTCTCCACTATGTTTTATAGATAGGTTCCTAGGAGCCCTGACAGTATTCTACACTATGTTTTATAGATAGGTTCCTAGGAGCCCTGAAAGTGTTCTACACTATGTTTTATAGATAGGTTCCTAGGAGCCCTGACAGTGTTCTACACTATGTTTTATAGATAGGTTCCTAGGAGTCCTGACAGTGATCTACACTATGTTTTATAGATAGGTTCCTAGGAGTCCTGACAGTGTTCTACACTATGTTTTATAGATAGGTTCCTAGGAGTCCTGACAGTGTTCTACACTATGTTATATAGATAGGTTCCTAGGAGCCCTGACAGTGTTCTACACTATGTTTTATAGATAGGTTCCTAGGATCCCTGACAGTGTTATACACTATGTTTTATAGATAGGTTCCCAGGAGCCCTGACAGTGTTATACACTATGTTTTATAGATAGGTTCCCAGGAGTCCTGACAGTGTTATACACTATGTTTTATAGATAGGTTCCTAGGAGCCCTGACAGTGTTCTACACTATGTTATATAGATAGGTTCCTAGGAGCCCTGACAGTGTTATACACTATGTTTTATAGATAGGTTCCTAGGAGTCCTGACAGTGTTATACACTATGTTTTATAGATAGGTTCCTAGGAGTCCTGACAGTGTTATACACTATGTTTTATAGATAGGTTTCTAGGTGCCCTGACAGTATTCTGCACTATGTTTTATAGATAGGTTCCTAGGAGCCCTGACAGTGTTATACACTCTATTTTATAAATAAGTTCTTAGGAGTCCTGACATTGTTATTCACTATATTTTAAGCCCATTTTAAATGTGTTACATACCAAACATGTTTGACCTGAAACTAATCTTGGATTCGAGTGACCCCAAACAAAACTAATCCTGAGAGGTTCACTCATCTGTTGCTGTAGCCAAAAAGAAGTTTACAGCATGTATATTTGTGAAAGTGAAGCTGAGTAAAGATGGATAATAGTTAACGGAAGACACAGTCACAAGAATCATTTGCTACATTGATCACTTTTAGAAATAATGTAATACAATAGAAGGTAAATAATTGTGAAATACGGTATGATGAGATGATGTATTGTACATCAAATTGAGTCATATTTGTAATTTTTTTTTCCAACAAGTAGTCTTAGTTTCATCCACACACCACATTAGCAAAACAATTTGTATGGGAGATTTCAACCTTCTCATTTGTACAAATGAAAAGCCAATACATCCCCAATACAAAAATAAGTGAAATAAAAAAAAACTGAGAGACTAAAGAAAATGTTTGTTTTTGTACCGTGTTAGCCAGTGGGTAGGAAATATAAAAAACAAATATTGATAGTCTTCAGTAGTTGATACCTTTTTTAATGGCTAACTAATAATGATGACATCTGAAGGATGCATATTTATGTACAGAGGGACACATAGGCATAGGATTCGAGGAGGGAGGGTGGAAGAAGGTTATTGGTACATACAACTAAACAATTCATCAGTTTGCATGTTCTTACCAGTTCACAGAGTGTCTTTTATGGCTGTTTCAGTTCAGTGTTTTTTGTAGGATGCCATGAACCCATGTGAGAGATTTATCCCTTTCTGGAGAGTGTTAAAGAAGGTCATAAACTTGTACTCATAAATCCTCCTATCTTTCCTTGATTTAAAATCCCCTCTTAAAACCAAAATTTTCATGTCATTGGTGACATTATGATCTTCATTGCTGAAATGTTTTGACATGGGAAGAGACACAGAGCCACAGCCCAGAAGAGTAACAAAAAAGTGAGTATAAATGGTTTTTTTTTTTTTTTTTAAATTTGTCACAACCCTTGAGCCTCCAAATAAGTTTTTTTATAACTTTTTATTTCAAATAAACATAAGCATACAAAATTGTAAAACATCAATGCAAAATGTTTTGAAGTAGTACAATGTAAACGTATTAAAAGAAAGTTGAAAGGGAGATATGGTAGAAACATGAAGACAGATTATAGTATGATAGTGAGTTGATCTTGTGGATATCAACATATTTCTATGTGTATGGGGGAGGATTATGTGATAGTGGGAGTGTTCACAAAAAATAGCGGGAGACATGACATAAAGTAGTGGCAACTGGTGCATAGAATTAATTTAAAAAAAGAGAGAAAAAAAAAGGGGGTGTGTGAAGCGAGCAGGATGGGAATGGAGGATTTTGGGGTGAAGGGGAAAGAGGAGAGAATGAAAGGTGGTAGAGCAGTGGAATGGAGTATGGATGGAGGGGTGGTTAAAGTTGGGTGAGGGTGATAATGGAGAGCAAGGTTTGGGGATAGGGCTTGATGATAAGGGTATAAGGGGAGGTGTGTGGGGGGAAGGGGTTGGGAAGAAGTGGAGAAGTCTGGGCCCGCTGGGGCCATCTTGCTACTCAGAGGAGTATACCAGAAACAATCTGTATAGACCAAGAATAGTTTTTGCCATGGAGACCATAGTTTCACAAATTTATCGTGCTTCCTTTCTTTCCAGCTAGTTATCTCCTCAAATCTCATGATTTGGTTCATTTTTTTCCAACCAATCAGTTGTGGATGGGGGAGAGGGGTCTAGCCATTTTAGCGGAATTAGAGAGTTCGCAGCCGCTATCATATGGGAGATTAAATTTTTCTTAGAAGGTTTGTATTCAGTTGAAGGGAGAGACAAGAAGACTATTTCGGGTGTTAGGGAGAGGTTTGAGTTTGTACATTTGTGGATCGTAGATTGAATATGATCCCAAAAATTCTTTATCTTCGGGCATTGCCACCAGATATGGAGGAGAGAGCCAACTTGAGTTTGGCATCTCCAGCATTTGTCTGAATTGGATAATTTCATCCTGTGTAGCCACTGTGGTGTGTGGTACCATCTGGTTAATAATTTATAATGATTTTCTTGTAAGCGTACACATGTGGAGAAACCGTGAGCGTGTGAGAGAACAGAAGAGATTTTCTCCTCAGATAACGAAATTTGTAGGTCTATTTCCCATGAAGAAAGGTATGTAGGTTTAGAGATCTTGGGGGGATTGACATATTTGGATAAGACTTGTGAGGTCTTGCGAAGGAACTTATTGTTAGCTACAATGGATCTTTCAAAGGGCGTGAAGTTTTTCCTAACGGAATGGGTTTGAAACCAGTTCTGGGTAGTCCTTTCAAGGTGCATATTATGGAGGAAGTTGTCATGACCTGATTGTTTGTTGGTGTACTGTTCTGTCGGGGATTTGATCCGGGCTTCTGTGATCGGCTGCTGGGTTCCCTACCATTGAGCCATCAGTGTGCACATAGTGTTCTGGACTTCTGAACACACTTGAGGTTATACGAGTCTAACCTCAGGTGTTATGGGTCGCCATCATCCTATGGGAGGATCTGGGGGCCTTTATTAGGAAGAGGGCTGACTCCACCAGTTGCCGGTTTTTGTGGTCCCAACCTAGAATTCTTGGCCTTAGGAGGAAGAGGAGTTATTTGCTTGTGCTTACTGACTAAAAGGAGTTTGAGTGTTGTTTGTGTGTGAGTTGGTTTTCCCTCCACACTTCTACTCTGCCCTTCCCTTCACGTCTGTTTGCTTTGCACTATCCGGTTGTTTGAGGTGGGTTCCAGTTTATTTTTTCCCCAGTCTCGTGTTTGCCCTTTCCTCACCTCTCCACTGTTCCTCTCCTCATTCCTCTTGTTTTGTACTTTGTTGTGCTGCGTGTCAGTTGTCCAACACCTCCCGTCCTGTTTGTTTGTCTGCAGCTGCACCTTTATTTCTGTAGGGGTCACCACCCTAGAATCCCCAGTCCCTAGCTTTCTTGCAGCTCTTGCCCTGTCTGTCTGTCTGTCAGGTCTTCGTGCTAGAGAGCCAGGAGTCGTCGGGGCCAAGGTTAGCTTGGAGACAGCTGACCACCACCCGTAGGCAGGGCCTAGCTAGCCACCGTAGTGCCAGGGATAGTCTCCTTCCCCTGTCTCCTTAGTGGTGCTATCTGCAGCCTGTAATCTGTGTCTGGACTCTGACACGAACGTGACAGAAGTTTAGGGGTTTGTCAGAAGCAAGGGATAGTAATTTAGAGATGTCTAGGTTCCCTTCGTCGTTTAGTACGTCAAAGACTTCAAAGTAACTAAGTTTATGCCATATCGTATCAGGGACAGTTTTAAAGTGGCCCTCCCAAAAGGGTAGAATACCAATTGGGGTGAGAGGCGAGGTATCTGGCGCCAGCGAGACAGATAGGAGGCTCCAAGTTTCGGCAGCTCCTAACAGTAGTTGGTCCAAATTCTTGGTCCTGTGGCCCGGCTTAGTATGTAGCCACAATTCTGCCAAAGCGGATAGGCCAAAGGAATTCAGAGAAAGTAAAAAGATTGTGGGGTTCGCTTTTGGGGTTGCTAGCTCAATCCAGCGTTTGAGTTGGACTGCTTTGTAGTATTCTCTGACGTCTGGGAGTCCGATGCCTCCAGCATATTTTTTCTTCATTAGTAATGACAGGGGAAGGCGAGGGCGTTTAGATTTCCAGAGAAAGTTTGTAAAGAGTGAGCGCATCGATTTAAAGAAGGAGGGGGGTAGACGAATGGGGATCATGTGGAGACGGTAAAGAATCGTCGGGAGAGCGTACGTCTGGAGTAAACTTCGTCTGCCAAACCAAGAAAATGGTAAAGATGAATATGATTTCAGTTTGGTTTTTACGTCTGTTAGGAGGGTAAGAAAGTTTTCCTGATACAGTAGGCCGGGGTCAGCTGTTAATTTTATGCCGAGGTATTTGATCGACTTGGTGGTCCATTTAAAAGGGAACATTTGTTGGAGGGAGTTCACTCTATGTCTGGGGATATTGACATTGAGTACTTCTGATTTTCCCAAATTTATTTTGTACCCTGAGATGAATCCATATTGGGAGAGCACTTCCATTATCTTTGGCAGGTCTGTTTCAGGGTTTGTAACAAAAAAAAGAACATCGTCCACGAAAGCAGCTGATGTTTGAGTTGATTGGCCCACTTTTAGTCCACAGATGTCTGGGTGCGACCTGATGGATTGTAACAAGGGTTCTAAAGAGAGGATGAATAAAGATGGGGATAGGGGACAACCCTGTCTCGTTCCATTACAAATATCAAAGTATGATGTGAGTGTATCATTTATTTTAAGGCGAGCGTGGGGTTGGTTGTAGAGGGTAAAGACTGCAGAAATAAATTGAGTTGGGAAGTTGAATTTGTGGAGGACCAAATTCATAAAGCGCCAACTGACCCTATCAAAGGCCTTTTCTGCATCAAGGCTAAGCAAGGCAAGTTTGGTATCGGTCTTCTTGGCAAATGAGATTGCATGAAGTAGGCGGTGGGAGTTATCCTTTCCTTCTCTCCCCAAGACAAATCCCGACTGTTCTATGTTTAAAAGACCTGGGATTAGATGTTGGATTCTGAGAGCTAGGACTTTTGCCCAGATTTTGAGGTCAAGATTTAATAGAGAAATTGGCCTGTAGCTACCGCATTCCGCAGGGTCCTTACCCTCTTTTGGCAAAAGAATGATATGGGCTTCTTGGGTCTGTCTTGGGAGGAGAGCACCAGAGAGGAGAGCGTTGAATGAATTGGCTAGGTGAGGGACCAATTCTGATTGGAAGGTTTTATAATAATGTAATGGTAGTCCATCTGGTCCGGGGCTTTTTCCTGCTGGGAACGAGTGGAGTGCGGAGATTATTTCTTGGTGCGACACTGGGTCTGTGAGATTCGAGGAGTCGGGGTCTGACAGTCTAGGGAGGGTAATTGAATCCAAGAATGAAGCAGTTTGGGTCTCTTTTAAGTTTGTGATTAATGGGGTGTCAAGGTCATCCAAATTGTAGAGGTCTGAGTAGAAGGAGAGGAAGGCAGATGCAATATCAGGGGTGGATGTGTTATTTCTGCCCTTCTTATCCCTGATGTGGGTAATGAAACATTTCGTTTTGCGTTTGTGGAGCATGGAGGTCATGAGTTTTCCTCCCTTATCCCCATGAGCATACAATTTGTGCTGGTAATGTAGATAATGTTTAGCGGATCGTGCATTGAGGATGTTTTTGAGTTTCTCCCTTAGTTTTTGAAGTTCGTCTTGGAGCGGGATTTGTTTGCTCAACTTTCTAATTCGTTCAATGGATGCTATATCTGCTAGCAACTTGTCAAGAGCGGCTTGGGATTCTCTTTTAAGTTTTGAGGCCAGGGAGATTAACTCTCCCCTGATCACTGCCTTATGGGCTTCCCAAGATAGTGTGGGACACATTTCTGAGTTAGTAGTGAAGTACTCATTGAGCTTGTCTCTAAGGAGAGATACTGTTTCTGGTTTGCCAAGTAGAGTTTCGTTGAGTCTCCAACACCAGTCTTTTCTAGGAAGTTGACGTAGCGAAATAGACGCCCAGACAGGAGCATGATCTGACACCGTAATATAATCTATGCGCGCTTTTTTGGTAGAGGGCAAGAGGGTGTCAGAAACAAAGATATAGTCTAATCTCTGATAGGATTGTCTGGGATTTGAGAAGAAAGAGTAAACTTTTGTGGTAGGGTTAAGCGCTCTCCAGACATCTACCAGTTTGAAAGCCCGGAACGTTTGTAGGAGTTTGCCTAAGGATTTTTGATTTGTGCTAGAGGTCCCTGAGGAGGAGTCCAGGGAAGGGTTAAGGGTGAGGTTTAGATCACCGGCCAATATTACTTGGCCCGCTGCAAAGAGTTCCACTGTCTGTAATGCATTCAGGATCCATTGTACTTGGTTTTTATTGGGTGCATACATGTTTACTAGGGTGTAGTCATGTGAAGCTATCTTGCCTTTCAGCATAAGGAGACGGCCTTCCGAATCCTCGTGTTTATGTGTGAGCACGAATGGAACTGATTGGTGCAGAAGGATGGAGACTCCAGCAGTTGATTTCAGTGGGTTGGTTGAGTGAAAGGTTTGGGGGTACATTTTTGGGAATATTTTAGGAAGTTTGTCTTTTTTGAAATGGGTTTCTTGGAGAAAAATTACCTGAGAACGCAATTTTTTAAGTATGGTATAGATTTGTGAGCGCTTGTTCGGGGAGTTTAGTCCCTGCACGTTAAACGTAGTGAGTACTAGGTCCGCCATTTCGAGTGTGGGCGCCTGCGAGGGATTGGCTTGATGATGAGCCTTGTTGCTAGCCCCAGCGGGTCCAGATAAAAAGCAGAAGGAGGTGGAGGTGAGCTAGATAGGGGGGTGTGGAAGGGCGGATGTGAGGGGAGAGGGAGAGGAGGGATGAGGGTAGAAAGGGCGGAGAGTGGGTAAGTGTCAGAAAGGTAGTAGGTAAGAAGAAGAAGTGCGTAGAATGGCGGGTGTGAAAAGGTCAGAAATGAGTTAGGGACTAGTGAAAAATGGATGAGATTAAATACAAGGGAGATGGTGGGTGGGACGAGTGTAGGAGGGGTGTGGAAGGTTCACCAGGTATATGCCACGAATTTGAATAAATTATATACAATGAGTTTAGTTAGGTAAGCGTATGAGTCGATGTCTGAGCCTAAAGTGCATCAACTCGGTGGAAAGCTTAAGTCCCTTATTGGACGTAGCGTGTGTGTGGGGTATACGGATATAGAAGGCCTAATCGAGGCGGCCTCAACCTCGGTCTTCACTAACATGTGATTATGAAATCTGGAGGCAAACCGGATTCGGACAAGTGGAAGTGTGAGGTGTGTGTGCGAGATGGTCTGGGGTATGTATGTATGTGCCGTGTGTATGTTGGAGGTAGAATTGTCCAGGAATGTATAAGGGGTGTAGCATTGAGTGGGAGAGACAAGCAGGACTGAAAAGCATTGACAAATATTATTAAGTGGTTGTATTAGCAGCATGATAACAGGGTTCGAAGGTTAAGTTATTAGACAACAGGGTTATAACAGTAGTGAACAGTCAATAGTCAATACATGTAACCGTACTGAAGACCTGTGAAACAAAAGTGACTGGATGCATGCCCAATCTAACATAATATGTTGTGCAGTATGTATAATAAGTTCTGATGGTGGAGGAAAAACAGTTGCTGTCAAGACTCTAGTGTGTGACATAGTTCTAGACTATAATTAAGAACTTGTGACAGCCAGAGGGTGAGGGGACGATACAATAGGTACTCTAAGCTTAAGGGTTAGGCAGGGGAGGGGGTAGGGAAAATGGAGGGAGGATGGGGTAGGGAGAGGGCGTTGGGACGGAGGGTGTGGAAGCAAATTGTATTGAGGTGGCAGGGAGGAGATGAGTATTCATGCAATGTATGAAACCCCATTTCGAGGTATACTAGGGATGCATTATCTATCAATATGAGGCTGGAGTAGTATTGCCTAGGTATGAATTAAGGATGTGATAGTAAGTGTGTGGGGTAAACAGAACCAGTGAGCATGAACAGGTGTCTTAAAACAGGTATCAGAAGAACACAATAACAGAAACTTGGACCTGGGATACCAGGCAACAGCGGTGTGCCACGACTAGGTTGCGGGCCATGTCCACGGTAGGCCTCTCGTCCAGCCTGGGTATAGTGTCTCTAAGAGAGCAAAAATGTCCCGGACTTAATGGTGCGTTCGACCCGAGAGTTTGGCCGGGGAAATATTGGGGTGACGATGGAGGTGGGATAGCCAAGCCTGAGGCCGGGTGGGTAGAAAGGAAAACGGGACTAGGTGGTGGGGAGAGGAGGTGAGGGGGTGTCGGGGGGGGACAGTTCGATGGGGACAGTGGGGATCAGTCGATCGACTTACATGTCCATAGATTCAGGTAAGTGGAGTAATCGGAGAATGGAAGGTGCTTCCCGACTTAGTCTTCATCTGGCAGGTGCTGCTTGCTCTGTGCCTTCCTTGGTCGCTGTGGCTTCACAGCCCCGCTTCTCCATACAGCTGGGTCAGGGAGGTACGGTAGAGTGGTGATGTCTTCTGGGACCGGTAATCATGAAGATATTTGAAGCGGGGGAATGCCCAAGACAGTCCAGACAGCTCCTAAGTCTTCCGGCGTGCGAACCGTTAATCTTCTGCCCTGTTTTAGAATGGCTAGGCCAAATGGAAATAGCCAGGCATAGGGTATATTTTTTTCTTTTAAAACCTCCAGTAAAGGACACAGGGCTCTCCTCTTGGCTAACGTTGAGGGCGCGATGTCCTGATACATGTGGATTTCATGGTGTTCATGAAGGAGCAGGCGTTTGTCTCTGGCTGCCGTAAGCACTGCGGTCGTGTCTACTGTGGTTAGTAGGCCACATATGACGTCTCTAGGGGGCTCGGAGTCTTTGGGTTTCGGTCTCACTGCCCGATGTATCCTTTCGATGCGAATCTCGGAGGCTCTCTCTGGCCCTAGAAGGGAAGAGAAAATGGACGCCGCCACCTCCCTCAGGTCTTCAGGTAGGTACGTTTCAGGCAAGCCTTTTATTCTGAGATTACGTCGCCGATTCCTGTTTTCTAAATCTTCAATGAGATCATACGTTCTGTTGATATGCGAATGGTGTAGGTTCAAGAACTGAGTAGAGGCCGCAGCGTGGTCTGAAAGTGCGCCAGAGGAGGATTCTAAAATGTCCACTCGGTTACCCATTTTGTTCATATCCGCTCTCATCTCGCTAATTTCGGTCAGGAGAGGTGCCATGGCTTGATTGAGGACCTTTTTGAGGTACGCTCTGGTAATGGGTAGTGCTGAGGTATCCATTCTCTCTAGGCTGGCAGTGCTTTCAGCATCGGATTCATCGGCCGCTTCTCTATTCCCTGGTTCAGCCGTCGCCATCTTGCGCGCCATGATAGGCGATTGCTGGGCTTTTTTTCTGAAGAATTTATGTACTTCAGCCGGGGGCTGTTTTCCCAGCGGGGTACCCGGGGGGTCCCCAGACCTGTCGCGTCCATTCTTGCCCATTTTATCCGGTGTTTGATTGCTGGAAGACCGGGTTTTGGCTCTAACTCTGGCGGAGCTGCAGGCTCAGCAGTCCATCCAAGATGACGGTTAGGCTCCGCCCCCCCGAGCCTCCAAATACTATACACTGGGGTGTAAAGAGACCTCAGAGTATAATAATTTCCCAATCCAAATACAGAACAAAACTAGTCTTCTGGAGTTTTTCCATCTTTAGATACCACTATCGCTAGTTTGAACTTCATGCACCCCTGGACTCTCACCTAAGTCAAATATGTGCCAATTTGGAGTGTATTGTTTATTAATTAGAAGACTTCACCAGTTGTAGCCTGGTTGCTTCACCAGTTCAATACCGGATCTCCTGTTCAATGGCTCTGCCCTGCACTTCTCCTACCACCAACACAACATTTGAAAGAAACTGACATGCTTGTGTGTGGCGTCAATCTCTGAATGAATTAATACCTGGCCTCACCAGTTGCCAACATCTTCATACCTAGGCTCTTTCCTGAGTATAATAGATTTGTTGCATGTTCCTACCTGACTCTGTTGTGAGTTCCTTTTAGCCCTAAGGACAATGGATGCCCAGGACTGTGCCTATAAAAGGAGGCAAGTGACAGTGCCATATGACATATTACTCTGTAATGAAATATCAGCACATTCCTCAGAAGAGTCCAGGGAGTCCTACACCAGAGTCTGCACCGAGCCTTATAGTAAGAACAGCTAACCTCTACCCAGCACAAGTGC
Organism: Leptodactylus fuscus; assembly: GCF_031893055.1. Classification (NCBI taxonomy): domain Eukaryota; kingdom Metazoa; phylum Chordata; class Amphibia; order Anura; family Leptodactylidae; genus Leptodactylus; species Leptodactylus fuscus. The sequence continues at coordinate 133,222,450 of NC_134271.1, forward strand.
TGATAACTTCAGACACAATATATACATTGTAGGAATAGTATATTTGGCCCGCTGTAAATATATGTTGCACAAGCCTTACTTTTTTGCATTTTCATGCACAAGAAGTTTTTAAAGGCACCTAGCTAAAACTACAATAAACAGTATAACTCCACCATCTAGAGCTCTGTCTGTGATCTTGCACCTAAATATTGAAAAATAACATCAATTTTTACCAACACTAACAAAATCTTACAAGAGGCAAAAAGCTGCCTGTACAGACCCCTGAAACAAGTCTAGTGGCGATGATAGAATGTGGCAAACAATCTGGAGAAGTGTCAAGCACATGGAAACTTTCTATCGTGTTTGATGGAAGATCAAGATAACAGAAGCAAGATAAGCAACCTTAACCCAAACCGCATCACATGCTCCTCTGTGAGATCTGATATGTAGATTTCCACATTTGCAGCAGCAGAGTAAGGGGGCGTAGCAGCAGGGCTCACTTCTAGAGGTCCGAGCTCCCAATGTCAGCTAGAAGTCGTGTCTTGACCAGCAACCCAATGGTTCTAGAATGGTTGACTCGGTCATCCATTTCATCCCAAGTCACATCCGACACCCCCAGCCAAGTCGGTGGGTTTGTAAGACACAGCCTTTAGTTGGCATTGCCTGGGAGCAGGCCCTGTGCCCTCACCTGTCCTCAACCTGTCTCTGTCCTTTTCTGTTCCCTCAGCCAGAGAAATACTTTATGCTGTGGGCTCAGAGCCACTATATAGCGAGGATGTCAGCAGCTACTGCTCAGCCAAGATCTGGAGGAGAGATCAGCCGCTTCTTCCATTATGCAGGCAAGTAATGAGGAGAATGGCATGAGAGCTGGTGTTGCGAGCGGTCAGGCTGTTGGCTCAGAGGTCGATGAGGAGGACATCACTGACGTTCAGGCAGTACTCAATGATGATGTAGCCGATCGCAACTAGGAGCTGCATGATGAAGGAGCTTCATCATCATCGAGAGAAGAGGGTGGCAGGTTGCACTTCAGGCAGCGGAGTTGCCAGCAACTCGGCAGCATGGCTGGGAGTCAGCATGGGACGTTAAGAGCCAAACATGCCCAGGGTAGACCACCCCATTTGCAGGAGCCTACCTGCTTGGAAAGTAGTGGTGCAGAGGTTCATAGAAGCAATGGCAGTAGCAGTAAGTCAGTGTGGAGTGTTGGGGGTAAAATCAACTCCTCAGCAATGTGGAAGTTTGTTATTAAGCTGCCAGGGTTGTTGAACATGGCCAAAAGTCATATCTGTGGGCAGAAGGTGAAGCGTGGCCAGGGTGCTAATGTTGGCACCACAGCCCTGCATCAACATATTCAGCATCATCATAAAGTGGCCTGGGAGAACCATGGCTCCAATGTGGTGGCCCAGCCTACCTCCTCAGTAACTGCTTTATCATGCAGTGGCATGCTGCACATTGCTGGCAGTCAAGGCTCTACCACCTAAGCTAAAGGAAGCTGTGTGTCCTTCCCATCTGCTGATCCTGCTGCTCCTCTGTGGCCTCCTCTTGCTGCTACTACCTCAACACTATGTCACTTCTTCTGCTGCTCCCACCCTTCCCACTCCATGACTGAAACACTATTTTGCCTTTTTGGCTTGGTTGACATCATCATTTATTTGACCAAATCTTCTGTTATGTCAGAGGGAAGGAAAAATGAGACGGACAATGGATCCTGTCTGTGTAACAGCTGGAATGCCGGTATGGTCCCATCAGAATTAGCTTATGATTTGGTAGCCGAAAGTAGGAGTGGATACAAAACACAGAAGATATGCAAATATTCCATTCACGTGTCATCTCTGTCGTATTGACTCACGGTATGTTTGTCACTTTTGTAGATTTGCGAGAAATGGCTTTAAAGGGAGTCTATCATTAGAAAATGATGATTTTAAGTAATGGTACATTGGACTAACCTCTAAGTAGGCTATTCTACTTCTACTCCTACCTGTCATCCACTTGTGGTCCCCACCATTTCTTTAGAAAAGCGTTTATTCTGATATGACACACCAGTATCATCAACTGCTTGTTGTCCTTTAGTACCTCCTGTTCACTCTCCCCTGCATCTTCTCCTTGCCTTCATTTTTGCGTAGGCCTCTTACTCAACACTATATGGGGTTGAAAACCTGCACATGTGCAGTCGGTTCTGTCAGAATCCAAAGTTTGCAGAGACGATTGCGCATGTGCGGTATTTCAACTACGTATAGTGCAGCGTCAGATGCCTTTGCAAGACTGAAGACAAGGAGAAGATGCAGGGAAGCGTGAACAGGAGGCAATAAGGAGCCACGAGCAGTTGATGATGCTGGGGTGCTCAGAGAATGAGGGAACACCTCTGATGCTCCCTAAGCATAATTTGCATATGAGAATAAATGTTTTTTTTAAAAAAACAGCGGGGACCACAAGAGAATGAGAGGTAGGAGTAGAATGAAGAGAATGAGAGGTAGGAGTAGAATGAAGAGAATGAGAGGTAGGAGTAGAATAGCCCTTTTAAAGGCTATTCCAATGTGCCATTACTTAAAAATGTCATTTTCTAATGATAGACTCCCTTTAAAATGTTAAGCAAATGAGGCAGCTCAATAGGATGAGTAATTTCATAGAAGTAGGAGGATCAAAACCCCATGCACAGAGTGGCCGAGGCTGCAGATGGCTTGGGTCTGAGAGTTAAAAACAGTTAAACAGGAAACTGAAGGCCCACCCCCAGTGCACCAATAGCATAAGATATCAAAGTTGTTGTTGTTGTTTTTTGTTTTTTTTTAAACAAAAGGGAATCTGGGAATCTGTACTTTTGGAATATAAATACTAATTTGGCAATTAAATCCACATCATGATATTAGACTTTTTAACTGAGTCATGCATGATGTTAAGGATGCTGCCCTCTAGAGTGCGGAGGACAGAGTGCACTGTTCTAATTACATCCTGAAAAATAGATTTGCATATTTTTTACATAAGAAAGGTATTCTGTTTTATCACTGTAATATCCATTGTAACATGGTGGCATATTGTATCTTGGGGTTGTCAAAAATGAAGGCTGTGCAGGAGAACTTCAGGGTTTCTCACTAGTTTGGCAGCACTGAGAATAAGCTTCATACTGTTGGATGTAAGTGGCTCCTGCATGGTGTGGAGGCTGTGGTAGGAAAGAAGCTCAGAGGGAATTGAAAGGAGCTAGGGGGCCACACAGTGGCTCAGTGGTTAGTACTGCAGCCTTGCAGTGCTGGAATCCTGGTGTCCAAATCCCGCCAAGGGCAAAAAAAAACCATCTGCAAGGAGTTTGTATGTTCTCCCCATGTTTGCATGGATTTCCATCCCATATTCCAAAGACATACTGATAGGGAAAAATGTGCATTGTGAGCTCTATGTGGGGCTCACAATCTACATTAATAATAATAATAATAATAATAATAATAATAATAAAAAAAAGGAATTGAAAGGAGCTGCAGAAACCTGTGTCAGGGTCCGGGGTTGCTAGGTGGGGTGGCATAGACACACAAGTCCAGTTTCTTTAGTCCAAAACAAAGGTAGAGTTTTATTTTCACTGAAAAATACAGTGCAGCAACAAAAGAAAACAATACAAAAATAAATACCTGCCCGGCTAGGCTCTAACTAAACATAGAACAGGTTACCTCACCTAGGATAACAGAAATCCAAAAGCCAGTAGAATCATTCAGGGGACAGCTCCAAAAATATGACCTCTCTCTTTGGCTCTCCAGCCAAGCTCTGCCAAAGTGTTACTGCTGGAGCATCTTCTTAAGCCTCCTTGATAAGGAAACTCTCTGCAGTTGAGTCGCTGCCGGAACATCCCCAAAGTGTGGACCGGAGGGGGGTGGAATGACAGGTCCCACTAGTAACCTACCTGCCATTCCTAAAAATCCAGCCCAGTAACTGGAACTTTGAAATAACCCTCAGCAGACAATAGTTATCTGCTGAGAAATGTTATTTCTAGAGTTTCCTCAGTTCACTCACCTTAGTAGTCTGGGTGAGATGTACACCTCCTCCATTACCTGACCAGCCATTGGCTTACACCTGCTAGTCAGGAAGAGAAAAGAAAACTGTAAGGGCTATGTGACTATCTGAGGGCTCCACTACTGACACCATTTGTCAGAATTGTCAGGTGGTCAGTCCACTCATAATGCCCATGGAGAGAATCAGGGGACAGATCTCAATGGAGAAGAAAAAGAAAAAGAATACAGAAATACACAATTTCACAGAAAAGTGCCAAAATAAATTAATAAACTGTAATACTAAATGTATTAATCTCACAAATGCTGCCAGAGAATTAAAAGTTGTTTGAAAGTTTAGTAACCCTTTAACTTTAATGTTTCAATGGTTATTCAATGGCTTTTGTTGTGAGCTATGACATGGAAACAATTCTGGAGAAGGTAGCTCGATAAAAGCAGTGGTGTGGACCCAACCAGTCAGAGACAGGGACACAAAACTGTAGCAAAACCAGTTTATTTAATAAACAACAAAATAAACAAACCTTTACGTCAGGCACAAGATAAGCAAAAATAAAATACAGCCTTAACTTCAGGCAAAAAGGAAATACAAAACCCTGCTTGTCTGAGCACTAACAAAATACTAACTGTGCATGTGGCTTACTACCAACCATATGACCAATACAACACTGTACCATAACACAAGGCTCTCTGTATTAGGAAAGACCCAGTCGCTTCTTCTTCTCCCAGGATCTGCCCTGAAGTGCAGGCTCTGCAGCCTTTTATGGCCCAGTAATGAGCCTATGACCCACAACGAGGCTGAGGCTTATTCAAGATCTGTCCTGGACCACTCCAGCACTTTGTCACCGTCTCAAACAAATTATTAGATTCAAGTTAAGCTTTGTTATAACTGTATATGATTTTACAGATTGTACAAATCTATCTTTAAAAAGTGTTGAGAAAATAAAAATAAAATATTTTCACAGTACTTGAAAGCGCTAAAAATTATTGATAAAAACACAAATTACTTTTTGTATTTTTTTAATTATGTTTAGTAATAATTGATCTATCAGCAAGCAAAGAGAATTGAAATGATAAATGAATGAGTCTTCACAATTCACTAAAGTACAAAATAGCAGAATCTCCATTTTATTTGTGTTATATTGAAATTCTGAAATTCAGATTTGGAATTCTGCGTAAGAATTTTTGGTATTGATCATATAGCATCGTCATAATCCTCATCGGCAGGAAGACGTGTGACGCCTTGATTGTCAGATACACTCAAGTCAAGGTCTGGAAAAACATAAAAAAGAAACATAATGGACTACTGCTAAATTGACAAATTCGATCATTTTCCAGCCGATCCCGATTACAAAATTTGCTCGATCGCCGATCGGGATCCGATCTTTCCCGATCCCAATCGCTCAACCCTAGTTACTGTATGTTTATGGAGTGGGGTTGAGCCGATCTTGATATTTCAGGATCGTTTTTAAAGTCTTATTTTTGTTCATTTTATAGATGATCCCGATCCCGATTTTGAAATTTGCTCGATCGCGATCCGATCTTTCCCGATCCCGATCTCTCAACCCTAATTGTAACCAAGCAGATCTATATTTATGGAGTTCTGGATTTGGTTGCTTTAAGTTTTCTGGGCTTGCTGGTTGTTATCCATATGTGAAAATTGTAATGGTTTATATATTATAATTAAAACAATGTAATAACCTTAATAAAAGAAAGACCTATTAAACTAGTCATTATACATATACACACCATTATCTTTCCCATTATCGTCCCCATCAGGATTTATAGACTGAGACAAATGATCATCCACATCATCATACCCATTTTCTATACCTAGGGAAAAAAAAGCAAAAAAACAAACAAACTGCATAATGTACTAATATATTATATTGTAATAATTTATATACTATATTGACCTCAGAATAATTTTTAAATAAAATAAATATAATAAATAGAGATGAGCAAACAGTAAAATATTCGATATTCGTTTCGAATAGCCGAATATCGAACCCCTTCATAGTCTATGGGGAAAAATGCTTAGCTTCAGGGGATCCCACCATTTGACTCAGGAGGGTCACCAAGTCCACTATCACACCCCAGGAAGTGATGCCAACACCCTGGAAAGCAACTGGGACAGCAGGGGAAGCATGTCTGGGGGCATCTAACAAGGCCAAGTCACTGTATTATGTCGGGATCCCTGTCAGCTTGCGATATGCGCGAGCTGACTTTTTCCCATAGGAATGCATTGACCAGCGTTGATTGGCTGAATGCCATACAGAGTACAGCATTTGGCCAATCAACACTCGTTCTGCCTCCTCGTCTGTGAGGAGGCGGAGTCTAAGATCGGACCAGAATGGAGACTTCTGTGGACCGCTCTTAGACTCCGCCTCCACCGGCAGAACTGGTCAATGTATTCCTATGCCGAGATGTAGCAGTGCTGGCACTGCTACACCGGATATTTAGCAGAGTGTGCATTGAACCCTGCTGCACACTCAGCTCTGCTGCATGGGACTGCTACATCGGACACTGCTACATCAGACCGTGAGTTCAGCTGGGATACTCTGGAGATGCAGCCAAGCAGAGCGCACGCCCAGCACTGCTACATCGGAGATGAAGAAGAGCTGGCCGTTGGCTGAGCTCGGCTAATCTGGAGTAGCCAAGCTGAGCGCACGGCCCGATGTAGCAGTGTCCGATGTAACAGAGCTGAGAGTGCAGCAGGTCCCCTGAGAAACGATCTGGCAGTAACATCTTAACCCTATGAAGGGAAGAAACAGCTGTGGATGATGCAGCAGCCTCAGTGAGGGCCCCTTCACACGGCGTAAGCGCTCGGCTCATTCCGAGTCGTACACGTGAGCGCTTCTAAACAATTCCAATTCACTTCAATGGGAGCTCTCGTAAAGCCGGCTTTACGAGCACTCCCATTGAAGTGAATGGGAAGAATTTAGAAGCGCTCACGTGTACGGCTCAGAATGAGCCGAGCGTTTACGCCGTGTGAAGGGGCCCTAAGGGTCTGAACCTGTTTAGCTAGCTCAGCTACCAGGATCCATGCTTATCAGGAGAGAAGCAATGGCAGTAGGTTTTTGGGCTTGCTATTATGTTAGGGAATTGCTAGGACAGCAATTCCCCAGTAGCTGTTGAACCCTGAGACGGGACACAAGAGACAGTGAGCCCTAAGCTGAAACCCCCAACTTTCCCTTCCTATTGCCAGGCCCTATCCTATGTACTAGGCGGCAACCACGAAGACAGTCCCTTCCTGTATAGGTGAGACACAAAACACAGACAAAACGGACAACAACAAAGAGAGGTCAGCTAGCCAAGGGTCAATAATAGTCGAGCGATGCAGTAACAAAGCGGAGTCCAAAAGAATAGTCGGTAGGGAAAGCCAGAGATCAAGGATGAGAATACAAGCAAAATAGTGACAGCGAGGAGCGAGTATGCACACGGCAATAGCAAGCACTGGTGTGAATGAGAGCCAAGATTAAATAGGGGAGGAAGAACCCGCCCATGGAGTTGACAGGAAGGCAAGCTGTCAATCACACAAATTAACACTTAATGAACAGAGGCAAACAAGGGCAGAAGACGGGAGTGGTACAAATACAATCTCAGAACTAGAGCCGTGTTCACACAGTGCGACCAAGAACATTAAGCCAAGAACCAAACTGCACACACCTCCTGCACCGCCGCATGCGAACAGAGGGTGGCGCAGAGACCTGAACAGGCAGAGATGTAACTATTGTATTACTATACAAACCATTATTGTCCTGAACAGGATTTAAAGACTGAGACAAATGATCGTCCACATCATCATATCCATTTTCAATCCCTAGGGCAAAATTGTAGTGATTTATATATTATATTGACCCAAAAATAAACATGATTATTAGACAAAACATGCAGACAGGAATATTAATATGATAATAGAAACTTCATCATGGATGCCACCATTTTTTTTCTATATTGGTTTTCTATTTATTCGAATTGTGAGTGGCCATGTGATATTTTCAGAGAAGAGATGTGTAGAGATGTGAGATGTGTCTAAAACTAATGTACCCAGAATATTATATATAATATTTCTAAACCTTGAATATCTATAAAAACTCATATTTGTCTACTTTGGATGAAGGTAAAAGACACAGTCATTGTTAAATGGGTTATACCAAGTTTTGAAGCACTATACTTGGCTACTTTTGGTGCTCCCGTGAATAATGAATTGAGTTGCAGGGCTCTAGCTTGGCCTGGTGCTCCATGAAAAATAGAGAAGTGGACTCACATTCTATAGAGCAGGGGTACTTACACTTTTTCAGCATGTGAGCTACTTTATAAAGTGACCAAGGCAAAAGATCTACTACCCACTTCTTGTGGGCGGGCCTGGGGTGGGCCTGTGGGTGGGGCAGGACATGTGGCGGGGCCAGGAGAAGCGTGGGAGCAGGAGACTGTGGCGTTCTGAGGCCACCCAGGGATCCCCGGTGTTTGCTTGTTCTCAGCCCAGGCTGACAGTTATCTCTGGGCACTGGCGGGCTGGGGCTGTGGCAGCCCTGCCAGTGTCTGGAGATGACTCTCAGCCTGGGCTGAGAACAAGCAGCACCCCGGCCCCCTCCATCCCTAAGAGCGGGGAGCGCGTCATCCCCCGGAGCTGCTGCTGCCCGGCCTGCAAGTGTCCGGAGTGCTTGTTCACAGCGCAGACTGAGAGTCGACTCTCAGCCTGCACTGTGAACAAGCAGACACCAGGGATCCCTGGCTGCATCCTGCAATTGACCCATACGTCCATTGCGATTGACCGGTAGTTCGCGATCGACGTATTGGGCACCCCTGCTCTAGATCAATGGGGACGGCAGTAGGCCCCACCTCGAACATAGAGTTATACCGTATTGATAGAGAATAACTTAAAACTTGGTATAACCTATTTAATCATTGAGAAAGATATATTTTAGTAAATAATAATTGCAAAAAATTATAAAAAAAAATTGAGTATTTAAAAAAAATTTCATAATCATAATTTCTGTTAAAGTAGTCATTACTGTGAGCAAATACAAACCACCATTGTCGTCTTTTAAAGACTGAGACAAATGATCATCCATATCCTCATATCCATCATATCCTAGAAGCAAATTGTAAGGATTTATATATTAGAATGACTCCACAATAAATTGGATTATTTGACAAAACATGCAGACAAGTATATTAACATGATATTGCTGCTGCGCCTGTCCGACGGCAATTTTGGTGTAGCTCGCTGGAGAACTGGGCATACTGCTCAGTATGCCCAAGATGAGAACTGCCAGAGCGGGATTGGAGACAAGAGGGTGGCACAGTATGTGCGGAGGAGGAGGGCAGACGGAGCACAAGCACTAGAGGAGGCGGAATGAAAGGTATGACACAGAAGGGTGCTCAGAGATCCTGGGGAACGCGCAGGGTGCTCCATAGGGTCATTTGCGTAAAGTTATTCACCAGGATTATAATGGAATGGTGCGGAGAATCTAAAAAGACAAGGTGGCAGTAGAATAGCCTTTTTAAAGCCTATTCAGGCACATCTTTATCTGAAAACCACTGACACCAATGATAGATTCCCTTTAAGGCCTCACCAATTTTCCATCTTTTTTAACCCAGGACACAGGACTGCCCACCTGACAGTACAGGCATATCTGAACTGAAAATAACTGCATTGATTGCTATAGAAAGGGTGGAGTGAACAGTGTAAAACGCTGGAGTCGGCAAATGTGGAGAAAGGTCCTCTATAGAGACTTTATATACAGTAACTACTGTATATTACAACTCCTATAAACAACATTACTTATTTATCCTCTCAGATTCCAATTGATCTACAATTATAACTGGTGCTAGAGACCAAAATAGTTCAAATGTAAATCTTTATTACTTACCAAGTGTTGATGATGGAGGATCTTTTTTTCCAACAGATCTTAAGTAAACCTTTTCATACACAGGTTCATTAGATGACGCATGAATGGAATGAAGGGCTGAACAACATAATGTCACATAACACAAACAATATTATAATGTTAGAAGTGTAGAAACATATAAATCAGGCTATAAGGTCAAAATGGACAAATCTATCTATCTATCTATCTATCTATCTATCTATCTATCTATCTATCTATTGCCTATCTATCTATCTATCTATTGCCTATCTATCTATCTATCTATCTATTGCCTATCTATCTATCTATCTATCTATCTAATATCTATCTATCTATCTATCTATCTATCTATCTATCTATCTATCGCCTATCTATCTATCTATCTATCTATCTATCTCTCTCCTATCTATCTATCTATCTATCTATCTATCTATCTCCTATCTATCTATCTATCTATCTATCTATCTATCTATCTATCGCCTATCTATCTATCTATCTATCTATCTATTGCCTATCTATCTATCTATCTATCTATCTATCTATCTATCTCCTATCTATCTATCTATCTATCTATCTATCTATCTATCTATCTATCTATCTCCTATCTATCTATCTATCTATCTATCTATCTATCGCCTATCTATCTATCTCCTATCTATCTATCTATCTATCTATCTATCTATCTATCTCCTATCTATCTATCTATCTATCTATCTATCTATCTATCTATCTATCTATCTATCGCCTATCTATCTATCATCTATCTATCTATCTGACATATAGAAAAAAGTTATAATCTCAGAATACTAAATGTGAGCTAATATTTTACAGTTTTAGTTGTCTGTGTTATAGGATATTTTTCTCTATATATCTAGTGGTGAGAAGTTGTTGGGTTTCTGATGAGTCCCAGACTATATAAAATTTTGTATTTGTGGTGTTATCCATTGGCAACCGATCAAGACAACAACTTGAGACTGCAAGATATTTAGAGAAAATCTTTTAAACTCTGCAGAATTTTGAACTACTTATATTTACCTAAATGTTTAATTTTTACTTATTTACAAATATAGATATCATTATGTTTATTGGAATATCCCTTTAAGTTTGTTTCGCAGATAAAAAAAAACACTAGCATACTCTAAGCACAAAATATCAAAGTCAGGGGCATAACTATCGAGGTAGCAGCGCAAACAAATGCCACAGGGCATGGGAAAGTAGGGGCCTGGCGGCAACCACTGCTGCTGAATGTTTTTTTTTTTAATAGGCCGTTAGCTTCTGGAGTAACACCAGCAAGTAACAGGCCCTATTTACTGCAGCGCCGGATGCTGTGGGGTGCTGCTTGAAGATGGATGCGGCAGCGCCCAACATTTTGCAGAAGAGCTGCCACCTCCACAGTCCATCTTTTAACAGTAGTGAAGCCAGCAATTGCTGGCTTCAATACTGTACCCAAACAGGGGCCACCTGCTGTCCGGGCCCCTGCTGCCTCCCAGCACTTGCATGATGACAGCAGGCAAGAGAAACTTCTATCTCCTGTCCGCGGTCCCCAAGTCCTGATACCTTCTGCTGGTGTCTATCCTAGTGGGCTACAGGACCTTTGATGAGTGTCATGATGTCAGCAAAGGTGCTTTAACTTACTAAGATATGATCAGACTCTTCTTTGGGCACAGCTATTCCGGATTATACAGGTCAGTGTACAATGGGGGGAATGGGTTGCAGGCTACCTGTGAGCAAGAGGAGGGAATGGGGGGTGCAGACTGTGAACAAGAGGAGGGAATGGAGGGTGCAGGCTGTGTGTGAGCAAGAGGAGAGAATGGGGGGGGTGGAGACTGTGAGCAAGAGGAGGGAATAGGGGTGCAGTCTGTGTGGGAGCAAGAGGGGTACATGGGCGTGCAGGCTGTGTGTGAGCAAAGAGGGAAAAGTGGGGGCAGAGGCTGTATGTGAGAAAGAAGGGGTAATGGGTGGTGCAGGCTGTGGGTGAGCAAGAGTGTGGTGGAATGGGGGGGTTCCCCTCCACATCACCCTCTTGCTTGCACACAGCTTGCACCCCCCCCCTTGCTCGCACACATTCTTCACCTCCATTTCCCCTCTTGCTTGCACTCTCATTCCCCCCTCTTGCTTGCACCCCCATTCCCCCTCTTGCTCTTGCTCACATACAGCCTGCACGTCCATGTACCCCTCTTAAGAAGAGGGCCCTTGTCAAAAGTTCACTACACGGCCCCGCTATTCCTAGTTATGCCACTGATCAAAGTGAATTGTTTTGGAATGATTTTCATGTTATATATAGAGAAATGTAAGGTTATAGAAGAGACCGATACAATGTTATAGTACTGATTCAGTATATTCCATGAACTCCTTAGAGGACTAGAAATACACTCTAAAGAAACAAGATAACACTAGCAAGACAATACTAGTCCCTGCCTAATGTCATGGTTTACTGTAGATAAATGGAGAATTGTTCAACTTTAGCTAAATCTTGCTTAAAGTTCAATTTTACAACAAAATTCAAAGCTAGTGAAACATTTTGCTAATCTGTACACATGAGGATATAGTAGGTAAAAAGTATATCCACAGACTTACTTTTCTTGTACCTCCTGAAATTTCTTAACAAGTATCCAATAATCATTATTGCCACACCAAATAGGAGTGAGAATATAATAAAAAATGTAAGAAACACATTTGGAATATTGTTTAGTGCCTGGTGATTTGTTACAAGTTGTGCTAAAAAAAAGAAAAGAAACTTTAAATTATATCAAACGATATATCTAAGCCCCGATTCACATCTGCGCTCGGTATTCTATTCAGGGAGTCCACTTGGGGACCCCCCCAAAATGGAATACCAAATACATTGATAGGTGGTGAGCAATGAAACCACATGGACCCCATAGGCTATAATGGGGTCCGTGTGATTTCTGCACAGTGTCCGCAGGAATCATGCAAAAGGAATAGTACTTCAAGCAGTACATTTCTCTCTGCATGATTTGTGCGGACACCACACTTATAATCTATGGGGTCTATGTGGTTTCATTGCTCACCGCTTTTTAATGCGTTCGGTATTCCGTTCAGGGGGTCCCCAAGCAGACTCCCCAAACAGGATTCTGAATGCAGATGTAAACCAGGCCTGTTAGAGATGAATAACAACACACTATGGAAATCTACCAATATTTCCATCTCTAACAAGATGTTTTAGTTCAGTTTTAGTGTCTATAAAATGATAATATTGCAATACAGGAATTTATATTTTGGGAGATACATTGGGAGCGATGTAAGATTCAGTTTGCATCCAAATTGTAGCTCGTTTCATTGGCTTTTGCCAGTTTATTATACCATTTTTATAGTGATTTGCATCTTTAGTAGAGATGAGCGAACAGTAAAATGTTCGAGATTCGATATTTGTTTCGAGTAGCCCTTCAATATTCGACTACTCGAATTGAATATCGAACCCTATTATAGTCTATGGGGGGAAAGTTCTCATTTCAGGGGTAAGCAACATTTGATCAAATTATACTTACCAAGTTTACGAGTGAGGGTCGGGCTGGATCCTCCGAGAAGTCTTCTCCGTGCAGCGTCCCCGTGGCGTCTTCCAGCTCTGAATTCACTCTGCCAGGCATCGGGCCTGGGCAGAGCCGACTGCGCATGCCCACACTACAAGTGGGCATGCGCAGTCGGCTCTGCCCAGGCCCGATGCCTGGCAGAGTGAATTCAGAGCCGGAAGACGCCGCGGGGACGCTGCAAGGAGAAGACTTCTAAAGGTAAGAGAAGAACCAGCGTTGATTGGCCGACTGTATAGCATTCGGCCAATCAATGCTGGTTCTGCATCAAACTTTTCCATTCGAATAGCGGGTGGTACTCGATCGACTACGAGTATTTCGAATACCATAGTATTCGATCGAATACCTACTTGATCGAATACTACTCGCTCATCTCTAATCTTTAGAAACTTTTTTCCGAACTGTCGATCAACGTGGACGTATTTTACATGGCTCATAGGTTTATGCTTAATTTATTACATGCAACAAATTTTTGAGCAAGCACATTCCACCTCTAATAAGGCTTAGAAAATACATCAAAAATCTTAGTAGACTCTCGAGCCCTTCCTCCTGGAGAATTGCGACCAGTTTATGAATCAGCCTGAGATATTTTGGTAAACTAGTTAATAAAATTCCTTTGTGATAAAGTGACTCATAGCAATTAGAGATGAGCGAGTAGTATTCAATCGAGTAGGTATTAGATCGAATACTACGGTATTCAAAATACTCGTACTCAGTCGAATACCACATGGTAAACACAGTAAAAATTTGATTCTCCTCCCACCTTCCCTGGCAATTTTTTTTACACCAATAACTATGCAGGGGAGGTGGGACAGGAACTAGGACAACGTAGGCATTTAAAAAAACGTATACAGTAGAGATGAGCGAGTAGTGAAATATTTGAAAATTCAAAATTCGATTTGAGTAGACCTCAATATTCGACTATTCGATCGAATACCTACTCGCTCATCTCTAATAGCAATATATCATATCAATATAGCTAATTTAAATATTTTTTTTTGAATAATCAGTGAAGATTTAATATTAATACACATTTAGGTTTATGATTTACACATTAGTAGGCCATAATGTAATCTAATTATAACATACAACATATTACCTGCTGTGGTGATTGACATAGTAATGGCATTATTTTCCGTGGATCCTATTAATGAAAGAAATATAGTATAAACAAATATGTTTCCAAGTGTTTTTATGTGTATGTATGCATGCTATGTATATACAGGCCGATAGTACTGCCGCTATCTGCCTATCCATCACTGTACATATAGTACTGCCACTATCTGCCTATCCATCACTGTACATATAGTACTGCCACTATCTGCCTATCCATCATGGTACAAATAGTACTGCCGCTATCTACCTGTCCATCATGGTACAAATAGTACTGCCGCTATCTACCTATCCATCATGGTACATATAGTACTGCCGCTATCTACCTATCCATCATGGTACATATAGTACTGCCGCTATCTACCTATCCATCATGGTACATATAGTACTGCCGCTATCTACCTATCCATCACTGTACATATAGTACTGCCGCTATCTACCTATCCATCATGGTACATATAGTATTGCCGCTATCTACCTATCCATCATGGTACATATAGTACTGCCGCTATCTATCTATCCATCACTGTACATATAGTACTGCCGCTATCTACCTATCCATCATGGTACAAATAGTACTGCCGCTATCTGCCTATCCATCATGGTACAAATAGTACTGCCGCTATCTACCTATCCATCATGGTGTATCCCCCATACTCTGGAACTCCTTACCACGCCACATAAGGCTGACCCCCACAATCACAGGATTCAAGAAGGTCCTGAAGACTCACCTATTCAGGAAGGCCTACAACCTCCAATAACATTATCACTGCACCACCATCTGTACAGTCTCCCCCTCTCCTTCTGTCTCTACCCCCCTTCCCCCATAGATTGTAAGCCCTCGCGGGCAGGGCCCTCTACCCCACTGTGCCAGTCGGTCACTGTTAGTATTATATCTACCTGTATATTCTGTGTACTGTATGTAACCCCCAAATGTAAAGCACCATGGAATCAATATAATAATGTGCAGCACCATGGAATTAATATAATAATGTACAGCGCCATGGAATTAATGGTGCTATATAAATAAACAATAAAAATAAATAATAATAATAATAATAATAATAATAATAATAATAATAATAATAATAATAAATGGTACAGATAGTACTGCCGCTATCTGCCTATCCATCATGGTACATATAGTACTGCCGCTATCTGCCTGTCCATCATGGTACATATAGTACTGCCGCTATCTGCCTGTCCATCATGGTACATATAGCACTGCCGCTATCTGCCTATCCATCATTGTACATATAGTACTGCCGCTATCTGCCTATCCATCATGGTACATATAGTACTGCCGCTATCTGCCTATCCATCATGGTACATATAGCACTGCCGCTATCTGCCTATCCATCATGGTACATATAGCACTGCCGCTATCTGTCTATCCATCATGGTACATATAGTACTGCCGCTGTCTGCCTATCCATCATGGTACATATAGTACTGCCGCTATCTGCCTATCCATCATGGTACATATAGTACTGCCGCTATCTGCCTATCCATCATGGTACATATAGTACTGCCGCTATCTGCCTGTCCATCATGGTACATATAGCACTGCCGCTATCTGCCTATCCATCATTGTACATATAGTACTGCCGCTATCTGCCTGTCCATCATGGTACATATAGTACTGCCGCTATCTGCCTATCCATCATGGTACATATAGTACTGCCGCTATCTGCCTATCCATCATGGTACATATAGTACTGCCGCTATCTGCCTATCCATCATGGTACATATAGTACTGCCGCTATCTGCCTGTCCATCATGGTACATATAGCACTGCCGCTATCTGCCTATCCATCATTGTACATATAGTACTGCCGCTATCTGCCTGTCCATCATGGTACATATAGTACTGCCGCTATCTGCCTATCCAGCATGGTACATATAGTACTGCTGCTATCTGCCTATCCATCATGGTACATATAGTACTGCCGCTATCTGCCTGTCCATCATGGTACATATAGCACTGCCGCTATCTGCCTATCCATCATGGTACATATAGTACTGCCGCTATCTGCCTGTCCATCATGGTACATATAGCACTGCCGCTATCTGCCTATCCATCATGGTACATATAGTACTGCCGCTATCTGCCTATCCATCATTGTACATATAGTACTGCCGCTATCTGCCTATCCATCATGGTACATATAGTACTGCCGCTATCTGCCTATCCATCATTGTACATATAGTACTGTCGCTATCTGCCTATCCATCATGGTACATATAGTACTGCCGCTGTCTGCCTATCCATCATGGTACATATAGTACTGCCGCTGTCTGCCTATCCATCATGGTACATATAGTACTGCTGCTATCTGCCTATCCATCATGGTACATATAGTACTGCCGCTATCTGCCTGTCCATCATGGTACATATAATACTAATACCCCTGTACAGGGGATAGTCTCTTTCTTTGTTCCCCAAATTCCTTAATGTACTTACACCGCTACCACACAATTGGACTTCTCATGCTTTGGCCATTATGTACCATACTGCTTCTGTCATGAAAGACCATTGCATCTTCACTTTCCAAACATCAAATCTTCTGCTACTCCCCTCCCAAATTTTAAGAACTGAAGTCAAGACCCAATCTTGATATAGTAATGATAAAGTAACGAAGAGATCACTTGCGTATCTTGTAGTGTTGTAGTGAGGATGCAGGTCTTCTGGAATAAGTCCACTATGAGATGGTTACTCTTGTAGATCAGAACCCTTTATTCCATGCTTCCATCATGGCTCCCTGTCTAACAACTCCTCCCCCTAAGCTCAGCTCCTCCTCCATTACTACCTCACTGTTGCTAGGCAGACAAAGCAGAATAAGTAAGCAGAACAGAACATACAGAACATATTTATAACAACATCACATCTCTCCCCTTCTTATAAAAAAATAAATAAAATAAAATGCAAACGTTATGAATGGACAATAAATAAAAGGTCCGAACTGAAAAGAAAATTTTACTGCAGAACATAGTCCCTGAGGTGCGTTGGTGGCCTTCGACTCATCCTTGTCGGGTAGCGTTGAGACATCTCGTTATCAGAAACAGTCTGTGAATTTTCGGAGGTGTCTCTTGTTGGTGTTGCTGAACCAGTTGTACCTGGTGAAACTTCCTCATCATCTGTCTCCTCTGCACTTGCTCCTGGGTTGTAGTCACAAAGCTTTTTAAAATGGGAGACATTTCGTGTCACTTGATGACCCTGGCGTTGAGCAGTAACCATGGTACCTTTGACGTGTGTGACTTGAAAGGGTTCTGGATGATAAGGGGATGATAACTTGTTACTGGGTCTCAGCCTTTTAACAAGGACCCAGTCTCCCACATCCAGCTGTTTGAAGCGACAACTTCTCTTATCTGCATATCTTTTCATCCTGCCTTTGGCAAGGGAATCATTGAGGACCAATGGAGTCTGGACGTGAACTACTGGGATGTTTGGAAGCTTAATGTGCAAAGGCCTGCCGAAAAGCGCAGTCGCTGGCGGAGTTCCTGTAGTAGAGTGTGGGGTGGCTCTGTACTGTCTAAGGAATCTGTACAATTCTTGCTGCAAATCCTTGTGTTCCATGGTAGCAATCCGAAGAGTTTTGTTGATTGATTGCATGAAGCGCTCCACTTCACCATTGGCGTGGGGCCAGTAAGGAGTTATTTTCCTGTGGTTAAAACCAAGATAAGTTGCAAAAGACTGAAAATCTGCACTATTGAAAGGTGGCCCATTGTCAGTCTTCACTGTTTCAGGTATGCCATATGCAGAAAAGATTTTGTCCAGTTTTGGTATGACAGCTCTTGCAGAGGTGGTGGAAACGGGTTCAATGACTGGAAACCTAGAAAAATCATATATGACAACCAGTAAATAGGAATGATCTGGCAAAGTGCAGAAATCAACACTCACAGCAGTCCATGGATTGTCTGGCAGAGGTGTCATTTGTACTGGTGCTCGGCTATGGTCCACCGTAGTTGCTTGGCAAGGTATACATGTGGCAATAAGTGCTTCCACTTGTTTATCTAGTCCAGGAAACCATACTTTCTCCCTAAGTAATTGCTTTGTTTTAACTATACCTTGATGGGCCTCATGGGCCAGATCGATCACTCTACTCTGAAGTTTCTGAGGAATGACCAGGCGGTTGTCACGTGGTAGTATGTTTGAGTCAGCTACAGAGAGAGAGTGTCTTGCATTAAAGAAGGCCTGCAAATATGCTGTTTGGCCCTGCGGTCGAAGACGAGTCTCAGCTAGAAAAGAGTTCCAGTTCTTAGACCGAACAGTGTCAATTACCAACTGAAGTTGGGGATCAGAATCCACCGCATGTTTAATTTCTTCGAGGGTCATTGCTCTTGGCACAGAGTGTATAACAATGAAATTTACATGCTCCTCAGCTAAGACAGTGGCAGGCAAGTCATCTTTGGTAGACTGTGGTGAAGGGTGTCTTGAAAAATAGTCTGCAGGGTTCCCAGCTCCTGCCTCATATCTCAAGTGAAAGCGATAGTTCTGCAGGCGGAGTAGCCAGCGTTCAAGTCGTGGGGATGGCTTTGATGAATGTTTATTGAAGATTGGAATGAGTGGTTTATGATCACTGACCACTGTGAATGGACGACCAAAGAGGTAAAGATGAAAATGAAGGCATCCCCATACAACTGCAAGAGCTTCCCTCTCAGTTTGAGAATAGCGCTGTTCCGTTTCTGTTAAAGCCTTGCTTGCATAGGAGACTGTAGAGATACTGCCAGTTTTAGACACCTGAGTTAAAATTGCACCAAGGCCTACAGGACTGGCATCCACAATGAGCTCAGTAGACTTTAGTGGGTCAAAATAGGCCATGACCGTGTCACTAGAAAGACTGGACTTAAGTGTATCAAAAGCTGATTGATGTTCAACTGTCCATGACCAAGGAGTATCCTTTTTAGTGAGTTGTCGTAGGGGTTCAGAAACAGTAGCCAGATCAGGTATGAATCGTCCACAGTATGTGACCAGACCAAGAAAACTTCGAACATCTGAGACATTTTGTGGCTGGCTAGCAGAGGTTATGGCTGCTACTTTCTCAGGGTCTGCAGAAACACCATTTTCAGAAAAAATGTAGCCAAAAAAATTCAATGACGTCTTGTTGAACTCGCATTTTGATGGATTAACAGTTAAATTGCAGGTTTGCAGTCTCTGAAAAACTTGTTCTAGGTGATTGTCATGTTCCTCTTGGGTTGTGCCAAAGATAAGGATGTCATCACTAACATTGAGGACTCCAGGTATTCCTGAAAGAACCTGCCTGATAACATTCTGAAAGATTTCTGCAGCCGATGAAATGCCAAAATTCAGCCTCTTGAACCTTCTTAGACCGACATGAGTGCTAAAAGTTGTGATATATCTGGAGTCTGGATGCAATTCAAGCTGATGATAACCAGATTTTAGATCAATTTTTGAGAATACTTTTGCACCATTTAGATCTGTGAGAATATCATCAATGGTAGGCGTAATGTGCCTTTCTCTTTGAATGGCTCGATTGGCATGTCGCATATCCACACATAACCTGATTTTACCAGGCTGCTTAGGTTTAGGCGCAACAACAATTGGTGAGACCCAGGGAGTTGGGCCCTCCACACGTTCAATAACATCATCTGTCTCAAGGTCTTGTAGCTCTTTCTCCACTAGCTTGCGGACATGGAATGGGATGCGCCTGTGAGGTTGAACTGACGGCTGGACTGACTGGTCAATGTGTAATTTCACTTGAAAGTCTGTCAGCTTTCCTATGCCTTGAAAGAGTTGAGGATATTTCTGCATAATAGTTTGGACAGAAGAGTGTGTTACGCTGTTTGCCAGTTTCACTAGGCCCAGAGATACCGCACTATTGCAGCTGAGAAGAGTGTCTGCAGAACACTCCACTACATAGAAAGTGTCCGTGATGGATTTCCCTTCAGCCGTTAGTAATGCCTGAAATTTACCACATAGGGGTAATGCAGTAGCTGAACCATAAGGATATATCTTCAGGTTAGTACATTGCAAAGCAGGTTTGTTCTTTAGCTGGCTATAAGTGGCATGACTAATAACATTGACAGACGCCCCTGTATCTACCAGTGTCTCCACCGGATTGCCATGTATTAAAATGACTTGTTTGGGATTAGACATTGCATGCACATTGCGAGACCCCTCAGTCACTGAGAATAAGCAGGTGCTGCTGGGCTCATCAGCACGGGACACTGACTGCACTGCATGAACTTTCTGTGGCATCACTTGTTTAGCAGAGAGAGAAGATTGTGATTTTGATCTGCAGACTTTTGCAAAGTGATTTTGTTTCCCACAGTTATGACAAGTTACTCCCTTTGCTGGGCATGGTTTCTGATGAGGATAAGGACCTCCACAGTTGTAGCAGGCTGCAGCCTGTGTGTGAGGCACATGTGGCTTCTGAGTGAGCTTTGCTACAGAAGATGGCTGCTCTGGTATACAGTCTGTGTTCTCTATAAGTTTAGCTTGATTCTCTGCTGCATCATGAATACGTGCAATGTCCAGTAGCTTTGTTAAAGTCATGGTGGGATCTCTGAGTGCTTGTCTCCTTAACTTAGATGACACACATCCTTGTATGATTTGCATCAGAATTTCCTTGTCTATATCTGCAAATTCACAGTAAGCTGCAAGTTGTCTTAAGCGGACATGATATTCATCAATGGTTTCTGTTGCTGACTGTTTTGACTGTCTAAACTTGAAAATTTCAAAAGCTGCATTTATGTATGGAGAGAAATGCTTAGTTAGTGCTGCTTTGCTTAGCTCATAGTCACTGTCCTCCCCTGTATTGGGCAGAGTTGTGAAGATATCATAGACTTGCTCCCCTGCATAGTGTAACAACATGGCTTTCTTTCTTGCAATTTGTTCATTGCTTGCAGGAATATCTCAAAGCGTTTCAGCCATTTATTCCAGCATGCTGCTAAGTTTGCTTGGGGCTGGTGCACATCAAATACAGCAAAGGAGGGTAAGCAGGCCATGGCTGGTGCTAGGATTGCAGTCTTGTACACAGTTTTCTGTAGCAGTGAAATACCTTTAGCTGATTATTCTTAATCCTCGTCGCCAATTGTAGTGTTGTAGTGAGGATGCAGGTCTTCTGGAATAAGTCCACTAGGAGATGGTTACTGTTATAGATCAGAACATTTTATTCCATGCTCCATCATGGCTCCCTGTCTAACAACTCCTCCCCCTAAGCTCAGCTCCTCCTCCATTACTACCTCACTGTTGCTAGGCAGACAAAGCAGAATAAGTAAGCAGAACAGAACATACAGAACATATTTATAACAACATCACATATCTCTCAAGTGGAAGTGGTGATATGTACAATATGGACAAGATGCTGCAAAGAACATTGGTTAACCTTTTAGATTTTTAAAAAAATATTTATACCAAGACATATAACTCCGGCATCTTCCTTGTGGTGACAGTCACTTGGATTCCAGCGTTGAGACCTACAATCCTGCAGAGCTCGCTCATATCCTTTACATTGCACCTCACTCAGCCATATAGGACCAGATCCATCTCCAAACATGGCGGCCTCTGTAGTAGCATTCATAGCTGAGCCACATCCTATCTGTCTACAGACGACTTCTGCATCCTTGATATCCCAAGCATCATCACACACTGTTCCCCACTGTCCCTGGTAAAACACTTCCACTCGGCCTGAGCAGATGTTTTCTCCTCCGATGAGACGAATCCTGTCCTTGTCTAGTGGAACACATAATGAAAAGAAATAATAGAAATCAAATTAAGTTCACATAAACCCTTTTTTATAAGCAAATTATTGCATCTTGAACTTTTCCATAGCTAAGAGAAAATTCACCACTTTATACCTTAAACTGGTAAGTCACAAAAGGCAAGATGTTTTTACTCCTTGGTCGGTGACAGTGAAGAGGGAACATCCTCTATGGCCAAAGAGAAGAACATCTCACCATCATAGTTGGAGACTCTTTACTGTAAGGCTATGGAACTCATTGCTACGGGATGTGGTGGATCCATTAGGGAAGAACAACAAGGTCTTGAGTGCCTCCATTCAACGTAAAAAGATAATACAGGTTACGGGTTTTACATTGTTAGTAGAGATGAGCGAACAGTGTTCTATCGAACACATGTTCGATCGGATATCAGGGTGTTCGCCATGTTCGAATCGAATCGAACACTGCGTGGTAAAGTGCGCCAAAATTCGATTCCCCTCCCACCTTCCCTGGCGCCTTTTTTGCACCAATAACAGCGCAGGGGAGGTGGGACAGGAACTACGACACTGGGGGCATTGAAAAAAAATCGTAAAAAGTCATTGGCTGCCGAAATCAGGTGACCTCCATTTTAGACGAATAGTGGATTTCAAATCCGGGTCATATGAGAATGTGAACTTTGTGACTATGAGACAGGGATAGCTGTACAGGCAGGGATAGCTAGGGATAACCTTTATTTAGGTAGGAATGTTATTAAAAATAACTTTTTGGGGCTCTATCGGGGGTGTAATTGTGATTTTTGTGAGATAAACTTTTTCCCATAGGAATGCATTGGCCAGCGCTGATTGGCCGAATTCCGTACTTCGGCCAATCAGCGCTGGCTCTGCTGGAGGAGGCGGAGTCTAAGATCGCTCCACACCAGTCTCCATTCTGGTCCGACCTTAGACTCTGCCTCCTCCAGCAGAGCCAGCACTGATTGGCCGAATTCCGTACTATGGCCAACCAGCGCTGGCCAATGCATTCTATTGGCATGATGAAGCAGTGCTGAATGTGTGTGTTTAGCTCAACTACGCCGGTGGAGTAGTTGAGCTAAGCACACAGATTCAGCTCTGCTTCAATCAGCGCTGGCCAATGCATTCTATTAGCTTGATGAAGCAGAGTGTGCACAAGGGTTCAAGCACACCCTCAACTCTGATGTAGCAGAGCCGAGTGTGCACAAGGGTTCAAGTGCACCCTTGGCTCTGATGTAGCAGAGCTGAGGGTGCACAAGGGTTCAAGTGCACCCTCGGCTCTGCTACATCAGAGCCGAGGGTGCGCTTGAACCCTTGTGCACCGTCGGCTCTGCTACATCAGAGCCGAGGGTGCGCTTGAACCCTTGTGCACCCTCGGCTCTGCTACATCAGAGCCGAGTGTGCGCTTGAACCCTTGTGCACACTCGGCTTCACAAAGCTAATAGAATGCATTGGCCAGCGCTAATTGAAGCAGAGCTGAATCTGTGTGCTTAGCTCAACTACTCCACCGACGTAGTTGAGCTAAACACACACATTCAGCACTGCTTCATCACGCCAATAGAATGCATTGGCCAGCGCTGATTGGCCAGAGTACGGAATTCGGCCAATCAGCGCTGGCTCTGCTGGAGGAGGCGGAGTCTAAGGTCGGACCAGAATGGAGACTGGTGTGGAGCGATCTTAGACTCCGCTTCCTCCAGCTGAGCCAGCGCTGATTGGCCAAAGTACGGAATTCGGCCAATCAGCGCTGGCCAATGCATTCCTATGGGAAAAAGTTAGCTTGCGACAATCGCAAGCTGACAGGGATTTCCATATAATATAGTGATTTATATGCCCCCAGACATGCTTCCCCTGCTGTCCCAGTGTCATTCCAGATGTGTTGGTATCATTTCCTGGGGTGTCATAGTGGACTTGGTGACCGTCCAGAGATGGATTTGGGTTTCCCCCTTAACGAGTATCTGTTCCCCATAGACTATAATGGGGTTTGAAACCTGTTTGAAAAGTCGAACAGTAAGCGACTGTTCGAATCTGATTTTGAACCTCGAACATTTTGGTGTTCGCTCATCACTAATTGTTGGTAAAGACATTGTAAATCCAGGGTCTTTTACCGATTGCTGGATTTGGAAGTGGGAAGGATTTTTTTCTCCATCGAGAATTTTAATTTTTTTTGCCTTCCTCTGGATCAATACTATACAGTTATAGGTTGGACTTGATAAACCAGTCTCTTCATCCCAAATCATCTGCCATGTTACTATGTTCCAATTGTCCCCATTCCTAATGGTATCCTACTACAGTCTGGAATCTAACAGTAACTTCAAGAGCTGACAGCTGTGAATGCTTAAGACTGTGCCTTTGCGCCTTATACTAGTACAATAGAATGTATGAGAAAAGAGGAATTTCAACTTTTTAGAAAGTAAGTTGAATTTAATGGGTTTTACAGTAAGAAATAGCATACATAGCAGGGAGTGTGAATATAAAAAATTCTACATATCACTTTGATCCAGGTACATATTGTGAAAGAAATTGTCCTAACCTGAACATGGAGAGGATATTGGGCAGCTTTGCTGAACTGGTGATCCACTTCTATTGCCTAAAAATCAAAACACATAATAAAACCTATGAATAAATAAAGCATTCTCGCCTCAGTTTGGCTTGAGTTGCAAGCAATTACACTAGGTTTCTTATAAAACCATGCATTGATATTTAGGGTGCTACTTTCCAAAAGGTAGAGCTAGAGCATGTTTTCCTTTCACCCTTCTTCATGAATGAGAACTTACTGTAATTGCATATTCTATCACCATGCATATACTAAATGGTGTGTTGGGAGCACCCTTGCCATGATGAAAATGTCCACTTTGATGTGTATATTAGGGTGCGTTCACACAATGTAAAATGGAGCACAAGCTGGCACGTATACGGGTGTCAGCATTTTGCGCGCTGAAAAATATTCCATTGATTTCAATGGGAGTTACGAGCGTATACGCCGCGTTATGTTGCACCTGTAATTTTGCGGCCACAAAATTACAGGCGCAATATAAAGCGGCGCATATGCTCGTAACTCCCATTGAAATTAATGGGATCTTTTTCAGCGCGCAAAATGCTGACACCCGTATATACATGCCAGCTTCCGCTCTATTTTACATTGTGTGAACGCACCCTTAAGGTGTAAAGTATTAGCATTGAGAGTTCTTAAACACGTTGATCCAGTATTGGGAATGATGGAAGGGATATGCAAGGTAAAAACAGTTACTTACATTGCAGTACTGTAAGTTCTGCATGAAAACAAGAGTTCATATTCCAAGGTGATGATGGACATTCCAGTAGCATTTTGTTATGCCTGGTGCAATTAATATGATCTATCCAATAGGGCCACTTTCCGGTGCCATACGTTTTTATGGTCTCCACATATCCACCTAAACCACAATTGAGGTGTTGGCAGATAAGAGAGACTGAATTATCTGTCATGATATTACTACATACTGAGCCCCAAATTCCATTATGATAGATTTCTAGTTGCCCTTCACATTTGTGCGGGCCACCAACCAGACGGATATCCATAAAATCTGCAAAAATAATACAAAAATAATAAAAATGTATTTTAAATGATGACAATGACAAGAAGAAGAATTACATTTTTGAATGAAAAATTGTCCTTTTATAATGTTCATAGTACAACCAACTCCCGGACTCTAGACAGATCAGCTGTACAGGCAACTCCTGGAGCTGGATGTTATAGCAGTGAATGGGGAGTATTCATCAAATAGTACATGCTGTGTTCAAGGGAGTCTCTCAACATGAAAAACATTGTAAAACCAGCCCGATTATCTTATAGCACTCAGTGCCAAGATCATGGTGATAGAATGTGTCTGTACAATGGCGGCTTACTTTTGACAACAAATGTTTTTTTTTATTCCTAAATAGAGATGAGCGAGTAGGTAAATACTCAATATTCGATACTCGAATCGAATATCGAATCCTATTATACTCTATGGGGGAAAAATTCTCGTTTCAGGGGTAGGCAACATTTGATCAAATTGAACCTACCAAGTCCACGAGTGAGGGTCGGGCTGGATTCTCCGAGAAGTCTTCTCCGTGCAGTTTCCCCGCGGCATCTTCCAGCTCTGAATTCACTCTACCAGGCATCGGGCCTGGGCAGAGTCGACTGCGCATGCCCGCACTACAAGAAAATGGCCGCTTACAGTCAAAGCGGCCATTTTCTTGCAGCGCGGGCATGCGCAGTCGGCTCTGCCCAGGCCCGATGCCTAGCAGAGTGAATTCAGAGCCAGAAGACGCCGCATGGACGCTGCGTGGAGACTTCTAAAGGTAGGAGAAGAACCAGCGTTGATTGACCGACTGTATAGCATTTGGCCAATCAACGCTGGTTCTACATCAAATTTTTACATTCGAATAGCGAGTGGTACTCAATCGAGTACGAGTATGTCGAATTCTGTAGTACTCGATCGAATACTACTCGCTCATCTCTACATGTAATGTATGAAAAACATTGTTATCCTTAAAAGCTGAATGCTAGATATAGTTGCTTATGCGTTGAAACTGGTATAATGTTATATGATAAGATGGCGCCTGCATCCATGATAGGTGCAAGAAAAACAAATGCTTGGCTTGCTGGCTATATATTTGAACTGCTTAAACTTTTTCTGTTTGATTGAGATGTATCATGCCAATCAGGAATGAATATGAAATCTTATGTTGTTGTTATCTCTCTTCCTTTCTCTGCTGCTATTTAAATGCTGTTTTAATAAAAGTGCATCAGCACACATTCCTCAGCTGAGAGAGGAACTAATACCAACATATAGAGTGGGGTGACTTCTTCACCGCCTGGCGCTCAGCCTAATTAATTAGGACGATGACAGTCACCCAGGATTCTTGGTCAATTAGTCATAAACACAGCTTTGACCTTATCAAGTAGAGTATACTATGTGGAAAATAAGCTAATTCAAGCACTGCCATAATGCTCTCAAAGTGTCTTCACTAATCTATTCATCAGCTAGTTCTTGAAATTCATATCATTATGATCAAATTGTGTCCTAGATAACTTTCTCACCTGAGCATATGACACCTGCATCTTCTTTATGAGCACAGTTATGGTCACCATACTGCTTTTTAGGACAGTCCCAGATGTGCGTCTCATTCCCTACACATTCTACATCATCCAGCCAGATGTCTCCAGTTCCTTTCCCATAATAGGCTTCAGTTGTAGCATTGACAGCATAACCACAACCCAGCTGCTTACACACCACATCTGCATCTGCTTTATCCCAGGAGTCATCACAGATGGTCCCCCATCTTCCATCATGATAAATCTCCACTCTGCCGGCACATTGGCCCGGACCATTTACCAGTTTTAATTGCTTACTTTCTGTAAAACAAAAAGATAGGGCATCATTTATTGAAAATATCATAAAATTATTGTTAATTTAAATTATGATACTTATGTGAAACCAGGATCCATCAAACTCCATAATAGGAGATTGAGGCTAAATTCATATTTCTATTCTAAAAGTCCATTGCTCTTATCTACCATAGGATAAGCGTAAAAGACTTAACATGTTTTTTGGGCAAAAAAAAATGTTTTTTCAAAAAATTGTCTGTTAGAGCTATTAATGGGTTAATAAATGCACCCATATACCTTTAGCTGTGTATTGAATGATTTCTGGATGTCTCTGAGAGCTCCTGGTATCTCCTGCATTTGTTTACCTGCTTCTTCTTCCTGCTATGTAACTTCTTCACTAATCGTCTCACCTTACTCCCTCTTTCTTCATCACTCCTTCCTCACTCCCCCCTTCCTCTCTCTTTCCTTCCTCTCTTCCTCCCTACCATACACCCCTTACCTGTCTCTCTAACTATCCCGCCCTTCCTACCTACTCAGCCAAACAACCCCCGACCTACATTTTAATACTTACCCTCCTCTCTTCTTCCTGCGAAACGGACCCTCCTCCTGTACTGATTCATTCTGTGCATGCTCTTCTCCTCCATCGATGACCCACCTCTACTGCGCATGCGTGATTGCACAGTAGAGGTGAGTTATCGGCAACTGTGTGCACAGCGCTTGGAGAAGAGCTCACCCTACAGAGGGAGGAGCCATCTTGCTGAAAGAAGCATGGAGGGTAGATGGTGTAGATTGGGGAGTAGTACAAAACGGCCATTTTCTTGTAGCACGGGCATGCGCAGTCGGTTCTGCCCAGGCCCTATGCCTGGCAGAGTGAATTCAGAGCTGGAAGGCGCCGTGGGGACACTGCGCGGAGAAGTCTTCTAAAGGCAGGAGAAGAACCAGCGTTGATTGGCTGACTGTATAGCATTTGGCCAATCAACGCTGGTTCTGCATCAAATTTTTTCATGCAAATAGCGAATGGTACTCGATCAAATACTACTCACTCATCTCTAGTTGACACTAGAGCATGTTGAATCACATAGAAATTTAGAGGATTCTTCTAGAAGACAGAACGTGTAATAGAAGACGCTATGTTTGGTCTTTGAGGATAGATACTGAAAAAATTGTATATCACAGCCTTGGTGTTTTGTGTGATCCCATTGTGTAATATACTAGCACTGATGCACGAAAAACTAAAACCCTGCCGGTACAGGTATCGTTAGACAGTCCCAGAAAAAAGTAGTGATTCAGCATCCAGTCTAGTGTAGACTTAAAAGAATTTTATACTTTAATTGAGCCATTTAAAATTCCACAATCACAAGAAATCAGTAAAAAAAATAGGAAAAAAAGACACAGCACTTACATGAAGACGATACTTGGGTTACATAGGACAATGGTTACACGAAAAAAACTTTAGCCGCCTACGCGTTTCAGGGTCAAAGCCCCTTCCTCATGGCGAAGTAAAGACTGAATGAGAAATGTGGCTTTATATCCCTCTCCTAGGTTAGGTGTTAATTAATCCGTATCTGCTACAGCTGTATTGTAGTCTAGCCACACTTGTCATTCAACATAATAACATACCCACAAAACATATATACTTCACAATACATCAATGCAATTATGTATTACACATAAAAAACCACATAAAAAAACTTGAATTTAACCGTGTTCCATTTGAATATAAGTATTTTAAATACACTCCTGCTTTACATATCGGAGTTACCGAAAAACTGTTACTATGGACTTTCCCCATTAAGTAGGATTACGGGAATA